>NW_027555847.1:76850625-77085625 GCF_003287225.1 Phascolarctos cinereus | reverse complement strand
TGAGAATCAACTAAGATATTTTTGAAGTCCATAGCACAGTGCCTGGCACATCATTGGAGCTTAAATAAATGCTTATTGCTTTATAATCATACCTCATACTTCAAGAAAATATGCCTATTGTGACTGTGTGTGGGTTGACTAGTAAAAATGAAATTCTGGCTAGCAATAAAACAACTAGCAATAAAGATCAGAAAGCAAAATCCTGACAGAATGTTAGAGCTCAAGGTCAACCATGTGACCCAGGGAAAGCGGTTCAACTTATCCCTTCTGCAATGCCTACTGAGTCTATGTTCTTTGTGCTGCACATTATGAAGTATTAGAGCACTGGAATAGATTCTTCACTAACTCTCCTCTGAGATATATTCTCTTCTCTTATTTCCCCAGTACTATGTTATTTTTTCTATTTGGCACGGGGATCAGGAAAACTAGGGTCTAGCCCAATGCTATGTTATTCTCTAGAAATGTGACAAGATCTGGATTTGAATTTTGGCTCCACTGCTTAAAAATATAAGGCAGCTAGATGATGCAATAGAGTGCTGTGCCTTGAGTCAGAAATCTTAGATTCAAATCCAGTTTCAGACACTTACTAGTTGTGTGAACCTAAACAAGTCACTTAACCTCTGCTTGCCTCAGTTTCCTCAATTATAAAATGAAGATACTAATAGTACCTACCTTTGAGAATTGTCCTGAGGATCAAATGAGATAGTATTTGTGAAAAGGATAGTGCTTGACACATAGTAGGTACTTAATAAGTAAATGCTTGTTTCTGTTCTTCTTTAATACCCATATCACCTTGGACAAGTCCTTTCTCCCTTCCAGACCTCAGTTTTTCCTTCCATAAAAATTATAGGATTGGACTATATGATTTCTAAATTCCCTCTGGCTCCAAATTATATGATCCTTGAAAATAAAAGTGCCTCTGGACCTCAGTTACTTCATCTGCAAAAGTGGGAGGATCGTGCTGCATGATCTCAAACATTCTGTGGTTCTGGGACTTTTTATATCTTTCTTTCCTTCAGGGTTTGTGAATCACTAATTTCGGCAATATAGACCACATCTATGTGATATAAATGAATTGGTTGTGTTAAGATAAATCCAATATTTTCAACTGTCTTCATTATAACTTGTGTAACAATCGATTGGTTCACCTACCTAACCCTGAGCATTTAAATGACCAAAATAATGGGATCTACTATGCTGCTGCTTATTTGTTTAAATGGTAGAGACCTGACCTGATGCTGCAAGTTATGACACTGCTGTTGGAGGAGACCAGTGACCATGTTATAAGAGAACTCTGGGCTTCTTGGGGTTTTCATTTGAACATTTATATAATTATCATGCTGTGGAGACCTCGATTTACTCACTTGATTCTGTGAAATAATAATCCCCATTATAATGAAATGATGCTGTGCTTGACTTTTTGAATGCTCTTTTCATTGCAGCAGATTAGTTACCTAAGGAATTGAGTAACAACACTCATTAGCTTTGGACTTCACATAGCATTTTGTGTTGTAATATCATGTTGTTTATATCCATGTTTGTACCCCGGGCTTCTGCTAGGATGTAAGCTTTTTTTTTTTTTCCAGATCATTCTGGCTTTCATTGAATGGCCAATAATAGGCCCAGCATAAGCCTCTGTGGTTCACTGCTTAGATTTTGATGGCTTAGAAGGAGTGTGAATAGCAGTTGTTTCCTGTTTTGTCCAAAAACTCTTCCCCTCCCAGACTGACATATTTTGGGATGGTAAATTGGGTCATCTTTTATCTCAATTCTTACCTAGCCTTAGTCATCAAATAGACATGGCTTCAGAGCAATTGAGACCTGAGAAAGAGCTTAATGTAGAAAGTCAAGGTTACCCACTTCATCCTGGGCCTTCACCAGTCCTCTTGACCTTTGTCTTACCACTGGATTCCAATGACTCTGGAGGAGAGAGTGAAGCTGAGGACTTTAGGCAGCCCTGCCTCACTCAAATCCAATTCATGTGCAAGTCAGGACATCAACTCCTGATACAGTTGGTCCTCTTGAGAACAAAGGACCACCTCCACCACCAAGAAGCATTTTCCAAGGGTGGAGTTAATGTCTTATTCTTGATAACCTTTAGCACAATACTTTGCACATAGAAGAGATTTAATAAATATTTGTTCTGTTGTACATAGTGAGTTTAACTCTTTCAGAAACCATATTTGAGCTAGAATAGAAACTGAGGAATGAGTGCATACAAGAGTCTCTGGCACAAATGCTCAAATTAGTATTTATTGAGTTGGGTACTAATAGTGTTTGAAAATTATAGCTTTTCTCTCATTTTAATTCCAGTTCTTTAGCATCTCTAGAAGATTTGGATTGGCTACCAATAAACCAAACTTTCTCCAAGGCTGCTCAAATAGGACTAAATGTGACTGTTATGATACTGAAATTTCTCCAGGAGGAAAAAGTAGAAGTTATTGGTATGTGCTCTTAAAATTGTTGCATAATAAATGTACATTATAAGATACTGTGTATATAAGCACAAAATTTAATCTGGAAGACAGGATTTGAAAACCCTCCTCTCCACTGCCCTATAATGGTTTTGAAGTCTGGGTCTTCCTATCTTGCCCAAGCTAGAAGTGCAAGGCCAGATCCTACTACTGATCTGAATAGGAGTTGCCAAAGCTCCTGCTCCTTTTCCAACCTGGGTTTGTTTGTCTCTTTGTAGACAAACTACTGACTCTTATTCCTGGGACTTACCATATTCATGTAAAACTTAGTTTGGCCACCCAATTGGCATGGTTCAGTGCAGCTTATCACTGCCAAACTCGAGAGGTCCTCTAAACCCAGTCTTCCCACTGGCTGGGATTACCGGCATGTACCATCATGCCCAAGTGTAATCTAAATTCTTTTGGGGAACAGAACAATAATAGACAAGGTTCATTCATAGGTAACTAATTGTTTAATTTTTGCCTTGATAACGGAGTCAGATTTCATTGTAGAGTAACAATTTTCTAAAGACCTAAGAAAGACATATGTAGCCAAAACCAATTATCTATGCTAATAGAGGGTTATGTGAAAATGAGTAATCTATGATTTTGTTACTGTGAAGATTTCTTACCATCCCCATAGACAACTGTGACAGTAGTAGCTGAGTCCTAGGAAGTTGAGTCATATTGAGGTTAAATGACTTGTCCAAGATTCCATATCTAGTGTGAGGTAGACTTTGAAGCCATCTTCCTGATTCTGTCTAGTACTGTAGTCACTAGGTCATGCTGCTACGTTCCCCCCACTCCCCAAAGAAATCTACAGAAAAATTATGAAACCTAATTTTAGCTGTTTCAGTCTTAACAACAACATATTTATATGGCTTTATGTTGTTTACAAAGTATTTGCTCAGGAGATAATGTATGTGTTTTGTAAACTGTTAAACCTCCCAAATATCCTGATAAATTTTCTTTACACTAAAAATAACTTGTCTAACCACCCTTTTCATTTACTTCTCTGTGTCCTTTTCACCTACCAACTTATATATGCTAAGTTATTAGTGAGGAATTTTTTGCTCAACAGCAGAGATTTTTCAGTATGTGACCTATAAAAGAACAGTCTACAATCATGACTATCAATGGTTAATTTCCTGTTGCTGACTCTCATGACATGAGGCATAATCACAGTTACAATGGCTATACTCTCTTTCTCATGAGTATCAAGCTGCAAAGGATAAAAAAGCCACATAAAATACCTCATTGGGTTAGGCTCAGTGACCTCAATTTGGTTAGCCTCCATTTGGCATCCAGAATCTTTGTGTATTGCCCAAATTGCACCAGTTGATTTACCTTACACTTGCAAATATAATTGCAACTCAGAGTGTAATTAAAGAGAGCTATTTTCTTTGAACATTGTTACTTCAGTTGCCAATGACTCACTACTAAGAGAATGAGATTACGTCAAAAAATTGTATCTACAAACTAATGAAAGTTGTTTTAATTTCTCTTGTCTTTAGGGGAATATGTTCTTTCAAATAAATGGAGTCAAACATTTTAATGGGAGAGAATAAATTATTTCTGAGCCTTTGGGGCTCACCAATTCAATCATCATAGTCATTTAATCTGAGTACAAGAATAATTGAAATATATTCTTTAGCCTGGTATTAAGCAATACATTTCTATAACCAATTTGTCACTTTTTGGCTATGAACTTTTGGGATTAGTATGGGGTTTCTTTGCTTCTTTCTCAGAGAACTAAATTCTGTGATAGTGTTTAAAGAAATGTTGGGATTTTTTTTTTTTGCTTTGCGGTGTGGTGGTAAAATCGCTAGACCAGAAGTCAGAAGATGTAGGCTCTTCAGATCTTGCTCTGTCAATGAGAAACTATGGAACCTCGGATAAGACACAAACCTTCCCTTCTTACAAAAGTTTTGTGTATGTTGCATGTCTACTTTCTCATAACCATTTATATTCTGAACTCCTTATATTGTGGCTTCTTTCCCTATTTTCCTCCTAAAAATTCCTTCTTAGATGTCACTAGTGACTTCCTTACCATAATTCTAAAGGATTTTTCAGTTCTCGTTATCCTAGATCTCCCTGTAGTTTTTGCTGCAATATATTCTTTGCTTCTGGGTAAGTTCATTTTACGTATCTATATCTATGTCTGTATCATCTACCTATCTACACAAAACAAGCAGGCAATAGAAACACAGACATGGACACGTAAATGAATGGGAAAATGTATAAGGCATACTTATATATGCATAAAATACATATTTACAGAAATATGTAGGCAAAATATACAAATACACATATCTGTATGTGTATATAACACACATATATATTACATATATATATGTATCTCACATATATTGAAAGGAAATTTTGTATAGTGGAGCTAAGAAGACCTGGGTTCAAGTACTACCTCTGACAAATATTGACTGTGTGGCCCTGGGCAAGTCACTTAATCTCTTAATGCTTTAGGAATTTCTCTAAGACCCTAAGTTGTAGAGAAAGTGCTGACCTAAATTGGTAGTAGTAGCTTCCTCGTTCCAGAGTTCCCTATATCAAGGAAATCACAGGTCTATTCATTAGCCTTATAAATAAATAAATACCTGTGTGTGTGTGTGTGTGTGTGTGTACATGCATACATATATAGATAGATAGATTGAGGGAGGGAGACACAGGGAGAGAGATCATTTGTAATTAATTTGTTCAGTCTTCGTCACTCACATTTTCATTATTTCATGCTGAGTTATGTATATTAATTTGATTTTAAATGGCATGCAGTTGAATACATTAGCTCATACTCTATCAAGGGCATTTCATGATCTTTCCTGCTGATTATTTTTTCCTGAAGCTCCTCATCATTGCTGCTCTGGTGCTTAACAGTTGATTTTAGACAATCCTCTTAGCAACCTCGTTTGACCTTTGTTTTTGATAGGCATGTCCCTTAATGTTTTGTTAGAACTTGAGGGACCTATGTCTAAAACCATATGTCATTACCACTAGCTGATGCTCTGATCTAGTTAGATAGCTTTGGGAAGAAGTAGGAATCTCTGCTGCATCAATTACAGAATACTTCATATAACTATCCAGGCGCTTGTCTATGAAAATAAAACCATTTGGATATAGGCACATGTCACATAGTGTTGTCCCAACCAGTGCCATCTTCAAATAACATTGTTAACATATTACAGCAACCGAACTCTACCGTAATTTTAAAATCCTGCTATATTGGTCTTTTACCCAATATGCAAAATGGGTGATTGCTGAGAAAGTTGTAAACCATTTTTTTGCTTTATAATCAAATAAAAAGGGCGGAAAGACCCTACAGGACAGGAGAAGATATGGCAAAAGACTGGTAGAAATTATCCTCTCCTCCATCATCAATAAATCAACCTATAAGCATTTATTATGTGCTTATTATGTTCCAGGCACTGTGTTACATGTTGGGGATACAAAGTCAAAAGCAAAACAATCTTCCTTCAAAGAGCTTATATTCTGATGAGGGAAACACGTACACATGAAGATGTATATTCAGGAACATACAAAATGGACATAAAGTAACTAGTTGAGAGGGTACTAGCATCTGTCAGAAGAGATGGAAGGATAAGAAAGGCCTCTTTAAGAAGGCAGCCCTGAGCTTATCCCTCACAGACACTAGAGACTCCAAGGGGTGAAGGTGTTGCGGGAGAGCAGGCAAGAGAGATAGTTGGGGCAAAGCACTGAGATGGGGAATTGAGGGCCATGTGTGAAAAGTGGCAAGTTGGCCATTTTGGCTGCACTAAAGAATGTGTGGAAGGAACTAACTGGAAGGGTGGGAAAGGACCACATTGTGAAGAACCTTCAATGACAGAAAAATTCATATTTGATTAGATGCAATAGAGAATCACTGAAGATTATTGAGTGGAGTGTGATCTGGCAGACCTGAACTTTAAGAAAATCACTTCCATGGCAATATGGGAAATGGACTGAAGTGAGGAGAATCTGGAGAGAGGGAGATCAATTAGAAGGCTATTGCAATAGTCCAAATGAGAGGTGATTAAGGCCTGAATTAGGGTTTTAGCAATGAGAGTGAAGGGAAAGGGGCATAGGCGAGAGATACTGTGGACAGAATTAATAAGATTTGGCAACTGATTGGATTTGTGATTGACAGAGAGTGAGGAATGGAGCATAATACTAAGATTGGAAACCTGAGTGATTAGGGTGTCTTTGACAGTTAATGGGGAGAGTTGGAAAATGTGGGCTAAATGATAAAGATAGTGGGCTTTTTTGGGAGTTGTGATTACTTTAGGATGCCTATAAGGAATTCAGTTTGAAATGTCCAATAGGCAATTTGTGATGGATACAGCTGAATCTCAGTAGGGCATGGAGTTCAAGAGAGAGACAGAGCTGAATAGATAGATCTGGGAGTCATCTTGTATTGAGATGATAATTGAATCCACAAGAGCTAATGAGGTAACCTAATAAGGGAATATAAAAAGAAAAGAGGTGAGCCCTGGACAAAATCTTGGAATACACCTGTAACAAGTGGATGTGACATGGATGATGGTCCAGTAAAGGAGGTTATGTGTCACATTGGCAAGGAGGAGAACCAAAAGAGGGCATTGTCATGGAAACTCAAAGATGAGAGATGTTTGGAGGAGCTTTATCTCTAGTCTGATCCAAGAAGTGTACTTTGATTTTGTCAGATGAAGTGCCCTACTCACAAAGATTTAAGCACCCTTGAAGAATCCTGATAGGAAGCTGAATACCATGAACATGCCTAGCATGGTCTCTTCTTTTCTTAAGCATTGTGAAGCTGCCTTCTATTCTGCTATATGCCTTCTAACTCCATGGTATATGGAGGTGCTTGACTTTGTCTTTGCTCTTGCAGGCCCTTACAGGGTTTGTAAGGTGTCATCCGTAGGAAAGGGTGACCTATGAACCAAATCTTCTAAAACTGTCACCCCCAATTCAGCAGCTTCTTCTTTTCTCAAATTTTCCTTAACATGACAGGTTATACCAGTAGTTCTATTCCCCACCTTCCTTCTGTCCTCAGGCCAGCACTTCCAAATCCCAACCAGCTGTGCTCCATTCAGCTCAGCCCTGTGGCCTTGAGTTCATATTTTAGGTTCAAATATGTGTGAATACGTACTTACAACTTTGATGGTTTAAAATTTGGGAAAATCTTTCCTATTTAGTAAAGAGTGATGGATTTGGAATCAGAAAGACTAGAGGTCAAATCCTGCCTCATACACTTACCAACTATGTGATCCTGGACAAATCATATCATCTCTCTCAGCCTAGATTCCCTAATCTTTAACAAAGAGATAATAATAGAACCTACCTCATATGATTGTTGTGAGGTTCAAATGAGGTAATACATATAAAACACTGCAAACCTTAAAGTCCTATGTTAACGTTGTTTATCATCATCATCATCATCATCATCATTATTCTGGAGCTAACTGATCCCTGAAATGCTGTTTTGCTCAATATGTTTTTGTAGAAACACTTAATGACATCAGGTGAGCTGTCCCTGTGTTTATGGACCAGTCAATTTTGCCATTAGAGAAAGATGAAATAGGAAATTCTGGACTCAGCTCATTGTTTGTGCATAGTGTCTAATTGTCCATCTGACTTCCCTGTTAGAATATGTACACGGACAGTTTTCATTCACTTATTATTTCCAGTGAGGATAGTTAGATTAAACTCTTTAAAATAGTTATGGATCTCATTTAGGAGACTACGACTGTTTTGGGGCTTGAAGCAATCAGTAAAATGTCATGTGTAAACAGGAACATCCAGAAGACCTTACCATAGATTAGGGGTTCCTAACTGTCTTTGCATCATGGACCCCTTTGGCAACTTGGGAAAGCTTATGGACCCTTCTTAGAATACTATTTTTAAATAGGAAATTTCCTTTAAACAAGGAAAATACATATTATTACAAAGGAAACCAATTACACTAAAATATAGTTATCAAAATATTAAAAAAATATGGACTCTGGATTAAGAACTTAATCTTTATGGAATTTCTTTTTACCACCACCTACTCCTCAACTCTTATTTCTATCATTTAATTCACTTCTAATAGAATTTTACATGAAGAGAGCATGAACTTGGAGAATGAATATGAAATTTACTTATGAGAATTAAGAAAGATATTTGCCTAAGGTCATAAGGACTAGTTGTGATGAAATAGCTTTGTAAAAAGTTTTTTTCTGAGTTGTTGTTGTTGTTGTTATTATTATTATTATTATTATTATTATTAATATAATTATTAGAAGGCTGAGGTTTTGGCAAAGAAGGGGCTTGACAATGTCTCTTTTGATTTTCTAGCTCCAGATCTGTCCCTATACAAACCAATGTTCTGATTAAAACCATCCCTATAGCCATTGTGATCTGCTGCTGAGCCCAGTACTCCTACATGAACTTTTGTTCTATATAGACAGAGATGAAAAGATTTTAGATTTTCTCTGATGGGGTAACTTCCCCAGGGCCCACTTTCTTCTGTCTGCTGTCACCTCTTCATATGGTTTTGACTCAACTATCTGGAAGCTTCCTTTCTTACTCAGTGGGTGGTCTGTTGCTTTTGCTATTCCTATGACAATTATGCTCTCTTACTATTCTGCTCTCCTGAATGATTGGCGTGAGTTGGGGAGGGGACAAGAGGCAGAGGATGGTGATAAGAGATGATAAGGGAATTATTATGTTTAGATTTTTATGTTGTTCTTTGAGTCTCTAGTACAATTGTAGCCTGGATCTTTTGCATCTAGAGTAACCTTGCAAAGGTAACAAACAAGTAACCCTTCAAAAAAGTCATTGGGTATAAAATTTGCATGTAACCCATGCTTGTCTATGCCACTTTGTTGCCAATTTTGACATATAGTGCAACACTTCTGTCTTATTTTGCAGTTCTTAGAGAAAATATACTCAAAGCTCTCTCCCATCATAAATTCCTCATGGATTCCTAATAAAAATAAAATGGAGAGGCAGGATTATAAAATTTACATATATTACCTCCTTAATATAATTTCATTTAAGTCACCAATAAGTCCGTATCCATTTTACTTTCATTAAGAGATTATGAACTAGAGAAAGAATTATGTAATATATTTATGGAGAAGGAAAAAAAGACACTTAAATAAGAATTTTTTAAAAAAGAAAATCTTAGGAGGTTTTTAGATTTTTACAGAACCATGGAATTTTAGAGCTGGAAGGAGCCTTTAAATTCATCTAGTTTGATTATTTTTCACTTTCAAAAAAAATAAAAGGAAATTGAGATCCCCCAGAAGTCAAATTCCTTCTCCAAAGTAACATGTGGCAGAACAAGAATTTAAATCTAAATTTCCTGATTTCACTTTGAGTTCTCTTCTATTAGCCTTTGGCAAAAGTAAAAAAAATAAATATTTATAACCTGGAGAAGAGGATGACTTTTTTAAGGAGTCCTGTTATCTCATCAATACTTAAAGGATGGTTGTGAAGAATACTTTCTTGTGTTGCTCCAAAGGGAAAACTAGAACCATGGATAAAAGTTATAGGTAACAAGAGGGGGAAAATGTAGTTATTGGAGCTATCCAGGAGTAGAAGAGGGACTTTTACTAAGTAGTGAGCTCTCTATTAATGAAAATATTCAAGCAGAGTAGATAAATCATTTGACAGATAATATAGAGGATTTTTTTACATTGGTTTAAGATTGGACTAGATGACTTCCCAAATCCCTTGAAATTCTAAGAATGGATGCATCCAAAAGAGAGGTACAAAAAACATTATATAACTCATCTCAATTGAACAGACACTTAGAGATGATGTTACGAGGTTTTCTCCAAGGAGACTATATTCCTTTTCTTTCTGAGTAAAGTGGTACTTCATATATTGTAATAGATTGTAATTTGTCTTGAGTACTAGATAAGTCATTCTGTTTTACTTTTTGGATTGTTTGCTCATTGTTTTCTTGATGTTTGAATATTTTCTTTTCTTTTTTTTAACTTCTCCATATTACGTTACATATTGTCATTGTCGTTCATTTGTTTCAGTCACGTCTATCTCTTCATGATCTCATTTAGGGTTTTCTTGGCAATACTGCAGTGGCTTGCCATTTTCTTTTCCAGCTCACTTTAAAGATGAGGAATGGAGGCAAACAAGGTTAAGTGACTTGCCCAAGGTTATAAGCTATTAAGTGTTGGAGGTTGGATTTGAACTCGGCAAGATGAGTCTTCCTGATTCCAGGCCTGGCACTCTATCCACTTGGCCACCTAGCTGCCCTATGCCACCTTACCTTAATTCATGCCTTTTCCATTTATGTGTGTGTCATAAAACTACTATTCTGATTTTTGATAGACTACCAGCCTCAAATCAACTTAGTTGGTTATCTCATCTAATCTAGTCCAGTCACGTCCAATTCCTATCCAATCTTCAACCCAATGTAAATATCCCCTCTACAATGTCTCTGACAAATCCATTCCATTTTGCCAATTTCCTTAATTAGTGAAGGATTTATTTGCTATTGTGCATTTACATTTATTTCTACTTGAGTATTCTACTTCTTGAGCTGCCTTTCCATCTATAATTTTTTTTTTTGCACCTTTTCCATGAAGAGACTGGTATTCTTTTTGGATACTTTCAGATGTGTCAGCTTGTAAGGACTTGATGGGCAGGATAAACATTTTAAGACTAGACTATGTTCATGTGTATGTTTTTAAATAGGAATTGGATACAACTTGTCACTAAGAAATGTGGTGTGGAACCCTCTGAAGCTGAAATCTGATTTGACATCCAAATATGGCTTTGTTGACCTTCATGTTGAGAAGATGCTGAATTACACTGGCAAGTTAAATGAGGTATGGATGTTCATTGATCCTTCATCCCTTAATTACTTTGTAAAAGTCACCATAGAACTACACAACAGCAGTGACATTTTCTGTAGGTGCTTAAAATAATGATTCCTGGATAATGTAACTTTTTTTCACTTAAAAAGAAAACAAAGGAAAAACAGTTTTTGCCTTTATTTTCTTTTCTAGGTCATGCACAGTGTCCTTTGTAGCAAATTTTACATGCAAAGGCAGTAGTCCAGTACTAAAACATTATAGAATGATATGTCAACAATGTTAAGAAACTGCTCTTGTAAAAATATTAAATATCAGCCCATTCAGGTCCAATGTAAAAAGCAGCCCAGATGAAAGTCCACATGATGGATTACAGAGGGTGTTGGTCTTAGAATCAGAAAGATTTGAGTGTCAGTCTTTGCTTCTGACATTTACTACTTGTATGACCATGAACAAATCATTTAATCTTTCTGAGTTTTGGTTTCCTCATCACCAAAATGGGACAAATAATATTACCTGCCTAACCATGCTGAAGTGGGGGGTCAAATGAGATATAAAAAGTGTTTTGTAAGTCTTACCATATAAACACTAGCTATCATAATTATAGTCAGACTTTTGCCTATAGCTGAAATTCTTTGTCTAGTATCTTTGTGGCATTAGAGAACTTTCCTTAAAATATCACTAAAGTCATAGTCCAGGATCTGTTATTGGGAATATTTTTTCTTTTGTCTCTTGGATAAAAAAAAATAGGTGTCAGACTTGATCAGGGAAATAGGCTGGATGTATAAGGAAGAGATAACCTATAAGAAGAGATCTGGTAGATACAGCTCAAGTATCTAAGTAAGATCCAGCTTATTTTATATATATAGAGATAATAGGATCACAGACTTAGAGATAGAAGGAGCTTTAGAGATCGTCTAGTTCAATCAACTCACTTCCCCCTTTTATAAATGAGGAAACTGAAGTCTAAAAATAATAAGGAACTTGCCCAAGCTCCACAGCTAGTAAATGCCAGAGTCAGGATTTGAATCCAGGTCCTATGACTCTAAATCAAGTACTCTTTTATAGTCTCATTGATTTAATAGAACCATAATTGGAGGGAACTGTTAGATCAGGCCTGCACAGCCTGCGTCCTGCAGGTTGTAAGTGGCCTCTGGGCATGCCAAAGGATTTTGGGCAGCCTGCAAAAATTGTAGAGGATGTCTTCCTCTACATTTTTCATGGGCAGCCTGAAATCCCTTGGTGGGCCACAGGTTGTACAGGCTTGCTTTAGATCATCAGTTCTAACCCATCAATTTTACAAATGAGGAAACTGAGGCCCAGAGATGTTAAGTGATTTTCCCAAGTCAAAATAATTCATGCTGTAAGTGATTACATCCTGGGTACCTCATTCCCTTTCTCCATTCAAGGAATCTCTATGTTCCTGCTTTGGGCCAATTGCATTAATTCAATTACTGCTTGCTGCTTCTTAGAAGTACCTGGAAGAAAGAAGAAGGACTTCCTTCACATGGTAGTAGAATTTTGGGAAGCAAAGCCATTGATGATTCAATTCAATTTAACTATGTTCAAGGAATTCTACTAAGGACTGTGGCCATAAAGACATAAAGCCAAAGGGAAGCCTTGCCCGATGGTGCTTACATTTTATAAGGCATGTAGCATGTAATTAGTAAGCAAAGTTAAGCTAATTTTAGGAAGTGGAGAACATTAATTACTGAGACCATTAGTGAAGACTTCTTGTTGGAGGTGACACTAGGGTTGAAATACGTCATGAAGGAAGCTAAGGAGTCTAAGAGTTGAGATGAGAGAGTGGGTGCCTTTCAAATATGGAGGACACACTGAAGGGAAGAAAGGGAAGGGAAGGGAAATGGAATGATGAGTTTCAGGAACAAAAAAGAATAGGATAGCTTGGCAGGAACATACTATACATGAATAGTAGTACCGTGAAAACAGTCATTTTGGGGTGGGGAAATCATAAGCCCATGCTAGACTAATATAAAATAAATCTTAAATTTGTTAAATTGCAAAACTTTGCTAAAATAAAGATGCAATTTGTTGTGATCACAGAGTTACCAATGAAAATTGCAGACTGCTGTACTATATTTAAAAGATGTCTAGTCTTTTTACCTATCAACTTCCTGACCTTTTCCCCTGGGAAAAAATCAATACGGATCACTTTAACTCACGGCTGAAAAAAAAGTGAAAGAAACAAGCAGGCTTTCACAAATGATTTTCTACAGTAGACCACCTCTTCACAGTCTCATAGTTGCCTAAAGGGTGCAAAGAATATAAGATCATTTTGTTCACTTATTTTTAAAAATGACTCTGTAGGATAAAATGCAGCCTTAAAGAATCTTGTCCTAAAACAATATCTTCCCTGCAGATGTTAAGATTGTATAAGAGTACCTGCTAGATACAAGCACAAAACTCCCTTTGCTCAATCAAGGCACAAAATAGGCCATTCACAATATTTTCATTGATTCTAGAGTTGGAGGACCTGGGTTCAAATCTCACCTCTAATATGGACTACTTGGATGGCTTTGGGCAAGTTACTTACCTTCCATGATCCTCAGTTTCCTCATCTGTAAAATGAAGGGCGTGACTAGATGGGTTCTTATGCCCCTTCCCACTCTAGATCTATGTTCCTATGACATGGATGTGGACATCTGGTGCAATTTTATTTAACTTCTGTCTCCTTTTGTAACAACAACAATAACAACAACAACAACAACAACAATGATAATAACTTCATTTGTGTCCAACTCTTTATGACCCCATTTGGTGTT
Organism: Phascolarctos cinereus; assembly: GCF_003287225.1. NCBI lineage: Eukaryota > Metazoa > Chordata > Mammalia > Diprotodontia > Phascolarctidae > Phascolarctos > Phascolarctos cinereus. The sequence goes on along the minus strand of NW_027555847.1, from coordinate 77,071,579 downwards.
TTTTTTTTTTTGGCAAAGATACTGAAGTGGTTTGCCATTTCCTTCTCCATCTTATTTTTATAGATGAAGAAACTAAGGCGAATAGGATTAATTGAGTTGCCCAGGGTCATACAACTAGTAAGTATTTTATGAGTCTTCCTGATTCCAGGCACAGTGATCTGTACACTAAGGAACCATCTAGCTGCCCAATGATAATAACAGATATTATTTATATACCTCTTATTATGTGCCAGGCACTGAAAGCACTTTATAACCATTATCACATTTGCTCCTCAAAACAATCCTAGAAGGTAAGTGCTATCATTGTCCCTATTTTACTCATGTGGAAACAGGCAAACAGAGTTCAAATGACTTGCCCAGGATCACACAGCTGGTAAATATCTCAGGCAGGTTTTGAACTGAGATTTTCTGACTTCAGGTGTGGTGTTCTATCTACCGTACCACTTAGTCGCATCAAATGAAAGGATTGAGCTCTGTAGTCTTCCAGATCCCTTTCAGCTCTAAATTCTTTGATTCATATACATTTAAAAAATTTTAATATCCTACATTTAAATGTCCAAATGGTGCCTGCTTAGGGGCAGGAGGGAGTGTATGGTGTTGTCTCTGAGTTCATCATCAAATTATATGCCTTGGGTGAAGGGCAGGGCAGAGACTTTCTTTTTCAGCGACTACTGAAAAATCTGTATATTCAACGAACATCTATTTTCTGGAAGTTTCAACCTCATGGAGTGCACACACCATTGCAAATTGTGAAAAAAATGAATGCTTCATGTTTTTGTGTAATCACCATTGTCCATGACATAAAATACAGGCAAGGCAGTACAGTGGAAAGAGTGCTACTTTTCAAGTCAGAAAATCTGTTCAAACCCTTGCTTTGTTATTAGCTGTGTGACCTTGGATAAGACTTTGTTAGTCTCATGTTCAAAAAGTATTACTGGCTGCCCATTGCCTATGAGATAAAATACAAACTCATTAGCTTGGCTTCTTTGGCCCTCCACAATCTGGCTCCTGCCTACTGTTTGAACCTGATTTCATTACTAATCCCCTTCATGGAGACATCCTAGTACACAAAGCCAACACTGAAGGACAACAAGCTTTTCCCTAATTTTGCTATATCTTCCTCCTCCCTGCATTCACAAAAGCCATTTCTTGAGCATGGGATACCCTACTCTTCATCTCTCTTTGAAGATTTAATTCAAGTGCTGCCTCCTCTGGAAAGTCTTCCTTGATTCCTTTCCCACCTCTCTCTCCAATTATTAGTGCTCTCTCCCTACTCAAATTTCCTTATTTTATTCTTGTAAATATGTAATTTCCTTCCTCTGCCTAATAAAACAGTGATATCCAGGTCAAACACAAACAAGGGCCAATAAAACCATGCATCAGGATCCCTGCTGATTTGGGGAAAAAAAACCACATAGGTGTATACATTCCTTTTTTTTTTAAACTAATATATCAATACATTTAAATCAGATAAGGACTTCATTTTAGTCTAGTTTGAGTCACATTTGGGAGTATTGTGGTCTATGTGTTTGACACTTCTGTAATAGAATATGAGCTCCTTGAGGGCAGAGGCTGTTTCCCTCATATCTTTTTTGCCCCAACACCTAGCACAGTGGCTAGAAGGATGTGAGCAGTTAGAAAAAGGCTGTCGGTTTGGATTCAATATTCTGACTGCTTTGGGCCTTAGTCTCCTCTCTGTAAAATGAAAGATTTGGGCCAGATAATCCCTAGGGTCTTGTCCTACTCTAATCTATAGTTCTAAGTCTCTGCAGAATCTAATTCTTACCTATTGTTAAAGCCTTTTTTGTTGTACTCCCCACTGTGTATCTCTACACTATAGTCACATAGGATAATTTTTGTTGTACTTTGTCTCATCCTGCCCTCTTCTACCTCTAGACCTTTGCATAAGCCATCCATTCCCTGTGTGTGGAATGAAGTTCTTCATCTCTCACCCTTGTCTAGTAAAATTTCTCTCTGACATCAAGGCTCAGCACAGGTGCCACCTCTTACATGAAGCCTTCATTAATTCTCACTCCGTACCCTGTCTTTCATAGGAGTGATCCCTCCCTTCTTGAATCTCTCACAATAAATTTTGCTTCATTGCCTTCACATCATTCTGCTTAATTACACTTCAGTCAAACAGCATGTAGTCATCAAGTGTACATAACATTCCAGGCTCTGTGCTAGGAGTGCTGGGAATACAAAGACAAAATTGAAACAGTCCCTGCCCTTAAGGAGCTTACATTCTATGAAGAGAAACCTTAAGTATAAGTATATGCATATACAAAATAAACACGATGGAAAGATGAAAGAATTCTCTGTTAGACGTGTTGAGGTGGAGCTGCCTATGGACATCCATTTAAAAATGTCTAGTAATCAGTTGGTGAGATGCATTTGCTGGAAATGAAACTCCCAGCACAGGCTAATATTGGATATATAAATTTGGGTTCCATTTGCATAAATATGATAATTTCTACCTATGGGAGTGATAACGTCATCAAATGACAGAGTGTTGAGTAAGAAGAGAAGAGGGCATATTCACGAGCAGTTGTGATATGAAATCATGATCAAGCAAGGTAGAATGAGGAGGAGCAGATGGCTAGGAAGAAAATCAAGAGGGAGCAGGAGCATGAGAACCCAGATAAGTGATTATATTCAAGAGGAGAGGATAGTAAACAGTGTGAGGTGCTTCATAAAGGTCAAGAAGAATGAAGATTGAGAGGAGACCCTCTGGTAGAAGTGATAGAAGGCAATTAAGAGATCACTGGTTACTTTGGAGAAGGAAGTTTGAGTTGGGTTATTATGTTGGAGAGGGTTGGAGGGAGAGGGAATGGCAGACTTTTCTAGGAGATTGAATGAGAAAAACAAAAGAGATATGGGATGATAGCTAGTGGAGATGATAGGGTAAGGAAAGGTTTTTTGAGGATGGAGGACAATTGGGAATTTCTGAAGGTTAGTAGGAAAGGAACCAGTAGATAAAGGTTGAAGATTTGGGGAGCAATCTGCTGGAGAAGACCAGTGGAGATGTGATTAAGGGTACTTGTAGAGGGGTTGATCTTGCTAAGGAGAAGAACCATCTCTTCATTAGAGACAATAATGAAAAATTTTATATCATAATTATAATAATAATTATTTTCATTCTGCATCTTTCCTACAAAATTGAAGTTCCTTAAGGGCTGAGATGGTGATCTTTTTCAGCTTTGTGTTTTCTGGCTTAGGTCAATGCATTGTAAAGTCAGCTCTTAATGTTTGTTGAATTGAATTGAATTAAAGATGAAAGTAGAACTTTCTCCCTAATCCATGTAATATGAGAAGTCAGTCAATTATAGCAAAAACATGATCTCGTTATATGCAGGCTTAGAGAAATCAAATTTTTTGGTTCCTTTTTGAAAGGAAAATATTTGTTTGGTGGAGGTTTATTGACTGTCCTGGCTTTAAATCTACATTTGAACCCTTCAGACTGGGTTCCTCTTTGATCTTAGCAAAACAGAGAAAGAAAATTATGTGTGCATGAGCTGACAGACTTCATTTTCCAAAGACAAAAATAACAACAGAAATCAGTCTCTTTTCCTTTAGGCAAGGCACTGATGAGTACCTTGAGTAGTACCATCTTCACGCTCTTGCCCTTGTAAAACAGCTCTGTCTTATTCCTTTTGGCATAATAAGAAAAATTGAAAGAGCTTTTTCCTTTTGTTTTCTTGAAATTGCCATTTAAATAATTCACTACAATGTAAAGAATTAGGAGGAATCAGTAAGATACCTGACCCCTGGTGCTTACCTTCACCAACCAGTTATTTGTAGAGTTCTTGATTTTATACAAATGAGATACTATTTATAAAACAGTGCCATTTAGAAAAAGAAAAGCACCTCTTCTAAACATTTCTTGTGTCATTGCCAGATTCCCACAGACAGCTCACTGGAGCAGTTTGTATGTTCAGCCTTGTCCAGCACATCAGCAGTTGAAGTTGGCAATAAATATAATCATGGAAACTGTAACATCCAGTGGTCAGAAGCCAAAGACTATCTTGTCCATTCAGTCAGCTGGCTCCAAATCTACAAACAGGTATTATTCTATAGAGCAGCGTCATTCTTTCTGAATCATACCTTTTCCCATTAGGTAGGTTTCAAACAAAACCTGATTCACTTACAATCTATTAATTGTTTCAATTGTTGTTTCTCAGTTGTTGTCAGTTTCAGAGAAGGCTGGTGATGCAGTGGATACATCGCGGGCTTAGAATTAGAAAGACCTGAATTCAAACCCATCTTCAGAGATTTACTGTATGTGTGACTCTGTAGACGTCATTGAAACCTCTATTAATCTCATTTTCCTCAACAGTAAACTAAGGATATTAATAGAAACTACCTTGCAGAGTTGCTGTGAGGATCAAATCAGATATTTGTAAAAAGTACTTCACAAAGGTCCTGGCACATAGTAGGCACTATATAAATGTTTATTCTCTTCCCTTCCCTTTGTTAGGGGATATGGGAGGCTAGATATATTTACTTGAAAAAAGCATTGAAAATTTATAGATTTTGCTAAAGGTTGAAGTATTTTTTTTTTTGTAAGACTAATATATTTGCTTTTGGTGAAGTACGGATAATATTTAACCCATTTTTAATTAACTCACAATTCTAGGAATTTGGTAGACAAAAGACGGGACTAAGATTCTCAATTGGGACCCTAGACAGATTTAGCGTGCAAAGAGTGAACACTTGGTGTTTTGTACCTTATAACTATCTTCTATTGTGTAGAACAAGCCACAGGAGCTTAATGTTCTTTACGTAGTTAATCCAAGCTCATACTTAATTCTGCAAAAAGATCAGTAATTTTATTGGTGTAGGTGTTCCATCTACCAATGAAAGTTGAAATCTCTATATAAATTAGTAGATGGCATTATAAATTGTCATGGTCCCAAATATCCATGATCTGGTAGCAAACCTTCTTATAATTAACCTCTATAAACTAGTCTTTGAACAATAGACACACTCCAGCACTCAGAGCTACACTGGCTTTGTGGGTCATACTTGAGTTCTACAAACTTAACCTTTCAGAACACAGCATTCCTATCATGCCACATGGGGGCACAGGGGCAGGTCTTGGGCCAAAGGGATTTATATTTAAATGGACAATATTTAAAACAATTAAATGTACATTTTAGAAGCAGCATGGTGCAGTGGATGGAAACTTGGCTATAAGTTAAGTCTTTACACGTGGACTCTGTGACCATGGACCAATCACTTAAGCTTTAAGTGCCCCAGACAACTTTAAGTTGCAGAGCAGATGTTAACCTGTATTGGCAGCTAGAGGATCCTCATGGAAAGTTCCTGATACCAAAGAAATCACCAGTCTGGTTCAAAAAGTGCCCATCATGCATTTCCCCTCCAGGTGCCTAAGATGAAACATGTAGTATGTGCACGATAAACAATCATTGACGCTATTTCACATATGTTGAAATCTATGTGTATAGAGAAATATATGTGTATATATAATAAAAGGTAAGCCTAGCTTTGTGTTTTATAGAATATGTACTATGTGTGAGGTTTTGTAAAACTGTTTGCCTGTTGTCTTCTCCATTAGAATGTGAGCTCCTTGAACTTGGACTATTTTTGCCTTTCTTTGTATCCCCCAGTTGTTAGCATTGTACCTATCACAAAGTAAGCACTTAACAAATGAATGTTGACTAATGAAAGTGTAATGATAATAATAATAATAATAATGATAATAATAATGATAACTGATATTCATATGATGCTTTAAAGTTTTCTTTACAAACAAATCTCATTTGATCCTCATAATAGTCCTGTGAGGTAAGTACTATAGATATTTTTAATCCTCATTTTATAGATGATAAAACTGAGGCTAAGATGAGGTAAAGTCACTTGCCCATGGTCAATATATGTCAGAAACTGGCTTTGAAACCAGGTATGTTTGTACTTCAAGATATTTCAAATCTGGCATGCCATTAGCTATACCTTGTTGCCTCTTAAAGTTAATTTTTCTATGAATTTAAAACCTCTTGTCATTATTATTGACTTCTCTAAAAGACCAAAGAAGACATAGGTACAGACACATCTCATTTTAAACAACTGTGATTTTTAAAAAATTTTCAGGTGATTCAGCAATGGCTAAATGTTGGTGTGGTTCAGAAGATTCTTACTGGAATGGAACAAAGTCTAATGGCTTTCAGAGATCAATACCCTGAAGACAGTGAGTCATGGAAAGTAGCATCAATCCTGCACACCATGCTTCACCTCCTGGATGACAATTTGGGATCAGAATCCCTCCCAAACTACCTGCAATCTCCAAAAATGTAAAGCAAATTTGCCATGTTTCACAATTGAGTATAGACTAGATGACATTTGATTTGACAGCATGATAATCCCATTGGAAATGAGTACTGTGCAATACAGCTACACATTTAGCTCTGTTTATGCTGTCCCTCACACCCCAGGTCCCAGGCTTATTTCAAGAGACATTGTTAGCATTATTTGTAATTGAGTATTGTTTATTTTGATCCTCAAAATAATTCAATAGAGATTATGCCTGTGCAGGAGCTCACAGCAACATCGCTGTTTGTTTAGCTTGAGGTATCATTTTCATATGTTTTAAATATTCAGTTCAGTTGCCATCATTTTTTGTTCTTATTTCAGTATGTCTAGGAGCTGTGATTTCATCAGTATGGCTATTCCGTCCTTCCATTGTATCCCTTGGCAATGGTTCACCATGGAGAGTTACTGTGGCAAAAAAAAAAAATCACTTTGCAGCCAGTCTGTTGATAGTAATCATGGGTGTTATCTAGTTTAACCCATACCTGGCCCAAAGTCCGTTTTATAACATCCTCAACAAGTAGTCACCTAGACTTCACTTCAAGGACTCAAATGAGGTGTTATTCATCACCAACAGATGTGGCCTATTTCATTTTTGCATAGCTTTAGTAAGTAGGAGGACCTTCATTACACAAACGCCACATTTGTCTCTTCAAACTTGCATCACTTGCTCTTAGTTCTTTCCTCTAGAGCCAGAGAGAGTAAATCTAGTTCTTCCTCCATGAAAGCCCTTTAAAGGCTTGAATTCAGTTATTATATCCCTCACTGTCTTCTCCTTTCCAGGCTAGACATCAAGTCCATTCAATGGCTCTTTGTGTAGTATGGTGAACCATTTTGTCAGGCAGCAAACATTTACTAAATGCTTGTTATGTATCAGGCACTGGAGTGAAAAGGAAAAGCAAAAGTAGGGCCCCTGCCCTCAAGAATCTCACATTCTAATGGGGGGGGGATAACATACAAACAACTGTGTAATAAAAGATACACACAGTATTAATGGGAGGTAATCTCAGAAGGAATGCCCTAGCAGTGAGGGAGATCAGGAAACCCCCCTGCAGGAGGTGGGATTTGAGATGATCCTTGAAGGAAACTAGGGAAGAAGGAGGCAGAGATGAGGAGGAAGAAAATTCCAGGAATGGGGGAACCAATTGGGAAGTAAAGTGTCATGTATGAAGAACAAGAAGACTAGTATTGCTGTATCATAGAGTATGTGGAGATTAATAAATTATAACAGGACTGGAAAGATAAAACACGGTCTTTTGGCCAAGATGGTTGAACATTATAGATGGCTTTCTCCAACAGTTCAGTCATGGAAGGGAGGAAAGATATAGGATAATTGCTGGAAGGATAGTTGGATCAAGCAAGGATTTTTTTTTTAAAGATGGGAGAAATGTGGGTGTGTTTGTAGGAAGCAGAGAAATATTCAGTAGATAAGGAGAGATATGTGATTAATAAGAGAACAGATAATAGAGGGAACAATCTGCTGGTGAAGATACAGTGGAATGGGATCAGCAAAGAGGAGGAACATCTTTTGTGAGAAAAGAGTGAAGGAGTAGACAGTGGAAGATATTTGAGTCATGTGAGATGATGAGGAGGAGGGGAGAAAAGGAGAATTTTGAGCAAATGGTCTCAAGTTTTTCAAGTGAATACATGGTCCTCAACTGAGAGGACAGCGGAAAGAGGTGTCATGACAGGCTTCAAGAGGGATGAAAAAGCTTGGTATAGCTGCTATGGTGAATAGGACAGTGAATCAATTAGGTGAAATTTGAAAGCATTGTCTTACTTCAGAGAGGACCTAGTTGGGATTATGGAATGTAAATTTGTAGTGAATTCAGTCAGCACAGTTTTATTATTTCTTCCAGCTCCTTTCATTAGCAGAAGCATACAGATGATAAGGCATCAAATGGTGGGAATAATCTAAGACTGGGGCTTGGCAAGACCAAGGGTAAGGGACTGAGTGTAGAAAACAGTGTAAGGTAGAATGACTTACCAAGATAAAGAAGGAAGAATAACATATTCTGTCAAAGGTAGCGACCTGGGAATGAATTGGGTAAAGGATAGGTTACTGGTCATTGGGAGGATGGGGAACAGAGTTGAGGTCCTAACGCAGAGGGAAAGATGGAATGATAAAGAAATTATGACTAAATAAAGGCATGCCAAAGCTAATGAACATGGAAGTGAAACACTTCTAGGTAATGTCATGATCAAAGACAGGACCATCTTTGTCTAGGTGAAGTAGAGTGGAAGGGTAATCATAAGAACTGAGTACTTTGAAGAACTGGGAAGTTAGGGTGTTTGAAGAAGTGTCAATGTGCATATGGGATTCCCTTAGTACGAGATCAGGGTTTTGAGTAAAGAGAAAGATTGTGAGTCAGACATTAAAATCATTGAGGGAGGAAGAAGAGTATCCTGGATACACTACCAAAGGAGGGGGTGCTACTGGATATTCCAACTCCTCCCTCCACACCATGGGCCCAGTTGGGGAGGGTTTGAGTTCAATTGTCACTGAAAAGCTTGGCTAGATATGCTTTGTCATTAGGCATCAACCAAGTCTCAGTGAGAGGAGTGGTAAAGGAAAAGGTTTAATATGAAAATAGGTTTGTTAACTATGGAGCTGGCATTCCAGAGAGCCCTGCAAAAGGGTTAGTCAGATCTGCAGTAGAGCATTTGGGGCTAGGGTTGTGAGGAATGGAAGTAAGGGAGTGGACTACGGGGCACATGAAATAATTTTTACAATGACAGTAGGTTTCAGAATCACTGGGATCAAGAGTATATGATGTGGTGGGATGATGTTAGTCACTGAAAAATGAGTCCAGGCAGAGAATCATTGGAGATACGTCTTTTGAGGGAGTCAGATTATTTGACTATTCATAGCCTTCCCTGGACCTCATAGCAGGTGATGGGGTTAAGTCTTGTGAGGCTCAGGAAGCCAGATTCACAGGAAACAGGAATAGGTGAAAGTATGATCTAGTGTCAGGATAGCAGGCAGGAACTGACAAGTCAAGGTAGCTCAGACCTGAGAAAGTTCTCTGGAACACTAGAGAAGGCCCTGAGGTGAAGAAACAGGTCATAGGCTGGGGGACCTGGATCTGGGGCTGATGCAAGGCTCTCTGGGATGTCTCTGGAGCAAAGAGGTCACAGGCCTTTACACACTTTCCAGATTATGAACTTTTTTACTAAAATGTGGTGCCAAGAATTCAGCAAAGTCCTTAAAATTTCATCTCTAACTAAAGAAGAGCATAGCAGAACTACCACATTCCAGGTTCTGGAAATTAACCTCTCTTAATGCACTCTCAGATTACATTACTTCTTTTGGTTATAATATCTGCCTCAGATGATTTCAGAACAACTTCTGTCCAGTCACTTCTTTCCCCTTATGTACTTGTGAAGCTGATAAACCCAGATGTAGATTTTTACACTTATCTTTATTGAATATCATTTTATTAAATACTTCTCATTGTCATAAGTATGCATATAACATATGCCAACACACCAAGGTTCACCTAGGCCATACTGTGTGCGTGCTGGGTCTTTAATTTAACCTATTCATGATATTTTGGCTTCTGAATTTGTCTAACATAAGAGTTTTCTGTCCACATTTTGTGTAATCTAAAAATTTAGTAAGCATGCCATCCATGTCTTCATCCAGGTCATTGATGAAAACATTAAAAAACAAAAAGCCAAGGGGATATTCTCAGTTCACTCCGTTAGGGACGTTCCAAATTGACATTGAATCATTAATGATTACTCTTTGGGTTCCAACATCCACTAGCTCTGAATTCACTTAATTATGTTATAGAACTGATATCTCTTCATCTTATTCATAAGAATAGCATGAAAGATTTTATGCACTGCTTTGTATGCAATACTCTGGGTAAATGATATCTACAGGACTCTTCTGATTTATTAGTCTAGAAACCCTGCCAAAAAAGAAATAAGCTTAGTGTGACATGACCCTTTGTTGATCTAATCATAAGGCTGTATAATCATAAAGGAACATTTAATTTTCATAATTCTGGGTAGTATTTACATGATTTTAAAAAAATCAAACTATTCTTACCTTTAATTAGACTATTGTAAAGTAAGGAGTACTCGCTGACAAACCAGGGAAAGTTTACATCACAGTTATAGATCAAATAGTCTGGGGAGGATCATAGAATCTTAGGTTTTACAAGAACGTTATGATCTAGTTCAATTTCTTATACAATAGAGGAATTGTCTGTATAGCCTTCCTAACAGATGGTCTTCCAACCTTTTGCTTGAACACTTGTAGGGATAGGCAACTCACAACTTTGTGAAGAAGCTCATTCCTTTTATGGACAGATCTATTTGTTGTATGGTGTTGAAATCAAATGTCTTACCCAGTTTACTGGGTCCTATACTCTGGATTTATATAGAAGATATTTAATCCCATTTCTGCATGCTATTCCTTAAAATATGGAAATATGATTATCTTTTCTTCCCAGTGTGTTCTCTCTTTCAGCTAAAAATGCACAAATCCTTCAACCATTCTTGATAGATGTGGTTTCTAAAATCTAAAGCAGTTTGGTCACCTCCTCTGGACACACTCTAGTTTGTTATTATTCCTTTGGATAGGTGGAATCCCAAATTTGGCCAAATATTTCAGATGTAGTATGTCCAGCACAGAATACAGTGAGCTTATTCTTTTACTTAATCTAGACATTTTAAAGCAGCTTTATAAAGAAGATAAAATATTTCCTGATTATCCACATAAGAGTTGTATCTTTCAGTAGGGATTTAGACATGCTCATTTGTTTTGTAAAAAATGAGACCTGCAAAGATTGGAATTTTCTAGTGGCAGAGATTTGGAAGCAGAGAGGAAGGTGAGATCTTATGTTGAAAATTAAGTATAAAATCATATGTGTACTCACATTCAAATTGAGCATGACAAACTGAGTTCATTCTTTGTCTAACTCCTCACTATGATTAGTATATTTGCATAGATGCAAGTCATTTGACCTCTCTTTCATGATTTCATTGTTGACAGAATGGAGAGATGTGGGCTGAAAGATAGTGAGGTCAGATTAGTTTAGAAACAGTTGAATGTGTGAACCCAAAGAATCACAACCAAATAATTAATGGCACTTTGGAATGATGTTTCTAGGTGAGTGCCTCAAATTCTGGCCCTGTCCAATATTTTTATCAATGATTTTAATGAGCACATGAGTAGGAAGCATATTAAATATGTGGATGGCATGGAATAGGTGGGATGAATGATAAAATCAAGATTCAGAAAATTCTTGAAAAATGAAAATATTGGGCCAAATCTGAAGTTAAAATTTAATAGCTGTTAATGTATGGTTCTGTATATGGGTTATAAAAACATACAAATATGGTAAGCCAAAGTTGCGCAGCAGTTACTATGAAAATAAAGATCTCATGAAAAACAAGAGATATTATAAAATTCTAGAGGTTTTAGTGAACTTCATGTTCACAGTAAATCAACAGTATAGTATAGTAGTCAAACAAATATGAGAGCTTAAGTTTCATTAATAGAAATACAGCATCCTAAACAAGAGAAGTATTCTATTTTTTGGTCACATCTGAATGGCACACTCAATTCTGGGTGCCCCCTTTTATTTATTTTTCATGTAAAATATATTTCCATATTAGCCACATTGCAAAAGAAAACAAAAACCCAAGAAAAACGAAGAAAGCTAAATAATATGCTTCAATCTGCACTCAGAGTTCATCAGTTCCCTCTCTGCAGGTAGATAGTATTTTTTCATCATGACTCCTTTGGAACTGTCTTTGGTCATTGTCTTGTTCAGAGTAGCTAAGTCTTTCATGCTTGATCATCTCACAATATTGCTGTTACTGTGTACAATGTTCTCCTAGTTTTTCTCACTTCACTTTGCATGAGTTCATATAAGTCTTCCCAGCTTTTTTTTGAAAGCATTCTACTCCTCATTTAATATGGAACCATGAATTTCCATTTCATACTATTTACTGAATTTTTTTGGATTGTTTTTATTTTTTTCCCTAATTTTCCCTCAATCTCTCTTATTTGATTTTTAAAGTCCTTTTTAAGCTATTCGAAGAACTCCTATTGGGCTTGTGGCCACTTGCCATTTTTCTTTGAAGTAGGAGTGACTTTTAAAATTTCACTATGTTCTTCTGAGTATGAACCCAGATCTTTTCTTTTTTCTTTTTCTTTTTTTTTTTTTGGTTAGGCAATGGGGTTAAGTGATTTACCCAGGGTCACACAGCTAGTAAGTGTTATGTGTCTGAGGCTGGATTTGCACTCAAGTCCTCCTGAATCCAGGGCCAGTGCTGTATCCATTGTACCACCTAGCTGCCCCTAACCCAGATCTTTTCAATCCCCATAGCAACTATCTATGGTCAGGTTCTTTCTCCTTTGCTTACTCATTATTTTATTTTATTATAAAATTTATTTATTTTTAGTTTTCAACATTTACTTCCATAAGATTTTGAGTTCCAAATTTTCTCCCCATCTCTCCTCTTTCCCCACCCCAAGACAGTGTGCAATTTGATATAGGCTCAACATAAACACTAATATTGAACCTATTTTCACATTAGCCATGTTGTAAAGAAGAATTAGAACCAATGGGAGAAACCACGAGAAAGAAGAAACAAACAAACAAAAAGAAAAAAGAGAGAACAAATAATATGGTTCTATCTGCATTCAGACTTGAAAGTTCTTTTTCTGGATGTGGACAGCATTTTCCATCATGAGTCCTTTGGAGTTGTCTTGGATCCTTGCATTGCTAAGAAGAGATAAGTCTATCAAAGTTAGTCATCCCATATTGTGGCTGTTACTGTGTACACTGTTCTCCTGGTTCTGCTCACTTCACCCAGGATCATTCAAATCTTTCTAGGTTTTTGAAGTCTGCCTGCTCATCATTTCTTACAGCACAATAGTATTCCATTACATTCATATACCACAACTTGTTCAGCCATTCCTCAACTGATAAGCATTCCTTCAATTTTCTATTATTTGCCACTAAAAAAGAACTGCTATAAGTATTTTTGTACAAAAAGGTTTTTTCCCCTTTTCTTTGATGTCTTTGGGATACAGACCTAGTAGTGGTATTGCTGGGTCAAAGGATATGCACAGTTTTATAGCCCTTTGTGCATAGTTCCAAACTGCTTTCCAGAATTGTTGGATCAGTTCACAACTCCACCAATAGTGCCTTAGTTCACCAATTTTCCCACGTCTCCTACAGCATTCATAATTTTCTTTTTCTGTCATATTAGCCAATCTGATAGATGAAGTAGTTTCTCAGACTTTAAAAAAATTTGCATTTCTCTTACCAGTAATGATTTAGAGCTTTTTATGTGAGTATTGATAGCTTTGATTTCTTCTTCAGAAAACTGTTCGTTCATGTCCTTGAATGGCTCTTATTTTTATAAATTTTCTCAGTTTCCTATAAATTTAAAAAAAAGAGGCTTTCATCACAGAAACATAAAATACCCCTCCCCACCAGTTTCCTGTTTTCCTTCTAATTTTGGCTACATTAGCTCTGTTTGTGCTTAAAGCCTTTTAATTTCATGTAATCACAATTACCTATTTTACTTCCTGTGATCCTCTCTGCTCTTGTTTGGTCACATATCCTCCCCTTATTCATAGATCTGACAGGTATATTTTTGCAGGCTCCCCTAATTTATTTATGACATCACTCTTTATGTCTAAATCATTTATCCATTTTAACCTTATCTTGGTATATGGTGTAAGATATTGGTCTGTGCCTAGTTTCTGCCAAACTGCTTTCAAGTTTTCCCAGAAATTTTTGTCAAATGTTGAATTCTTACCCTCAAAGCTTGGATTTTTTTGGGTTTATCAAACACTAGATTACTATGGTCATTTACTGCTGTGTACTGTGTCCCTAATCTAGTCTGCTGATCCAATAATCTATTTTTTAGCCAGTACCAGATTGTTTTGATAATTACTGCTTTGTAATATAGTTTGAAATCTGGAACTGCTAGACTGCCTTCTTTCACTTTTTTTCATTGATTTCCTTGATGTCATTGACCTTTTGTTCTTCTAAATGAATTTTATTATTATTTTTCCTAGTTCTATAAAATAATTCTTTGGTAGTTTGACTGGTATGGCACTGAATAAGTAAATTAACTTAGGTAGAATTGTCATTTTTATTATATTAACTCTTATATGATCCTACCCATGAGCAATTCATATTTCTTCAATTGTTTAGATCTGTCTTAGTGTGAGAAGTGTTTGGTAATTGTGTTCATGTAGTTTCTGGGTTTGTCTTGGCAGGTAGACTCCCAAGTATTTTCTAGTGTCTGCAGTTATCTTAAGTAGAATTACTCTTTCTATCTCTACCTGCTGGGTTTTATTGGTAGTGGGTATCCCATTTTAGAAAGATCCCTAACAAGGGGCAGCATGTCCATAGGAAAGTGATCAGGGCAGTGAGGAGACTTGAAGCCAGGACAAAAAAAAAAGATCTCTTGGAGTAACTAAGAATTTCCATGAAGGAGAAGACTTAAGTGTGATATGATATCTATATTCAGATATTTGAAGGGTTGTCATGTGGAATAGGAATTAAACTTACTTTGCTTGGCACTAGAGGGTAGAACTGGGAGCAATAGGTAGGGAATGTAGGAATTTCAACTTGATACAGGGAAAAAATTTACTAATAATTGGCACTATCTCAAAGTAGAACGATTGCCTTAGGAAGTTCAAAGCTTCTTAAAGAGGAACTTTTCAGAGAGAGGTTGGATGAGCAAATATTAGGGACGTTGTAAAGAGAATTCTTGCTACAGGAATTTGTAGTAGTGTTTGATTACACGATCTTTGTGTAACCTTTTGCCTGAGAGATTCAATATTTGACCATGGGAGGAAATGATAGGCTCCTGGGAACTTACTGATTCTGTATTTCACTCTTAACCTCTCCTAATCTGGTGGTGGCAATAAATAAACTGATCTGTACCAGATAGCTCAGCTTTCTTCAGTCAATCCAATATGGCAGTTTTCAGTTTTTGCCACTCACTTTTGCTGGAGGTTTCTGGTTGTGCTTTAATAAGAAGTGATTTCATTTCTTGATTTTAGTTAAAAGAATATGGGATCCATATAAGGCACCTAAAGTAATACCAAATTTATCCCATTAAACAGCCAACAAGCATTTATAGAAAGCTTGCTACATTCCAGACTTATCTTTGCTCTCAAGGACCTCCTCTTCTAATATGGGAGAAAGCATGAAAATAATTGTGTGTAAGCAACATGTTCATAGTGTAAATTAGTGGAAGTTTCATGAAAATGAGCCAAGCTTATTACAGAAGGTTGGGTTTTAGCTGAGCCTTGAAGGAAGGCAGGAAAAACAGGAGGTGGAGGAGGTGAGGAAGGAGAGCATTCTAGGCAGGGGTGATGGCCAAGGAAAAGGCACAGGGTCAGGAGATAGAATAACAATGTTGAAATGTCTGTGTGTCCACAGTGCAGATTGTTACTCTGATGCTGCAGGCCTATGGGTGTCCCTTTGATGCTCCCAAGGACCTTGGTCTCAGAATCTCTGCTGGATGCTTCTCCATTGTAGGCCATGAGATTCTGCTCTCAGACCAAAGGAATTTGTCAGACACACTTTCTTGAACTCAAGATAGAAAATGAATGATGCTTTTAGCTTTTAATATGTGAATAAACTCCAAAAATAGTGAATGAATATTTTCCTTGAAGTTGTTTTTCACTTACCTAAGTGACATATTGAACTGATTTCCATTGTGTTTTATAATGTTTTTGCCTCCAGATTAGTGTATCTGGCAAAATTTCAGACCATTCTTCAAAGTCTGCCTCATTGGCCAACTGTGAAAAGATTGCTTCTGGTAAATGGAGCCCTCAGAAATGTGATCATCAAGAATTTACATTTCATCCGAGGTAAAACTTATCTGTTGCTTGCCGCACACTCACTAATAGCCGACACGAGATCAATGAATAAACAAATATGGGATTGATTAATAAGAGAGAATGGAATCGACTGATAACATTGCCAATCTGGGAAATAATTCGGCTCTCTAGTATACATATTTATTAAATTTTGTGATACTCTCTGGATCATCCAAAGTTTATAAAACCAGGGCCCAATACGTAATGTCACAATTCACTTTTATTGCAAAACAATATAAAAATGATAATGATGAGACTGATTCTGTGACTGTCATGCTGTTGGTAGTAGTGGATTTTAATTTAAAAGTCTTTATTATGCAGTGGCAAGTCTAGGCTTTCTGTAGGAGGGACAGGAATTGTTCTATTACAGATGGCCTATATGGAATTGTCAAGCCCCTTTTCTGAAGGGGGGAGGTGTTCCTCAAGCGAAGGATCTATGAGCTACGTTTAGCAAAGAAAGTTGGAGCCATTGGTGTTTGTATCACAGAAGAGCTATGCTTCCTGGGCAACAATATCCACAAAGATAGTTTTTCTTCCATGGAAGTTTGCGTCATGGTTAACGTCAAAGAAAAGAGTGTGGAGAGAACAATAAAGAGTAAAGAAATGTAAGACTGCAAATGAAGAAGAGACCTGCAGAGATGACCAAATCCAACTCATGTCTGAACAGAAATAGTCTCTACTATCAAGCCTGCAAAATGGTTTTCTAGTTCTCACTAACAACTTCCTCCCTCTCCGGAAGGCATTCCTTCCATTTTGCTTACTAATTACTAGTTTTCCATGATTTTGAATTTAACTTGAGTGTCTTAGTTCCTAGTTCTGTCTTCTAGTCTGATATCCTTTCCACAAAGCAGTCCTTCAAATATTTGAAGACTTTCCTTGTCTTCTCTCAGTCTTCCCTTTTTCTAGGCTATACCAACCATCTCATTTCTTTCAACCGGTTTCTGATGCTAGGCTTTTGAATTTCTTCACTCTCTCGTTGCTTCCTTTGGGACATGTTCCAATACTGCAGATGTCATTATATTGAGTATATTGAGGCTATCAATTTACTTGCTCTGGGCAGTGCTATTAATGTCATCTAATATTGCATTCACTCTTTCGTCTTCATATTTTGATTTTGCCTTATGTTGACATGGTCATCCTCTAGAATCCCCAGGTTTTTGTAATCAGTGACTTTTCCTAGCCGTGTCTGCGTGTTTTTTTTTAATCCATACTAAATTTCATCTGCCTAGTACCAGCATGCTGTTTCAATCTACTGGATCTAAAATCTGTCATCCAGTGTATTCGTGGTATTAGAGAAGTAGGATTTAGAATTATTTCAACTCAGGTGCCTGTCAATGGTCTTTGAAAAGGAAAATGAAACTGCTCAGCCAAGTTGAGAGTGCTATAGACCTACATTCTCTTATTCTTCTAGCTGGCTACCATTTAGGGTTATCAACTGGAATTAAGAAAAAAAAGTGTTATCTCTGAACTTGTACTGATGTAAGTAATGAGGCTGCAGTGGCCACTGCCTTCACCTTTCTTCGAGTAGTAGGACTTTGGTCAGTTCGCTTTTAGGAATAGAAAGAGACCATTGAAGATGAAGTCCCTCCAGATGCAAATCATCAGCACTAACACTTGGAATTAGAGAGTTCCCTCATTTTATACATTTTTGTTGCTTGAAATATCTTTCCCAGGCTCCAGACAGTCTCAAGAGATTTATTGTATTAATAATAATTGCATTAATTGCTTTTTTTGTTACAGTGACAAATAGTTATAAAGTATATGGGTAAACTTACAAAAACATGTTCAGTTTAAGAATTCAGCATATCGATACATTTGAAAGCCACATAGACTTTATTTAATAAACTTTCTTCTCTTCTATACATCTGTATAATCTTATAGAAGTTCTAAGTAAACTGGAAAGATTGGCTCCATTTTCTGAAACAGATGACTTGAGCTCATTGCAACTGGAAATGGACACATTCTTCAGGGATTTAAAAGAGGTAAGCCATAGTGAAAGATTTAAAAAAAAACATTTACATAAAACCTACAAGGGACTTATGAAATATTCAGGCCTGTTCTTATTGTTAAATTGTGTTCTTAAGTTGTGTTTGTTAAAGGCATAGAGTAGTGGATAGCTTTTGAAGGCTTTCTGGTTTTCACTTTAAACTTTTATTTTGAAAATTTACGTTTTCATCACTAGCATTGGGATGACAATTATGAAAAGGGCTTCTGAATTCTCTGATTTTCTCTATACTCTTATTAATATTTTAGATGCTGACAAAGAATTACCCTTACACAAGCCAAGATGTACCTTTTGTTCCTGAAGAGGCCTTTACTGTTCCAGAGAACTCCAAAATCATGAAAATACTAAGGGGGCACTCTCATTCTTCCAATGAGACAATCTTTTTATATAATCTACTCCATTCAGTCAAAGAGGTTGTAAGTATTTTCCTCACCATTTATACCTTAGAAGATGTACTGGCTCATTTTCTCATTTTGGGGATTAAACTAATTGTTAATTATATATTTTATATGCATATGGTCAGAGATTAAAAGCTGGAGGGACTTTGGGAATCATCTAGTCAACCCTTTCATTTGCAGCAGAAGCTGAGGTCAGTGCTCTTTCCACTGCCATCAAGATGAAAAAGGCACATTCTTAAGGTATAAAGAAAATTTCTGAGTATGTGCATAAACAGTTAAAAAGTACCTCTGTAATAAATTCATTTATTTAGTGTTCAATAGCCTACTCTATGTAATACATAGGAAATACAGATAAATAAAGACATATAGGCAGGTAAGAGAGATTCAAAGTGTTGTGTGGGAACTGAGGAAGATGAATTGTATGGATCAAGGAAGACTTCATGGAGGAGGTTGCATTTTTTTTTTAAGCAATTGGGGTTAAGTGACTTGTCCAAGGTCACACAGGAGGAGGTTGTATTTGAGTTGGATCCTGAAGGATGAGTAAGAATGAATAGATTAATGAAAAAAAGTTAATTGGTTGCTTTGTGCCAACCACTGTGCTAAGATTGGAGATGTGAATACAAAAGTGAAGTCAACCCAGGCTCTCATTATGTTTAAATGAGGAGACAAGGAATAACACATACAGGAAAAGGGTGGTTACAGATGGGTATTGTAATTTGGAAAGATGCTTGAATGACGAATGAAGTCATGGGAGAATAGGCTGAAGGAGAATACACTATCTTTCCAGTGCAATAGCAGTGTTAATTTGATTAATGTTTATAGAACTGGGAGGTGGGGGTGGAAAAGGGTAGATGAAATGGTAATAGTAATGTGTCTGGTAGAAAATGATCAGGGAGTAAAGTGAAGTGTTGCTGGAGCCTGCCTAGAATTAGTGGGCCTCAAGAAGAACTCACCAATCAAAACAATAGGGCTTGGGGGGGGTGGGTTCTAGTGATAGAAAACTTATTTTTTAGGCTATAGTCTCTTGTCTCAGCAGCAATTCAGCTGGTAAGAAGACGTGAAATAAAATTTCAAGAGGTGATTATAGGGGAGGGCATTATGGGCATAGTGAATGGCATGTCCAGGATATGGGGATTTAGAACTGGAAAGAAATTTATAAATCACTTAGTTACCCCCCCCCCCCATTTAACAAATGAGGAAAAGGAAGTTGATTTAAAATTGGAAAAAAGTGAAACCAGGATGGGAACTAATGGACTAAGAGAGTGGGGAGGGCACAGGAACCAATCATAATGAAGACAGTAAGTAGATTCAGCAGAAGTAATGGCGTGGGATTGATAGAGGAAATAGGGAGAAGAATTTCAGAGTTTAAAAGCACAAAATCACAGAACTTTAGAACTAGGAGAGACCTTGTCTATCATTTATTTTATCCCGATCCCAATCCCTGACACCACCATTGGGGAAATTAAAGCCAAATCTTTTGGTCATTACTCTATAAGCCTCTCCTAGAGATAGAACTGTTACAAGTAATCGTGATGTCTAAGGAATGACTCCCAAATCTCCAGTGAATTGATGAAAGTGAGTGGAAATGGGGACTACAGGAATGGAGGTAATCAAGATACTAAGACCTGAATGTTAGAAGGGACTTTGATGTGAATATTGAAGACACTGAGAAGAAAAACATGACACGGAGAAGATTGTGAGCCAAGTGCAGAAGTCATTAAAGAAAATGGGACAGCATCTTAGAGAGAATACAAAGTAGAAAATGGAATTAGAGTCAGAAGACCTGAGTTTAAATCTCACTCTGACACTTCTTGCTTACCCTTGCGACTTCTTAACATTCCTCATTTGTAAAATGAGGCATTGGGCTACATAATCTCTAAGATCTCTTTCATTCTTCTGTGCTATTAGTGAATGGCCATGACAAGAATGGAGAGAAGGTGGTGGAAATGGATTGAAGGAATTTTAAGTAAGCAAATGTCAGTATGGTACCAATACAGAGGTCTGGAAATGGTAGATCATTCCAAACAATCTAGCTTCCATCACTCCACTGACATTGATATCTATAAGTTATCATTAACTTCCTAATCTCTGATGCAGTGGCTTTTCATAATCATCATTCTTCTTGATCTCTCTATGCTGTTCACCATGAATGATGGTTCCTTTTGGAAATTCTTTCCTCCCTAGAGTTACCTGATATTATGCTGTACTTGTTTTCCTTCTACTTCTTAGGTTCTTTCTTTTTTTTGCCTTTCTTAGTCACTCAATGAAGTCATCTGCTAAGGCTCAAGCTTTGGTACTTTGTTCTTTTTTCTTATTTACCTTGGGAATCTCGTCTATTGCTTAAGCTTTCAACTATAACCTCTGTGCAGATGTCTCCCTCTATTCTCTTCCCCATCCCCAATCTATCTTTCGCCTCTTTTCTGAGCTTCAGTTTTACATCTCCAGTTGTCTATTGGACAACTTTATTTGGATGCCTTGCTTAGAGAAGCAGTCTTAAAGAAAAATTATATATAATTTAAAAAAATGTATAACAATCATTTAAAATTTCACCAAACTCTTCATTGCTCCCACCTGGCTGCCCCAGAATATATTTTTTAATCAAGATTTCTCCATTTCTATTAATATTATAATTAATCACCTAAGCCTGAAGCTATGAGATGATGTCCTAGTCTTTCCCTCTTCTCTCATATCCAGTCAGGTACTGGGAAAGCCTCTGGAATCTATCTACTATCATTGCCATTATAACAAATTAGACCTACTGTGTCCATAATTTCATGCCTGAAATACAGCTAAGAGTGCCTCCTTCCCACCCCAATGACTTTGTATTTATTTTGTGTATGTGTATATGTACATGTATTTATATGTGCATATATGCTTGTGTAGATACAAAATACATATATGTATATGTAGATGGGACACAGATGGGACAGCTAGATGGTACAGTGGATAGAGTGTTGGGCCTGAAATCAGGAGAACTCATCTTCCTGAATTCAAATTTAGCCTCAGACACTTACTATCTTTGTGACCCTGAGCAAGTCACTTAAGCCTGTTTGCCTCTATTCCTCATCTGTAAAATGAGCTGGAGAAGGAAATGGAGAGCCACGCCAGTATCTTTGCCAAGAAAACATTAAATGGAGTCATGAAGAGTGGGCCATGATTAAAATGACTGAATGACAACACATATACACACACACACACACACACGTATATATATACCAATATGTGTATGTGAGTGTATATGTATGTATATATGTGTGTGTATGTATATATGTATCTCCTGTTATAGAACATAAGTTCTTTGAGAGCAGGGATAGATGCATTTGTCTTCGTACCTCTAGCATCTACCCCAGTACCTGGCACATGGTACAAATTTAGTAAGCGGTTGTTGAATGATTTATTGATTGTCATTTCTGTAGTCTCTTCATTGGCCTTTCTTCTCTTCATTTTATCATACTTACCAGTATCACATTAATCTTCTTAATGAATCATTTTACACACATTTTCCCTTCCTCAAACTCTTTAATAGCTTCCTCTCGCTTAGAGAAGGAATCTTAAACCCACACTATATTCTTATTGTATATTGATAATAATTACCTATGTATATTCCACCATCAAAACATTTGTTTCCCTTTCTCTCTTTTCAAAGATTTATACACATATATGTATATGTGTTTTGCGCGCGCGCACACACACACACACTGTCTTCCCCAATAGAATGTATACTTCGTGGGGGCCGAAATGATTTCACTTTTATTTTTATATCCTCACTACTTAGCACAGTTGCTTAATAAATGCTTGGTTGATTGTTCAAGGGAGGAAGAGTTGTATATTATACCTTGGGGCAAAATTAAAGCATTGGGAGGATGTTCAGGTTTAAATCCTTGGCATATAAGATGAAGTCCAAACTCTTTGCCTAACATTAAAGGTCCTTCACCTCCACAATAATGTCCCAAGCTATGCACTTTCTTTGGGCCTCTGTTTCCTCATCTACAAAATGATCCTTTTCAGTCAGAGTGGAGTTGGACTGGATATTCTCCAGGTTTGAGCTAAAAATTCTCCAATTCTATCTCTTCAAACTTATCTCTATTGTGGTCCTACCTTGGAAGAATCGGTCTACTCATTACCCCTCTACACATCATATACTTTCCTGCCCCACTGTGCTGAGAGCTTTCCTCCTTCAGCTTTGCTTTTCTAAGGTCTACTACTCCTTTGGAAACATTCCTTAACTATCTCGGTCCTCAATAATCACTCCCCTCTCTGAATTAATAACATTTATTGTCTATGCCACTTATTTCCATACTTAGCACATAATTCTTTTTTATAGCAATACCGTGATAGAAGGTTTTAAATAGTGAAAGGCTTAAAACATGAGGGTCTGAGTCCATTTCCTGACTCTTTATATATACATATATTTTGAAGTGGGATGTTATAGTGTGTAGAGCAATGGACTTGGGATTAGGAAAACCTGGGTTCAAATTCTACATCATACTTATTAAGCTGTTTGATTCTGGGGGAAGTCACTTAACCTCTCCGAGTGTCAGTTTCCTCACCTGTGGAATTAGGAGGTTGTATTAAATTATCTTCAAGGATCCTTCTAGCTCTAAAGATAAATTATGAACCGCAGACTAACTATTGTGATAGCTGGAGCAATTCACTTGTTGGGGAGGGGAAACAGAGTGGGAGAACTATAGAGAAACTCACCTGGTCATGCCTTTCCCTGGCCACCACTCCTTGATATATGTTGTCTCCCCAATTAGCATATAATCTCCTTGTGGGAAAATGGTAGAATAATACAGGAAATACTGGGCTCTCCAAAATTCTCCCACAAACAAGATTAGATATCATTTCAAAGTGAACTTTGAGTTGTAGAAATAATTACAAGTTGGAGTAAAGCAGTTATCCTCCTAAGACAACTTGAGAAGTCCTTAGGAAAGACCCAACCTCACATCATATTGGTCATGAGTAAGGAAGTTTATCATCATCAGGTAGCTACCTATTTTAGATGATTATTTTTGCCAACAGTGTACTGAGAATAAATACGGATCAGTGAACAGAGATCTGGCCTCCAATTCAGGAAAATCTGGGTAGGAGTCCTATTTCTGATATATACTAATTATGTGTTCCTGGACAAGGCTTAAAACTCTCAATGCCCCAGGCAATTCTTAACACTATATATGTTACAGAGGAGGTACTGATTTGCCAAGGAATTTCCTAAACTAGTGAAATTACAGGCCATCAAAAACAGTTTGCTAATGTCAGTTGTTGAAAAGATGTAGAAGGATTGCAAGTGTTTTCAATATCCTTCAAATTTTGACGCTTTGAGCAGAGCTATGGTCACCTTGCCCTAGTTATGGGTCTCCATGGCAGGGAGACAAGAACTTCTATTGTGAGGACTTGTTGACCCTTTTCAGGGCTGCTTATCCACCTTTGGTATCTACGTGGCATTTAGCTCTCACCTATGGCTCCAAGAAACTGTAGCATGTGCAATGTCCACACCCTGGTAAAACTGTCTTGGCAGATGGGCTAAATGAGGTTGAGGATAACCAATATGTCTCAGACCCCTCGGTGAGTTAAGGGAATATCTATCCCAAACATGTGAAGACTTCTCTGGTGGAATAGGTTGGAACAATTTGTTCCAATGGCCACGAAGTTGGCTGAAGCAGGTACTGTGGAGTGCTTAGAGCTCAGTCAGACATTGAAGACACCAAGTCATCCACTGTCTGGGCCATTGCCAGTCATCTGCCACTGGACTCTCTCTGGAAGAGAGAGTGAAACTGATGACTTTGTGCAACTCTGCCTCATTTAAATCCAATTTGTGTTTAAGTCAAGACATCACCCCATGATGTCATTAGTCCTCTGAAAACAAAGGATGAACAATGAACAACGATGGATGACTGTACTCCTCCCTATATCTCATACCTGTCTTGTCTTCCCAAAGTCAAAGTCCCATTTTGCAGGTGTTCAATAAATGTCTGTTAATGACAATTAAATTAATCTGAGTACAAGAAATTAAGAAAGACCTAATTGTAAAAGGTTTGACTCTTCAACCAGTTCTTGACTTCTTTCTTACTGATTTTTTTTCCATTAATGCATTATAATGTTTACTTTGAATCTAGTAATTTGAAGGGGCAGAGTAAAAGAAATATTGTGGATTTAAAACATTTATCATCAGGATTAAGGGGCTTCTTCATGTTCTTTGAACTTTGTAGTTTCAATGATCACCTTGCTCTTCTGAGTTGTAATGTTAGGTAAGAGCAGAAGGGCACTGATTTCAAAGTTATTGGGTGTTAATTTGATTACTTATCACAAGCTTTCTTCTTTCCTATTTAGGATGAGATTTTTCAGGAGGTGCTCTTTGGACGAGCACCTCAGCCCATTGCAATAACTGAAGATTTTCTGGGCTGGCAAGAAATTGAACAGCAACTTGCAGAGAGTGTAACACTTTGTTCTTGGTTGTATCAGTCCTTGAGTACCCAGCTATCGCCTGGGGAGAATATCTCCTTCATTTACTGCCAGGAAAAGATGTTTCCACATTGTAAGTATACCATGTTACTAAAAAAAAAATCAGATGTTTGGCAGCCTAAATGATTTCAACAGTATTTTAAGAAATGCATCAATCAGAATAATCTAAATTTATCCTTGATAGCTATCACAATATGCCTCTTGTTTGGAGGCATCCATGGTACAAAGGGCCCAGTTTTCTTTGAGGTAAGTTTGTTAATTTGAGCTACAACCTGCCAACCTAGAAGAATCTATATGCTGATCAGCTTGGTAGACAGACACTAAATTTTTCATTTTCTAAAAAAGTCCTAAATGAATGAATGAAAATCATTTATTAATTGCTTACTATGAGCAAGCATGGCTAAGCATTAGGGATAAAAATACAAAAATGACAATTCCTGCCCTCAGGGAGATTATATTCTTTAAAAAATTTTTTTTAAAAATGTTTGTCAATTTTGAAGTTAAGTACAAAAAGACAAAAAAGAGAGTATTTCCACATATACAGCTCAACACAGAAAGAGAACTCAGTATAACACCATGAATTTCCATTTCACACTGTTTACTTTATTTTCTTGGATTGCTCTTAATTTTTTTTCTTAATTTTTCCTCATCTTTCTTATTTGACTTTTAAAGTCCATTTAAAGCTCTTCAAAGACTCATTTTGGGCTTGTGGCCATTTGCCATTTTTCTTTGAAGTAGGAGTGGCTTTTTAAACTTCTCTGTCTTTTTCTGAGTATGAACCCAGATCTTCTCAATCCCCATAGCAACTCTCTATGGTCAGGTTCTTTCTCCTTTGCTTACTCATTATTTCATTTTTTTTTTTTAGCAGCTTGTTATAGTCAAGTTCTGGTCCTGAGCTGCAGGGGATGTTGCCTCAGATTTTAGGTTTTTCATGTTGTTGTTTTCTGAGCTCTGTCTACAGGCTCAACCTCGGGCACTCTCTATTTCTGAGTTATAGCTAGGGCCCCCGGCCATGTTGTCACTGCAAACACTCTTGCTCCCTGCTGTCTGTCCAGCAGCTACAAACAGTGCAGCCTTTGCCCTGGAACTGAAACCGGTGACTCTGCTCTTCGTCCTGTGCTCTCAGCCAGCAGAGTCTCTGCCCCTCTGCTACCATACTCACTGGGCCTGTGCTCGCTCTTCCTTGTCCACAGCCACACTGTATCTGGTCAGCATACCTGGGCCTGACATCCATTGACATAACAGGATGCTTCAATCTTTCTGGGCTCATCTGTCTGATCCCCACATTGTTCAAGTGTGAAAGTGTGAAAGTCCTTAAAGCTGAGGCTACCTCCACCTGTCGCCAGGGCTTGTTGTATATTGATTCAGCAGAGTCTGCCTGGAGGCATTTATACTTCAATTGGGTAGAATTTCCACCCAGGAGTTGGGTCTTTCCTAAGGACTTCTCAAGTTGTCTTAGGAGGATAACTGCTTTACTCCAACTTTTAATTATTTCTGCCACTCAAAGTGTGGGAGAATTTTGGAGAGCCCAGCATTTCCTGTATTATTCTGCCATTTTCTCACAGGGAGATCATATGCTAATGGGGGAGACAACATGTATCAAGGATGGTGGCCAGGGAAAGGCATTGTGGTTTGGGAAGTTAAAAAGTTGGTGAGTGGCAATCTATTTCCAGAGGTAATGGTAGCATTGATTTGGTAATATTTCTGTACTGGCCAGACTGCCAAATGGGTTCATGACACAAAAAATTTTTAAGAACCCCAATGTTAATCACCTTACGAAATGGTGATAAACCATAGATAAACCATAACTCTAATTCCTTCAAGTAACGGAGGAAAGCAAAGGTCTTGACTAGGCGTGAGATATTTCTCTAAGTTTGGTTACCACCAGGCCTTTAGCTTTTGTTCTTTACTTTTTATACATTTTTCTAAAAGAAAGGGGTTAGATCCAAGAAAAGGAGGAAAATATGGAAGACACTTTTGCCAGTTGTCCCCCATGCCTGAAACTTTCTTCTTCCTCATCTCTGTCTAGATTCCTTCAAGTCTCAGCTCAGGTTCCAGCTCCTTAAAGAAAACTTTCCCAGTTCTCTCTTCCTTCTCAGATTTCCTATCATTTATCCTGCATACATCTTGTTTGCATATTGTTATTTGCATATTATCTCCCTCATTAGAAGACAAGCTCCTTAGAGGACAGGTACTATATTTTGGTCTTTCTCTGTATCCCTAGCACTTAGTATTAGTGCCTGTCATATTGAAGGTTCTTAATCAATGCCTGTTCATAGTGGGCACCACAATGATGATGATGAAGGACTGGAGAAATATTTATCTCCTGAAATGTTCAATTGAACTAAAGAGGAGGTTTTTTTTTTTAACAGGCTTCCACAGGTTTTAGTTCAGCATGGCATTCAAAGCTTTCCATAATATGGCCATAGCTTGCTATTCCAGCCGTATTTCCACCTATTCACTTATCTGTATCCCACCCTTTTGTCAGACTGACTATATGTTGTTTCCTAAATAGCCTTTGTCCTTTTAACCTAGAATGTCCTTCTTTTGGATTTCTACCTCCAGAATTCCCACCAATTCTCCCATGTTCTCTTCAAATGCCATCTTTTTTTCATAAAGCTTTTTCCTTATTCATTAATTCAGCAAACATTTATTAAATGATGGCTGGGAGTATGAAGATGAATGACATGGAGCCATTCTCACACACAAAAAAGGCACCTAAATCATCGGGAACAAAGTGCCTTGTTTTTATCATACGGGCTGTAGCCAAATTAATTTACTCAGACATGAGGATAAGGGAAGGTAACAATCAGATTCAAATGGTAGTAATTATAATACAACACCTTTCTTCATAAAACTACCATTAATTACTTTGCCTTATAAGAGTTGCATTTAATTTTTAGGGTTTTCCATACATTGGAAGAAGTCCAATTTGCTCTGGAACAAAATAACTCCTGGAAAAACTTAACAGAATTTCTCAGGAAAACATGTGAAGTTGCTCATTATGTGAATAAGCAAGAAAATTTCCAAAGAGGTGCATCTGGTAAGCCAAAAAGCAGATTAAATTTTAACACAGAAATGTTTTGATATTTAATGATGCAATATGATGGGAAAGAATATGGTAGAAAAAAGGATAAATTTGAAGCCTGTATTCTGAGTTCAATATTTAGTCCTGTTGCTTGTTAATTATGTGATCGTGGACAAATCACTTACCCTCATTCAGCTTCCTTTCGTCATTTGGAAAATGAAAGGTTGGACCAGTGGATTTCTGAAGTCCCATTCATCTCTAAATCTATGCTAGATTTAAGCCCTGTCAATTATTACTGATGTGACCTTGGGCAAGTAATTTAATGTATTTGAGCCATTGTACTTTTCCTTAAAAATGGGACTATGAGTGGAGATATAGTGTATTCAATAACGGTCTGTTGTTGGAGTCAGGAAGACCTATGTTTGTATAGTGCCTATGAAATAAAACATCATGACCATAAGTAAATCATTTAACCTCTCAATTTCCTATGCAAATCTTTAAGAATCTAAACTATGCTAACAGTTGCTGATTTCCACTGGAGGAGACAATTTTCACAAGAGGTGTTCTCTACACTGATAAAATTACAGGCCTGGACCATCCCCTCCAAGAAAGAAAATGAGGGATATCTCTCCAAATAATAAGTTAAAGTTAGTAAACTAACAATTATTAAGTGCTTACTGCATACCTCCTTGGGAAGTCTTATTAAGCCTCAAAATCTTCTCTGAATAACATTCTTAATTGTGCAAAATAAAACACATAGCATTACATTGAGGCAGTTACACATGTAAACACACAAATACACAGACCTCAGGTTAAGAACTCCTTCCAGCATTGGCTAGAATGAAATATATGTATCCATGAGTCACATGACAAGAATTTATTATGTTATTCTGGAGTTAGAGTGTAATCAAAGAGGAAGTTTTGTTTAGTGCTATAGAAAATAATAGTAGAAGGGATACATTTGCAATGCAAAACAGTTTAGATAAGTTCCTGAATTCAGTCTTACTAACTGAGTGGGGTATATAACTAGGGCCACCTTCGTAAGTGAGATAAATAAATATCTCTCATGTAAATAGCACAGATCAAATCATTCACATGGAGACAGTTATGATGTTATTGCTATATAGAATTATAATCTAGGCTGTAAAGAACTTTTCCAGACTCAGAGGTTTTCAGCATTTCTATTTTCAGTACATTAGACTTCCCTGGCAGAAGGATAGCAATCCTATACCTTTTACTCAGGATTTGCTATTGTTCCTCATACTAAAAGTCAAATCCTTAAATTAATTTTCCATCTAGCTACTTTTGAAAAATCGCCTTGTAAGGGAGTAAAACTGGATTGGAAAGCCATGCTGATACTTACTTTGTGTTTCTGAAAAATTTGCTGAAATCTCCAAGGATGTCAGTGTCTAGGTAAGTTCATTATTCACCTTCAAGGTCTTCCCATGATTCTTTTTGGAGATGAAGAACTGTTGGCTAGATAAAGTGGTTTGATTTCATAAGATAAAAAGAACTTCTTTAGGGATATTCATGGCCACCACAACCAGTGGTTTTAATATGAAAGGTTAAACTTAGAGATACACACTGCCCTGTACCCTAGTAGTGTCGAACTCAAATAGAAATGGGTCCCTGAAAGGCCATAAATTTATTTAGACCACCGCAAAATTATATAGTCTGTGTTGCATTGTATTTTTACTTATTTTGTTAAACATTTCCCAATTACATTTTAATCTGGTTTGTGTCTACACTGGGAGTTTTGTGGACTCAGTATATGGGCCCTGAGTTTAACACATTGCTATACAGTGACCACATAGAAATTATGGAAAAGATTAACTTATTCCCTGAACATCAAAAAACTTGGTGTGGCTGTCAGAAAAGTGAGAGCTTTCTCTTGAGAATGGCTTAAGATTTATCTCTCAGGCCTAATTCTAATAACGACCACAACCATAAGAATAGGTCCTAAGAATCATTGAAGAATTGAGTCTTATTGTTTCACCAGAATGAAAAACTTACCAATATTTTAGTGATACCTTCTTACTTTGGACATAAAAAATGAACTTTGCTATTTTAAAATAACTTTTAAATTATCATTTTCTTTACTGACAAGAGCATTTAAACTAAAGATATGCAACTAAAATATTTGCAAAAATTCTTATCTGTTACAAGGAAGATATGTGTATGGAAATTCATTTTTGTGTTGCTATAAATATATTTGAAACTTGATAACATTATTGGTTGATGCTTTAAAACACACCTATGTTTTAATATTTCAGGATTTTGGAGTATAGCAGGGATCTTCTGGAGATGGAAAAGAAGTCACATGCCTATGAAGATGAAGCGACAACCTTTTGGCTATCCTTTGTAGACTTTATGGAAAAAATGATACTGCCTGGATCTTTGGTCTCATCCAGTCATCCTACATTCCAGAATCTTGCAAACCTCACTGAAGTTATCTGGAATAAGACTTTTTGGTGGATGAATACTTCTAGAAGTTCAGAGGCTGAGCCATCTCTTAATACTCAGAAATTTTCTGAAATTAGGGAGGAGGTTATAGAGAAAATACACGTTGTTTCAACCCTCTGGAAAAGGAATGAATATGGAGGATTTTTGAGAATCTTGGAATTAATACTTTATGAAATTCATCCTAAGCTTTTAGACTATGGATGTATGGCATCCCAAAAAGAGAAAAGGACAAATTGGAAACTTTATCTACTCTTTTAAATTTGTCTATTCCAGAAAATCAAAGAGTCCTTGGAAAAAACTTCAACTTTTCTCTGCATTTCCATAATTTATCCGAGTCAGAAAATTTAAACCTGGATTTTGTACATTTAAGTGAAGTTGTCATAAACAGTCTCTATGAGCTTGGATTAGTTAAGCAAGAACAGGTCACTGCTGCTCTGAATACAGCTTATACCCTACAAAACATATCTATGCTTTCCTCATCATTTTCTGTTTCTCAAAAACAGTACTTGGAAAACATTTTGACTCAAATCTATCACAATGTCTTTCAGGACAAGGATTCTGTTGTAGTTCTTCGATTATATTCTTCAATTTACCAAGATATTTATCAGTTCATCTCCAGTTTTCAGAGTAAAGAGCCTTTGTTAACTTTCTTTATTCAAATTTCAAAAAGCATTTCTGCTATCATCAAGGAGTTCAATTTTCAAGACGTGAGCAAAGCTTTTGAATTTCTCTCTGAAGTTACAAGCTTTCTTGATAGAATCTTTGAAGAATCTCTGTGTGAAAAGCTCTTTTCAGTTTATAACTATCTGGAGCTTCAAGTCACATCCCTGATCCCTAAGGAAGGCCAAGAAACAAAAATGATATATGCAACTCTATGAGTCTGAAACAGTTGCTCATAAGAGATAAAAGTTTTCGGATATCTTTACTTCACTATCTGAATCAACTTTTCAACAACTCCGTAGAAGGACACTTGAATAATCAGTGCTTTGATTTGGATGATATGCTTCTTTCTTTGAATGGGTCAATGGATGTGAGAAATCCTCTAATCCTTCCTTGGATCCAAATGCTTTCAAATACAACAGAAAATATTGTCGTTAATGAATCTGTAGCTATGCAGTGTACCTTTTCGTGGGTCCAAGTGTGGTTTGACATCTGGGATACCATGTCTCAGGTCTTAAAATTTGATTCCAAGTTTTTTCCTTCTCTCCAGATTGGCCTCAGGGAACTTTCTTCAGAACTGGGAAATAGTTTTGAACGTCTTGAAGTCTGCCAGAGAATATTTCCTGACCATATTCTTATAAGACTTATCAAAAGTTTATTAAAAAATATAGATCAAGATGATGATGCCAGAAATTGGAATGCCTTTACTGGCCTCTCATCTATGCTAGACAATTCAGTAGCCATCATGAAATCACTAACTATGGAGAAAGTAGATAAATCCCTTTTGACAATGGAAAATGCAGTGCTCAAATTAAAAGAATGCCCATTAAATATTAATATTAGCAGAAACTTTTTTTACTCACTGTTTGAAGTTTTCATGGAGCTAAGCAATACAACAGGAAATATAGACAGAGATTCTCTAACAGGCTTTGGAGAAGAATTTGAAATTGCCTTTACTATTTTACAAGAGATAATAGGATTTCTTAGAAATACATCCTATAATCAAGATTTATTGTCTTGTGCTGGCATTTTACAGAATATCACCAATTTAGTTATGGAAGGTGATTTAGCTCCGAAAAATACATCACAGAAATTATTAAGTGTGTTGGCAATTTTTAAATCCATTTTAACTTCGGAAGATATAATTAGTAGACTAGAAGGCTGTACTGCATGGATAGATATAATTAGAAATCTAGGTGTCAAATATAATAGTACTTCTTCATTTGGCCACTCACAGGACTTTTTAGAATTGTTTTTATCTTCAAGAAATATCAACAACACAAAAATCACAGTGAGAAAGATGTTAGATTTTGTTACCTTCATATTAAGTTCAACAAAACCTTTCTGTTCTTTGAATAATTCAGATATGCACTGTCTGGATATTTTCTTTAGAAATATAACCAACTTTGTAAAAGTTGTAATTACTTCATTGTTTGAAAAAGAAAAGATGCCAATGCTTGACTTTATATTAATGATTTTAAATAATTCAGAAGACCATATCAGAGTAATTATACATAATTTAACAAGAACCTTAGATTTTTCATCTGACCTAAACTGGAAAAATTTTACTGAATTAATCATAAGAGCCTTAGAAAAGTCAGATAACTCTCCTAACCAGTTCCAAATTGTGTTGCGACAATCAATAGCATTCTTCAGGGAAATTCAAAAACTTGTGAAAAATATTACTATTAAAATCTTAGAAAACAATTCATCTGACATTGGAAAAGTTTTAAAGGTGTTTACGAATTTGCCAAAGGAAAAAAGTGCAAATCTGCTAGGTGATTCAATTCAAAATTTAGGAAGTTATTTTGCATTTAATTTCTCTCATGATTTGCAAAATTTGCCAATTCATGCAATTATGAAAGCAATAGGTCTTGATATTCAACTGGCAAGGGATATGATGAATTCCTTATTGCCATCTATTCTTCCTAACATTCCACAAAATTCAGGGAATATGAAAGTTTTGAAGAAGATCAGCACTCTGATACGCAACCTCAAGAATGTAGATGTAGAGCTCTTGGTAGATCAACTTGAACAAATTAGTGGAAGCCTTTGGGATTTTTTAAAGAACATCAGTACTTTAGAGGATGGAAGTCTGGGGATTGACTTATTAGTTGGATTAATGAAGACTTTTGTACACAGCTCACATTCTTGGAATGTTAACCACCTGTGGCAACTCTCACGCTTGTTTCCTAAAGATGAAGTTGATGTGGTAGTAGATGCATATTATGTGCTTCCTGATGGACTGAGACTTTTAGAGAGAATAGCTCACAAGAACATTACAGAGGCCTTACTGGAGGTCTACAGTTTCACCTTGGTTCATGGAGCTAGCATTTCCACCATCACTAAAGAAGATTTTGCAAGTGCCATAAAAGGCCTTTTGGACATAACCAACTTGGTTATAGATAAGCCAAATATTGCTGCAGAAGCGTTACGTTGCCTTCCTGTAACTTGGTGCTCAAACCATACAACTCTAAAGCTTCACAAGGATATAGTAATGGAAAAGTGTAATACACACAAGTCTATGCACCCTTTGTTGTATAGCAAGATGGCTGATCTCTTTCATCACCTCCAGCTGATACCGTTGGAAAATGATTTACAATGTTTAAATGAGAGTTTAAGGATAGAGATGACTCACAGGGTGTACTGTTTGTTTCATGAATTAGCTGAATGGAATTCTATTCTTATAAATTTTTCTGAGGGACTCCATGTCAATAATTCACTTCTGAAGGAACTTCAAGGATTTTGGTACAAGGTGTCACCCTACGTCCTATCTTCTGGAAAATCAAGCAATGCTAATTGCTCAATGCATTGTATAGTAGTCCCAGAGAAATGGATTGCTTTGAGAGTCATAGAAAAGTTAAAAAAATGAACTTCACAAAGGCTTTGTCATTTAAGGATATTTTGGAACAGTTAACAGGTCTAAACAAGATCCAGCACTGGAATGTGGACAAAGAAACATCAGTTCTAAATAAAACTGTCACAAATTTGAAAAGATGGACAAAACTAATCTCTATTTTTGATGTGGAAAACATGACTTTCTTTCTATATCCTTCAATGCATTTATCTTCTAAAGCAAACCAAATCAATGATCTCTTAAAAGTATTACTAAGTTTTGGTAAGACTACTAGCATTATTGACAACTTTGAAACGCTATGGCTCGAGTCAGAGAGATCTGTGCAAGACCTATGGAAAAATTTTCATATTAGGCATATATTCTCTTCAGTCAAACAAGGAATTCAAATAATAAAGTCACTGGCTGATCAAAATACAACATTGCCACTTTTTTATTTTTTGAAACAATTTAATTCCTCATTTCTACATGGGGCTAGATTCCTTGAAGACGTTATATTAGTTACTAGAGACTTGCTCCATGAGTACAAAATGGAAATTTCTCTAAAATAATAGATACATTGATACTTGTTTTGACCAATGAAAGTTCCTCTCATGCTAGGGCATTGAACACTGATGTTATTACAGACTTTCTAGAACACTTCAAGAATGTTTCTAGAGAAGGAAACATTAACATTACATTTGTTGCTCATTTGTTAAACCTAGAAAAACAAGCTAATTTCTCTGTTGCTCAATTTCTTTTTGAAAGCAGCCTGATTAGTGCAATCAATAACTTTGCTTGGAGTTCTCTGGAAGCAGCCTTGCATTTAAATGACACTGACCTTCCAATAATGGACTTCATTGATCTGGTGTTTAACTATAAGCAGTTTGAAAATAATAAGGGAAATCTCTCTCTCCACCAAAGCAGCACAATGGAACTGTCCAAGCAAATTTTTCACAAATTCTTCTTTCCACCAAAGGGAAATTTTGAGAACAAAATATTTGCCCTGCTGAAAAACTTATATACAGACATAATGGCTGAGATGAGGTGAGTATGAGTATGGTTTTCTCTGCTATATTGCATTTTATGGAATAGATTTCATTTTGTGAAGTCTGTTTAAATTGCAATACCAGAATTCTTACATGAAACTTGATCATCTATTTACTATTGTGTCATCTTAAAAATGAATTTTACATGGGGGGGATTTTGGTTTATCAAAAATGCAAGGTTCATAATTTTGGTGAGCCTCATCTACCTAACACCTCTGTCATTCTTAACTCTAGAGGCTTTGTTAATGCCCATTCAGAGCTTTCTCTTGTTTAAAAATGATTATCATTGTCTAATGTAACTTGGTGTGGAACTCAACAATGAGTTCTTCCATTCAGAAAGCGCAAGTTTAATTTTACATGTTTATCTAGCAATGGGACAGCACGACAAAGTAGTCTCAGGAAGACATTTGCTCAAGTCCTTCCTTTCACCCATACCAGCTTATAACTCCAGGCAAGTTACTTTGTAAGAATAGATTACAGAGGAGTTGCCTATCTCAATTTTCTTTTCCTTTATAAAATCAAAGGTCTAGATTAAAAAAAAAAGTATAAAATCTTCCCATAGTTATCTTGACTTCCCATTAATAATGAGGGGAAACAAATTCAAAGCTTCATTTCAGTTAAGCCATTATAATACATGTCTTGAAATGAGAAACAAAAATGATCTTATTGTCTTTTATGCACCCGCAGTTTAATCTTTTTCTTTCGAAGATGTCTTTTGAAATTCTGGAAGGAAAAGGCAATTATTCTTAAACCTTTCACCAAGTAATTTTTGATTTGACTAATTCTTTGAAACTGTACAATCCTTATCAATAGCACTTAAAATACTATGATTAGATGAGATCAGTGCTATTTATATACATAGCAATGCATACTATTCATTTATAAATATATGGCTTACTTATAAATAGTAAAACTGTACTATAGTATTAATAGCACTAAAACCTTATCTCTTTGTGTCTCAGTTTTCTTATTTATCAAATAAGAGGGTTGGACTAGATGACCTCTAATGACCCTTCCAACTAATCCATGATCTCCAAAAAGAAGGAGTTAGTCCTTTTAGTTTGAAATTGATGGGCCCGCTTGTAAGTGTTCAATGATTGTTATTCCATATTCAGATTCTGTAAGTTATTTTGCAACATTTCTAAAATAGTGATATAAGCTTTAATTTGTAGGGGAGGAATATGATTTCTTTGGTAAGTACTTCATGCTAAAATCCTAGAATATTATAGGGGAATAAAGCAAGGTCATCACTTTACCATTGACTCATTTCTAATGAAATTTTTATTTTTTTTAACACTAAAAAATTTTAATTTGAATAAGAACCTGTTAACAAAAGATCATTTTAGTAGTAAACACAAGGTTTATTTTCTGTTTATAAGGCTGGAAACCAGATATTTAAAGAATTTTGTTCTTCTTATGATTCAGATCATTTGATCCATTTTTTTAGATACTTAGATGAATATGTGATCCGTCCATGAATGAAGTTAGCAGTCCTTCAAATGTTCTGCAATTCTTGTCTTTATCTTTCCATAAATTCTGCATGGAGATATCACTGAATGAGCTAGTGGTCTTTTTCTGGTTCTTTTAATAACCTGGATATATTAGTGCAGCACTTAGGATGTCTAGATATTGTCTCTCATTCTTGGTATGTGACCAGCTCGCCTCCTTTCTGGAATACATACCTTTGTTGAAGTCTTTGGAATATTTTGACTATATTTTAATGTTTTTTTTTCTGAAGTATTTCTCCAGAGGATAAAATTTTAGACCTTGTGAAACTGGATCTATTTCTTAATCTGAGGGAAGAAGGCAGATTACCCAGCAATGATTCTAGTTTAAGAAAAAACATTTATGATCTAATTAAAGACTCATTCCTATTAGATGATGAATTTTATTTTGATACTCAACAAAGGCTCAAGTTCATCAGAGATTTAGTTCATATTATTTTAAGAGTTATCCCCATAAGAAATGACATTGGAAATGATGCTAAGCTGGTTATGAATAAGGCTCATGTGCTGTTCAAGATGAATAATTCTGAGAACTTGCAGAACTCAGTGAAGATCTTGACTCTGCAACTCAACTTGTGAGAAAAAATTCTGCAAAAATAGCCAACCTCATGGATATTATCTTTAGCTATCGTATGGAGGATCTACCTGCTTTTTCCTCTGCACTCCAAGTTGTTCTTACTAATTTAACAGAGTTAGTGACCTTTGCAGGTAATGTTTTCCCTTCAAAGTTAGTAGAAATTGCCAAACAATTATTAGATATAATTGCCTATGGAGGAAAAGATATTCCAGAAGGTTTCTTGGAAATGTCTCAGGCTTTGAGCACGTTGTTGCAGGATATCAAGGAGTTAAGAGTTCTTTCACAATCAGTAGATGCCATGGTTAAATTCCTTAATCTATCTAAGAAAGTCTCAGCTCAAGTGGCCACTATTTTAGAAACTCACTTCATTTCCAAGACAAAGGGAAAGTTAAATTTCCTCGACATGCTCTACTCTTTTTTGCACGAAGCTGTTCATAGTGTGGTAGATGAAATAACTTCTATGAGGAATTTAGAGCTTTTAAGTTACCAGCAAGTAGAAAACTTGCTGAAGCCATTGCTAGATGTTACCTCTTGGACTATTGAGATTAAGCCCATCATTTCAAAAGAATCCAAACCTCTGAATGAATCAACTAGTTCCTTTTTCATATCTAAACCAATCTAAAAACATTTCGGACATTGTGGAAGAAATCACTGTGTTTATAATCAATTCAAAAAACCATTCGGTAGAGCTTGAGCATCTTGTATTAGCTGTAAAAAATGCAACCCAAACTTTATCCATAGATACTAAAACTCTAATGGGAGAAGTTCTTGATTGTTTGGTGCCAATAAACAACCTCACTAGCCAGGTGGACTTTTTAAATTCTAATCGGAATTCCTCCCATCATTGGCTTTGGGATACAAAATGGGAAAGACTTTACAAAATGGTACTTTTTTGGAATGAAATACTGTCTCAGAACAGTCCAGAAAGTGGGTCTAAGTTGAAAATGGTGATTGCTCTATCCTTAGAAGCTTTGGGGAATAATTTACAGGAGGGTGGCTGGGATATATTTAATCTGCTGCTGACATTTGCACAGCATCCAAACAACCTTTCTCAAGCCATAGAAAGCACTGGGAAGATGCTGAGTGTTTTTGGAGGAGAATTCAGTAAGGCTCTATTTTTTAACAGCTCTACCATTCACAACATGACCCACCAGGAACTTCGAAAAGCAATTCAGGTTGCATTAAATAAAATAGCTCTCTGGATGGAATGGCTACTTTTACACCACTCACAGTGGAGACATTCTACAAAAGCTTTATTCCCACTCACTTGGGAGACTTCTGTTAATGTAACTACTGGAAAAGGTGTGATGTCAAAACCACCAAACAATGTTAAGAGAGAAAAGAATAATTTTTCACTTGCAGTCAAACCTTTATCATGCTTTGAAAAGTCCATTAAAGGAATAGTTTCCCTGGCAAAATACTGGCAAAAAGGACCACTGCAAAATCAAAGGTAATTTTTCCTTTCACAATTCGTAACAACCATTCTTTTTAAAAGTATAAAAAATAAAGCATAGACATATAGGAATCAGGTAAGTAGATTGTCTCATTTAAAATATCTAATATTATTTTGCATAAAATAAAATGTGTGTGCTACAAATGTACAAAAAGTATTTGGTAACTATAAACCAGAGTGTAAAATGTAAGCTCTTATTGATTATTTCATTAAGATTTAAAAGATTTTAAATAAAATTTTTCCTACTTTGCATTAGTCAATAAGCATTTACTAATTGTGAGACAGCATTGTGCTAGGCACACACATATATAGAATAAATATAACATTAATACAAATATCTCATTAAGAATTGATGCTGAGCCCATGGAACTCCATTCCCTTTCTTTGAGGGTCACCTTTCAGCTCTGGACCTATGCACATGGATTTGGCTGGATTCAGTCCTGGAGAGGCCTGGCCTCTAACTATAGGAGGAGTATGCTCACTTTTCTCACACTCTTCTGCTTGTTAGGTCTCTTACCCCAGTACCCTGGGGAGAAATTGTTTAAAGTTTAAGTTGTGGCTCATGCCTAGGATTTCCCCAAAGCCCAAGTTGGGGGAGGGGGAATAGAAAGCTATTATACAATCAGATCCATGTGTGAGAGGTATTTATTTCTTACACACAAAAGAAATATTAAAAGATACAAAAGACTCAAAACATGTAGTGACAAGACATAAGTAATCACTAACATAGTTTA
Organism: Phascolarctos cinereus; assembly: GCF_003287225.1. Classification (NCBI taxonomy): domain Eukaryota; kingdom Metazoa; phylum Chordata; class Mammalia; order Diprotodontia; family Phascolarctidae; genus Phascolarctos; species Phascolarctos cinereus. The sequence continues at coordinate 77,032,211 of NW_027555847.1, read as the reverse complement.
TAACTACAGTTTTAACCATTTGAGAGGCTGATAATTCATTCAAGCATAAAGTAGTACATGAGGCTACTGAAGAGGTATTCCATATTTTACCTTCTGCATTGCTCAAATATCTTCTAGTTAGTGCACATTGTCAGGCAAAATAATCCTGGCTTGGGCTTTCTTATTTTAGTGGTTGACCTCTTCAAGAGTGCTGGAAGAGCAGTTGATATTTCTTCTTTTGCTTCTAGGCATCTCTGACAAAAAGGATCCCTCTGGACTTCTCATACTCATGTCCATCTCAAAATAGATATATATCCATGTTAGGTGAGGAAAGAAAGAACACATGAATTAGCCCCAAACCTAACTTTGTATAGTCACATCATGCCCTCTATCTGGTACATTGGGGCCAGTTTGAGACAGTTCTAACCTGATTCGCTGTCCAAAGCGAAGGGAGCCCCAAGGACAGAGTCACTTCCATTAAGTCTGGTCTCCCTGCTCAGTGGCCAAAAAAGAGTATGCCTCTTCATGTCAAAATGCCAAGCCCTTCACTACTAAGTCAAACATTATTGAAAACTTCCAGGTTGGTACTCTTCATCCCAAAAGAAACTAGCTGTCTCAGTGCTGAGTCATGAACACATGTGATGGCTATTGCTTTTTGCATGTCCTACTTAATCAGTTATACAATATAGTTTAGGGAGGCACAGTGCTGGGATTAGGAGGGTAAGGTTAGGAGAATGGAAGAGAACAAGGAAAGCTAGTGCTTAAGCAGAGTTTTGAAGGAAGTAAGGGATACTTTGATCTGAAAATAAGGAGATAGAACATGTCAGTAGTGATGGACATCTAGTGCAAAGCTGTGGAGCCTGGCTAATCACTACATGTCCAAACTATTGCCATAGCTTTCGGATTGATTTTCCTGCCTCAAATCTCTCCCTAATCTAATCCATTTTCTACTAATCTCCCTAATCTAATCCATCAGTTGTCAAATTGATCTTCCTAAAACATTGATCTGATCCAGTCACACCCTCCCCCTATTCAATAAACTCCAGTGTCTTCATCTGAAAATTATGTATGACCATGAGAGATGGAATTCAATTGAGTCAGGGCTTTACCAGTCATTGGGATACCCATTCTAAGAGAATTGCAGCAGGAATATAGTAAAAGATATCCTGGTCAAGTTGTACTGATCTCTAAAGTTATTCTTACTTCAAACATTATCAATATTGAATGAAAGAAAGAGAAAGCATTCTTGAACTATAGGGACAGCCAGAAGCAGTTCAAACCAGTGGCAGAAGTGTCTCATAAACCCACCCAACGACCAAAGGTAGCCTCATCCCTTTTCTCATCCATCTAGTGCCTCCTAATTATTGTTATTTCATTTAGCAAATTATAAAGCTCTGAAAAATATAGACCTTTACTCCATTCATTTGATGTGAGAAGCTTGTTTTCATCAGTCTAGAGTTTGAAAAGCTAACCTGTCTTCCCCTGTCCTACAATGTTTCTCCTTTTGCTTGAGTCAGCAGGTCATATGTCTGTCATTTAGCTTCTTAATCTAGTTCTCTGCCATCTTACATTTTCTTTGAAGTCTCAGTTATTTAACACATATCTTTCCTAAACATTCCTGACCTACTATATGCTCTGCCCTAATGTGGAGGAAGAGTTAGTTCTCCATTTGGAAAGATTCTCCATTTCTCTGCAAATCTTTTCTCTGCTATATCATTTCCATCACCCACAAATCTGTCTTACGTGATATAATTAAAGACATCCCTGCAACAATTATTCTAGTGCAGGGGAATTCTTGAAACCATCCGTACTTCAACATTCTCAATTTATTTGAATGCTGTTTTTAAGGCTGAAATATTAACAGACTCTAGTGCCCTGTGTGCTAGCCACCAGCTTTCCTCCGCAAGGAGAGATGGATTAAGCGTCACTATAATAACTGAAATTAATAGGTCACTTTAAGGTTCAAGCATAGTTCAATTCAATTTAATACATATTTATTAAGAGCTTACTATGTATCAGGCAGTGTGCTAAGTACTGGGGATGCAAAAAGAAATAAAAAAATCCTTGCCCTCAGGGAGCTCATATTCTCAGTAAACTCTGAGGCAAGGTCTTCTTCTGAGAGACACAGGAACATGGGCTGGTACGTTGAGAGATGAGGTTTGGAGAACAGCTTCTATAGGGAATGAGATGAAAAGTGTCAATCAGAAGAGCAGAAAGATTTTTATGAGACCCTGAAGACCCTGTTGAGATTAGATAACAAATTTGTATTGGACCTGGTCAGCAAAGCTAGAAAGCAAATTGCGTATATTATCTCACCTGTTCCTCTTAACAACCCTGTGAAGTAGGTACTATAATTTTTATTGTATCCGTTTTAGAGATGGGGAAATTGAGGCTCAAGGTTAAGTACCTTTCCCACGTCACACTTTTGATAAGTATTGGAGGCTCTCCCATCCAGTGCTCTTTCCACCACAATATGGCATTCCTCAACATTGATAGATGTCAGATGCCAGCTTAGATTCACTACAGCAGAAGTTTATTCAACTATTTATAACACTTTAATAGTTTGGTATCACTCCATTTCTTGACTTTCTTCTATTAAGGAAAGAAATCATGACTTCCACATCTTCCCTCCTGCCTTTTAGGTCTTTAGCAAGGGGAAGGAAAAGGGGGTTAGCCTGTGGGCCTGGGGTGTTTGGAAGCACATAGAACCCACTTGCTGGACTGTAAGGTCATCTTTTATATGTTAACAATGGATTCCTTTTTTTCCAGGAAGCAGCCAGCACCTAATTACTTTATTTTCTGCTGGCGAAATGTGATCACTAAACAATAGTTTCGTTCCTGGGGCATTAGGAAACTTAATCTTTGTCATAAATCAATACAATTCTAATTAGTTTATACCAACCTAATTTTGTTTTATTTGGAAGGACCTTGTTTATTTCACATCTCATTATTCCATAGTCCTGATACTGTGAAGCTCTTGGTAGTGAAAGGCCCAGAAGAATGTATTAACTATTTCCTTTCCTTAAAGGAAGCTATAGGTAAGGGAAAAGGGTACTAGGTCTCAATTTGACAAGGAAGGATTTGAGAAGCCCCTGTGAAGAAGCAGTACCAAAAAATTCAGATGCAAGGCAGGCAACTCTAGTAAAATTCAGAGAATTGGGGTGGCGATTGCAATCTGGGAGGTCTAGAAAGAGGCAACTAGGTGCCTGGATTTGGAATCAAAAAGACCTGAATTCAAATCCTAGCCCAGAGACTTAGTAATAGTGTGGTCCTCAGTAAGTCACTTAACTTCTTGTCTCAGGTTTCTCGTTTGTAAAATGATAGCATCTACTTCTCAGCATTGTTGTGAGGATCAAATGGGATAGCAAATCGCATATATAAAGAATTAACAAATTAATTAACAAATTAAATTTATGAGATACTTTGTAAACTTAGAAGTATTATGTAAATGCTAATTATGATTACTGTTATAATAATGAAGATAAAGAAGGATGATGATGATAATGATGAAAACCAGAAGCCCAACCAAAATGTCAGATGCAGGGGGAGTCATTTGTAAGGGAATTCAGGATGTGGGCCCTGTGTTTTTAAATCAACCTGATACATTACTTTTTAAACAAATATACCCCAACTGATTCATCTAAAAGGTTGTTGTTTCCTTCAAAATAGTCATCCTTAGAGCCCATATACTTATTTCAGTGATATTCAAAGCATTTTGCATTACTCAAAGTATTTTTGGAACTTTCTGTTTTGAAATTGACTTTGAAGCCTACAGCATTTTCTTTTAAATATCTTCAATGGTATTAAGTGTTTTACCTGTGTGAGTATATTTGATTTGGAGGAATAGCCAAAAGTTATTTGGAGACATGTCTGGTGAATAAAATGGATGACCAAACCAAATAATATAAATTCAATTCAAAACAAGATATGATTATAAATTTAGAAGACTGATTTTCTTAGGTATTGCCCATCCTTCCAGGTTTCTGCCCCCTAAGGGTATCTTATAATCAGAGGATGACAGTCTTAAAATGGAAAGAAGCCTTAGAGGATTTCTGGTGAAAGCTCTCTTTTTATAGACGAGGAAAGGGAAGCCTAGAGATGAAGTAATTTGGGAAGGTTCACACAGGTTGTAAGTAGTTGAACCAGATTGGAAAACAGGTGTTCTCATTCCAAATCCAGTGACCTTTTGGCCTTATATGTATTGGAAATTATGGGAAATTAACAGTCTCTATGGATGAGAATGCAAATGACAGAAAAGAACACAGTTTAAGTAGTAATCCAAGAGAATATCCAATAAGCAATTTAAAAAATTCACCAATGTCAACAGATACTGAGAACTAGGCACAAATCTGGAAGTGGAGATTTAAAAAAAAAAAGAAAAGGTAAGGTTAACACTAAAGAGGAAAGAGAACAAGACTTTGGTAAATAAATTCATCTCATAACTTTTCTATTTAAATTAAATTTATGGACTTTGCATTAGCCATGATCCCTCCTTCCTCAGTTATGTTAATTGTTAGTCCCTGTAATCCCCTTTCCAGGCCCCCTCCCTGTGGAATATAAATTCCTTGAGGAGAAGGACTGTTTCACTTTTGTCCTTGTATCTTCAGAACTTAGTATAGTATCTGGTACAGTGTCAGTACTTGACAAAGTCTTCCTGATACGTTGATATTAATTTATATTCATCCCAGATATAGTAAACAAAAATAGTTTATTTTACATCAAATATTTGACAGACAACAGGTTTATTCCTGCAGGATTGCTAAGTTTCTTTCTTTTGCTATGCCTTTTAATCACTTTCTACTTCTCTACAACTTCAAAAGAGGATGAGGCTGGGGAGACTTGAGTAGGGCCTTTTAAGATAACAAATGATCGGTGATTTTATTCTTATGGGCACTGTTTCCAATGACAGATTACTATTCCTCTAAGCCTTAGTAGATGATATTCTTCATGAATAGCAGTGGCACAGAAGAAATCACCTGGTCGCTAATCTTCCGTGATGAGTTTCTTTCAACCTGGCTAGGATAATACTCAGGGAGCAGGTACAAAAATCTATCACCATGATTATTCTCAAAGCCTTTCTGGATTGGTGGGACCTGCCAGTGTTGTTTTTTCCAACATAGCCTTCAAAAAACTAGAGTCATTTTCCTGTTTCCCTTGGAGTATTGACTTAGGGCTTTAATTCAGGAATTTGGTAAAGCTCAACTTTAGTTAATTTTTTTTGTTTTGTTTTGGACAAAGACTCTTGGCTAAAATAAGACTTGAAATTATCTATGGATTTCAGTCTTATTCTTTCTTCTGTCCCAGAAAAATAGAAAATACAGAGATGGTGATCATCTATGTTGCAACTCTTTTTTTGACTTAATCCTTACTATTTCTTGAAGTACTTGAAATATTATTTCTTGAAGCTTGAGCTTAATGGGCAGTAATAGGTATGCTTGCATTAACACTTAATGACTATTTTTCTTCTTTGTTAGTGTCTTGGAAATATGTCAATTTTTCCAGAAGCACTTAAAGCCCTCTATAGCCTTAACTCTGCAGAAGGTGAAGATGACAGTTTTGAATATGTTAATCATCCTATCAGGTGGGTTACTTTAATATCCATTTTTGGATAATTTTCAGATAATCTAAATTAATTGCCACTATGCCTTTTGTATGTTCTTTGGCTTTAAAATGGGTTGGGTGAGATATGATTTGGTCCATAGTTAATCTTAATCTATGAAATGAGCCATGTTGTAGAAGAGATGCATTGTACAGGCAGATCGTAGGATCATGGGCTATTGAAGCTGAGAGGCAAGTTTAATTCCTTTCTTTTATAGATGAGGTATTACATATATATGTATATATATGTATACACACACGTATGCACATCTATCTATCTATCTATCTATCTATCTATCTGTCTGTCTGTCTGTCTGTCTGTCTGTTTGTCTGTCTATCTATCTGTCTATCTATCTGTACTAGCAGGGCAAAAATCTGAAACCAGATCCTTTGATTCCAAATCCAGATGGTACTATGGTACAATTGGTACCAGATTGGTAGAAGTCCAAATAAAGCATCTTAAAATACCTTTACGGTCACTTAAGTTTTTACTGGCGTCTACATGGTTGGAGTTATATGTGTTGTATGATTTTGAGTATATAATAAATTGAAATAAATTTTAATTAAAATTATTGATTGGCCTAAGCCTGCTACTATAGCACCTAGTGACAATTAGTTGCACATTGAAGTGGACACTCCTTCTCTTTTACTAATTCAAATGTGCTAGGTGATTAGGGTTTTTTTTCCACTAAAAACATTACAGATCACACCCTGGGATAAGATAAAATACAGCTGACTTATGAGCCACAGGTCAAATACCTAGGTCTAAACACTTTCATTATGTAATTAATTTTTAAGAGAGTAATTGTAATGGAAGTGAGCATTGTTGGGAGAAATCATAATTCAATGAAGAGATTAATTTATCAAGGTAGAGCATAGCTATTATTACCCAAAAGGCAATGGGATCTAGGTTGTCCTATCTAGAAATTTCCCAGGCTGTCACATTCTTTTTCTCTTACTATCAATCAGTTAACAAACATTTATTAAGCGCTTACTATGTGCCAGGAATTGTACTAAGGAGAATAGGTTGTGATGAGCTTTAGAGGTTCTACAAAGTATTTATTTTTGATCCTGGTCATAATTTTCAGTCAGTAAACATTTATTAAATACCTACTCTGCGTCCAGCCCCATGCTGAGTGTTGTGGATACAAAGAAAGGCAAAAGACAGTCCTTCTTCTCAAGGAGCTCACAATCTACTGGGGGAGACAATATGCACAAACAAGCTATATGCAGGAAAAATTGGATATAATCAGCAACAGGAACACCCCCAAATTAAGTGGGATCAAGAGAGGCTTCCTGTAGAAGGTGAGACTTGAGCTGGGCATTTGAAGGAAGCCACGACACAGAGAGAGAAGGAAGAATTCCAGGCATGGAGGACAGCCAGTGAAAATGCCACAGGTCAGGAGATGAAGTGTAGTGTTTGAGGAGTAGGAAGAAAGTCATTGTCACTAGTTTGAGGAGTATGCTCCTGTGTGTGTGTGTGTGTGTGTGTGTGTGTATGTGATGTAAAATGTAAGAAGGTTAGAGGTGGGGGTGGAGAGGGTGTGCTGTGGGAAGCTTCAGGATCAAAGGATCTAAGTCTAAATTAAGAATGGATCTTAGACATCTAGTCTAATTTTCCCACTTTACAGATGAAAAAACTGAGGATCAGAGAAACAAAATGCCTGTCTCAAGGTCTCAGGTTAGTGAATGGCAGAGCAGGGATTTGAACCTTGGCCCTCTGGCTCCAGATACATTTCACTCTACTGACTCCTCCTGGGAGTTAATTAGCTAGGAGTAAAAGGATTGCCTTGCTTCAGTGAGGGCCCATTTGTTATTCCACAACATAAATGGTCAGTGAGCTCACTCAGCCTGACTTTGTGGTTTCTTCCAGTTTCCTTCAAGAGTGAGTAGGAGTAAAGGGAGGCAAATGATGGAAGGTTGGAGTCTAGCCAGGTGTGAGACAATAGCCCAAAGGGCCAAGTTCAACCAAACTGGCCTTTGCACAGGCTATTCCCCAAGCCTAGACTTCTCCCTTTCCTCATTTCAAACCCCTATCTTCCTTCAAAGCTCAACTCATGTCGCCTTCCTTAAAAGGCCTTTTGTGATTGGGAGGATGAGCACCTTGGATATGAGGACTTGCTGAGGGTCTCTTTCAGGGGTGCTCACCCACCTTTGTTGTCTACCTGGAACTCAATTCTCACCCGTGGCTCTAAAAAGCTGTAGCACTTACAGCAGCCCCACCCTGGCAAACCACCTAGGCAGATGGACTAAACCAGGTTGAGGGGAACTGACAGGCCTCAAGCCCTTTGCTGAATTAGGGGGGTGTCTACACCAAGTAGATGAGAACATTTGTTCCATTGGCAATTAAAGTGGCTGAAGGAGGCACTGTGGAGTTCTTAGCGCTTGGTCAGACATTGAAGATGCTAAAGCCATCCACTGTATCCCAGGCCACTGCCAGGTGTCTTGACTTTTCGTCTTGATATTGGGCTTTGGTGCCTCTGGAAGAAAAGAGTGAGGCAGACGACTTTTTTTTTAAAAAGTCTCAATTACTTTATCATGAAGCATTTCACTTATGTTTGCAGTGTTTAAAACAGGCTTTGTGCAATTCTGCTTCACTTAAATCCAATTCATGCATGAGTCAGGACATCACCCTGTGATGTCATTGGTCTGCTTTGAAAACGAAGGACAAAGTACACGATTTCCTCAATCCTACTTCTCCTTTCCTTGAAATCATCATGCACTTATGTTATGGATTACATTTAAGTTTCTTCACTTAACTGAATTGTACTTAATTATCTTAATTATCTGCTATATCAGTCTAGTAGAATGTAAGCTTTTTGAGGTCAGGGATTATCTTTTTTTTTTTGTACCAACATTTAGAACTGTGCAACAAACATTTATTAAAACTTCTACTATGTGAACAAAGTAGGATCTTTATTGAGTGATTGCTTGTCCTTAGTGGGCAGGGGCAGGATGGGCAGCCTGAGACCCTGTTAGCTAATCAGTCAGTCAAACGACTATCATTTGTCAGCTTTTCCTGCATATGTGCCAGGTACAATGCTAAGGCTGAGTTCTAGGAGAGACTATTCTCCCCTCCCTTCTTCTCTCTAGTCTTTCGCTTCCTATTCCTGCTCTTCCCACCAACATTGCCAAATTAACCCTTAAGAATCCACAGGTGTATACTTGTCCTGAAAAATTAAAGTTGCTACAACACTAGTCATTAATAAGAAGAAATAATTAAATTAAATAATTTAACAATAGCAGCTAGTATTTATTTAATGCTTTCAGGTTTTGGAGGTGATTTGAATACATTATCTCATTTTGTTCTCACAACATTCTTTTAAGGGAAGTTCTGTTATTACCTGCATTTTATAGATGAAGAAATTGAGGCTTAGGAGAGGTAAAATAGCTTTCCCAAGGTCCTATAGCAAAGTGTCAGAGGCAGGATTTGCACTCAGGTCTTCCTGACTCTAAGTCTCATCTAACTCTTAATCTCTTCCTTATGCTTGACAATTCACCAGGCAAGGGCAACATAAGGAAGACCTTACCTTTTGCCTCTTTTCTAAAATAATTCTGGAGATGGAGAAAGTAATGGAAAAGGTTATGAGATATCTCACTCTCTCTGAAAGGACTGGGTCACTGAGGACACCAGAATGGAATGGATGAGAAACATCTCCAAATTGGTAGCCTGTAGTGGCCCAAAACAAATATTCTAGATATGAGTTAGCTATTGCTTGGGGTGAAGAGTGAGAAGGGGAGAATGAATAGGCATCGGTATTTGTCTCATGTTGAGGAGTCAAAGGGAACTAAGGAAGATATCCGCATACCCTCAAGCACAAATGTTCAAAAGGAATTGACAGTTCTTATCTGATTTTTTTCCCCACTTACTCTCCTCCCCTTTTATATAGCTACTAGCATTGCAATAGCATTGAATTCATTTTTTTTTTGGCAAGTAAATAGCTCTGGATATATACAAAGGCTTTACAACTGCTTGTGGTTATGAAGAGAGAATTTGTTCTTCTTCTTTCCTTTCTCCCTTCCTTCCTTCCTTCTTTCTTTCCTTCCCTCCCTCCTTCCCTTCCTTCCTGCCTGCCTTCCTGCCTTCCTTCATGTCCCAACTCAAGTTCTTCCTCTTCCATTACCCTAGATAGAAGTGTTATTGTCTTATTGTTCAGTCATTTCAATCATGTCTGACTCTTCATGACCCCATTTGTGGTTTTCTTGGCAGAGATACTAGAGTCCTTTGCCATTTCCTTCTCCAGCTCGTTTTACAGATGAAGGACTAAGGTAAACAAAGTTAAGTGACTTGCCCAGCGTCACACAACTAGTAAGCATCTGAGGCCAGATTAGAACCCAGGAGGAGGAGTCTTCCTGATTCTAGGCTCAGCACTCTGTCCACTGTGCCACCTAGCTGCCTTACTGATGGAAGGAATCTCTCTTAAATAATGCCTTATATAGATTTCTCCATTATACTCATTTTCTATTTTGTATCATGGTCATTAACATATAGCATTCACCACTCATCAGATTAGAAGCAGTTTGAATATAAATTAATATTTCCATTCATAGTTTTTAATCTGAGGGTCATATAAATAGTTTTCTAAGGAATCCACAATTTGGATGGAAAAAAATTACTTCTTTAGATTCATTAACGTTTAACTAAATTTTAGGATTTTCTTCAATTGTTTTAAAACATTATTCTAAGAGGGCGTCCACAGACTTTACTAGACTGTCAAAGAGGTCCAGAACATTAAAAAAGGTCTAGAACCCTGGAACTAGAGAGTCTAGCTCACAGTAGGCATTTGATCAGTGGATACAGAGTAGATGAATGCCATATTTGCCTCCGAATGCAAATGTAACTGTAACAATTATGTAGATAATTTTCTAAAGAAGACCTATATTTTTAATTAAAGCTGCTATGAAAATAATGCATACTAAGCTAAATAAAGCATCATCTTTCTAAATATTCTTTAGGATCATCAAAAACTACTTTCTAACATGTTTATACAATCTGAGATTGAGTCTGCCACTCAATGGGAGCTGTCTTAGTTTTAATTGCCTAAGCAGCATATTGAATCCAGCCACAGTTGAAGACATAATCATTTTGACACTTCATACATGGATAAAGTAATGGCTTTTAAATGAATTAAACATTTAGATTAATACCTCCAGTTAAGTTTATTTTCTAGATCTGCATTACAGCTGCTAAATTGATATAGCATATTTGGAATGACTTGTTAGTAACAGAAAATTGATTTTTAATCTTTATATTTAATTACAATCTCTTCTCCCCTAGCACATTCTGTACTGAAGTATTCTAAGCTATTAGTTAGTTCTTCATGTTCTTAGAGAAATTCACTTATAAGTTAATTCACATACAAGGAAATGGTTAGAGGGTCAAATATTATGAAAAATTATTGATTTATACCAACCTTATTAATTAAGAATTTGTGGGTTTAAAAAAAATCTGTTACATATAATTCTTATAAAATATTTTTTTCAATCAATTTTATAGATGACTTTTGTTTTTATGTCACAATCATTTCTAGCAATTCTTCCCCATTCCCCACCTACAAATTGATCTCTCCTTGGTTAAAAAAAAAGTAAAGCAAAAACCAACAGAATCATCATCATTATCATCAACAGCAACAACAACAAACATCCAATACAGTGGTCTCACCTGACAAAGTATCCAATATTTTGTCCCAGTAGTCCTCTACCTCTCTCCCATGATTGGTTTTTCATTTGTTCAGAGATCAGCTTCCTTTTAATATTTTTTCATTGACATTGTCAGTCATATGTATTGTTCTTTCAGGTCTGCTTTATTTCATTCTGTTTTAGTTAATTCAAATTGACCTATGTTTCTCTGAATTTCTCATAACTGTTATTTCTACTAATCAATAATAGTCCATTGTATTCATACACTGCAGTTTTTTTGAAGCCATTTCTCAATTGCTAGGCACCCACCTTATTTCTAATGTTTTTGCTACTATAGAAAATTCTGCTGAATTCTAGCATTTAAGAGCTGTAAGGGACCCCAACTTCTTCATAAACAAATATATGTTATCTTGAGAGATCATTATTTTATAATAAAAGCATCATAATTTTTCATTCACTTACCTTTTATTCATGATATTAAATCTTAGCTTAACACACGTACATTATGTAAAATAATAAAACTTCATCAAAATGCTGTTTCTCCTCAAATTTGCATAGAAAGTAAGGTCTGATATGATACATAGAGCATTGGGCCTGGAGTCAGGAAGATCTGGGTTCAAATTCAGCCTCAGACACTTACTAGCTATGTGACCCTGGGCAAGTCACTTAACCTCTGCTTGCTTTAGTTTTTTCAGCTGTAAAATGGGCATAATAACAGCATCTATCTTGTATGGTTATTGTGAGGATCAAATGGACTAATATTTGTAAAAAAAGAAACAAATGAAAAACTCTAACAAAATAAAACTGTTTAGAAAAGTGTCTGGTATGTAGTAGGTGCTATATAAATGTTTATTCCCTTCTCCCATTTTTGTGTGCACTCTCTGAGAAGCACAGGAAAGCTGAGAAGCAACAAGCATTGAGATTGCTTTCTCTGGGTGGAGAATTGTTGGAAGGGGAAGCTTACTTCCCCATTCATATCAGTCATAGAGAAGTCTAGCCCTTCATTATTGTTAGAAAAAAACAACAACAACCAGGAGACTTTTTTTAAAAAAAATATTATTTTGGGATAATTAGCAAAGGTGTGTTTGTTTTTCATTGGCTCTAGATACATCATTGAGACTTTAGGGTCACTAATTCTAACAACTTCATTTTATATATGAGGAAATTGGATAAAAAGAAGTTGTGATTTGTCCAAAGTTGCAGAGCTAGCCAGCATCTGCACCCAAGTCTTTTCAGTTGCACACCTTATCCACTAAGCTATGTTGTGCTATAGACTAGTGTCAGGTGGACAAAGAAATACCACACTCTGGTATTATACGGCCTACATTAATTAGCTTTTAAAATATGGTACAGTCATTTCTTTTAAGACAATTAATAATTGTTTAAGCATAGTTCATGCAATAATGTTGGTTTCTTTCCCAGACACAAAGATTAATTTATCCCCAAAGACAGATGCTCCCCAAGTGGTGTTTGACAACCTGTTTGTTTTTTGCTCATTTTTAAAAAAAGTGATTTCTAGGGGCAGCTAGGTGGCACAGTGGATAGAGCATTGGCCCTGGAGTCAAGAGTTCAAATCTGACCTCAGACCAGACACTTGACACTTACTAGCTGTGTAACTCTGGGCAAGTCACTTATCCCCAAATACCTAAAAGAAAAAAAGTGATTTCTGAAGAGAAGCATTTTTAAAAAATAAGAGTCTTTAAAATATGCAATATAAGGCTTAAGAAGAAAAAAAATGATGGAGTGTATTTTCCAAAAGCCGGGTTTTTGGGAGTCATGTTTTATATTAATTTGTTGAAGCTTCATTGTAGACAGAATGCTGGCCTGGGAATCTAGAGAACTGGATTCTAGTTCCAGCTTGGTCACTGATTCATCATGTGATCTGGGACAAATCATTCCATTTCTCTGGGCTGCAGCAAAATGAGGGTTTTGGACTAATCTGGTAGTCTATACACATGCTTATGTAACAACTCCTAGGAATTACAAAAAAAGTAATTTAATAGTTCAATCCCACAATCATTTATTAAGCACCTATTATGGGCCAGGTACTCTTCTAGGCACTGGAAACACAAAGACAGAAATGAAGACAAAACATTCCCTGCCCTCAAGAAGCTTATATTCTTTTGGGTTGAGAAGTCACTTTCTAAAAAACCCCCCAACATTTTGGCACTCATGGAAAATATCTTTATGCCTCATGTCAGAAACACAACCATTAAAAGTAGATCCTTAAAAATGAGTTTCAAAAGATACATTTCAGTTACATCATGCAAAATATGGTGTATTGAAAGCAACAACTTAAAATGGAGCAGAGACTGCTTAAATGCACCATGAGATTGCCTACAAAGTAAAGTTGCCATTTCTTCCTCCTGTTTTTGAGACTCTCCAAAGTCCAGTGCTGCTGACCTTTTTCAACTTTCCTCTTCCTTCCATATGCTTTATGCTTCAGCCAAACTGAACTGTTCCTCTCCCTTGAACATGCCCGGAACTCTCATCTCTCCTCCATTCTTTGTTCTTAGAATACCCTCTGAGCCACCAGCTATTGAATACTATCTTTTAATGGTAAACTCAAACACCACCTCTGGCATATCACTGTCAGCCACAGAAGACATACATAAAAGGGAACAGCGTGGTACTTTGAAAAGAGCACTGACTCTGAGTTCAGAGGACCTGGATTCTAAATCTTGTCTCTGATGTTTACTACCTGTGGGACCTTGGGTAAGTGATGGATTGAGGGACCTCAGTCATATACTCCTGTCATTTTTTACAAACTGAGTTCCAGAGAGTTGCCCAGGATACACTAGGAATAAATAGATTAGCTGGATTTTGAACCCAGGTCTTCTGACTTCAATCTCAGTATTCTTTTTCATTGAACCATACTGCTAAACTTCTCTGGACCTCAGTTTCCTCAATTGTAAAATGAGATAGACCACATGACTTCTGAGATCCCTTCTAACTCTGATTCTATGAAATGAATAGGATTAAGGTTCATAAGAAAGAGATGACACACACAGAATATCGTGGACAGAATAGAAGTTGTAATTTTCTTGAGAAAAATAGGGGAAAAGTAAAGGCAGATTTTCTGTCTTTAATGAAAGAGAAGGGGAGAACGAGGGAGGAAGGGAAGGAAGGAGGGAGGGAGAGAGAGACAGAGACAGAGACAGAGACAGTGACAGAGAGGGAGACAGACACAGAGAGAGAGAGAGAGAGAGAGAGAGAGAGAGAGAGAGAGAGAGTACAAAATGACTTTCTTCTACTCTTCAATTGTGTACACATAACACATGCAGGTGCATATATGTCAATTACTTTCCCCCAGAATACAAACCACATACATATCATTGAAGCATCATTTGTTCTGATGGTAGGGGTTTGTAGAGGTATTCTTTGTTATATTTCTATCTCTTTCTTTTCTTGTTTTACCTTGAAACATTTGTTTATTTTCAGCATAAATAAGTTAGATAACTCTATGGAGGATGATTATTGAGCTTCTGGATGTTTTCTTCAAGGACTGAGGATTTAGGTTAGAAGGAGAGAGAGAGCCTTGTCAGGATGTTTCTTTAGATTATGTTGTGATGGGTTCTGCTTTGAGAATTATAGATTGACCTTGCATGGTTTTCCTAGATCTACTTTCTTTGGTTCTTATTTTGATCCCGGGCAAACTTTGGTTCTAGAAATTTCAGTTCATGCATTATGTCTTCATGCTATCTGAGGGATATAATAGGCCTCTGATAAATTTTTGTGGACTTTTCCTTCCAAGGGAGGAAAATAATGGGGTCTTCAAAAAAGTCCTAACTATCTTTGTGTATCACTTTCCCAATACTTCACATTTCTCTCATATATGTACCTGGTACTGGCTGGTTATATAGAGATGCCCTTCAGGATCTTATATGGGCCTCACTAGGCCTTTTATGACCAGCCTGCTAACAATTTCCCCCCAAAATTTCTTCTCCAGTTTAAACACTCCTAATTCCTTCAAAGGATCTTTATGCATTTCAGATTCTGCCTCCATTATCTAATAAGTAAGCTGTTCCTCAAAACTTTGCATCATTTGTAAGTTTTGATAAACTTGCTATCTAAGCTTTTATCCAAATTAGTAATAAAAGTTTTGAACCCCAGAAGATCATTAAAAAAAATCAACATACATACACACACAAACAACAAATTGGGTCACCTTCCTCCAAGCTGAGACTGATCCATTAATGACTACACTTCGTAATCTGTCCATTTAATCAATTTTGCATCCATCTAGCTATTATTATCTAGCACACATCTTTCCACTCGCACAGCACTTGGAGGCTCAGGACCCAAGTTTGTACCTCTCTCAGAACTTAGCACAGTGTTCCAAACCAAAATTCTTTTTAAAATAATATTTTCCCCCAATTACATATAAAAGTAATTTTTAACATTCATTTTTTAAAAAAAGTTTTGAGTTACAAGTTCTTTTCCTCTCTTGCTCGCTTCCACTTCCCTGAGATAGTAAGCAATCTGATATAGGTTATACATTTGTAATCATGTAAAACATATTTCCATATTAGTCATTTTGTGGAAGAAAACTCAAACCAAAAAAGAAAGAGAAAGAAAATGAAAAATAGTATGCTTGGTTTGTATTCTGATGCTGTCAGTTATTTTTCTGGAGGTGGATAGCATTTTTCATCATGAGTCCTTTGGGATTGTCTTGGGTCATTGTATTGCTGAGAAGAGCTAGGACATTCACAGTCCTTCATTGTACAATATTCTGAAAGCATCCTGCTCATCATTTTTTTATAGTACAGTAATATTCCATTGCAATCATATACCACAACTTGTTCAGACATTCCCCAAATGATGGACATCTCTTCACTTTCCGATTCTTAGCCACCACAAAAAGCTGCCATAACTATTTTTGTACAAATAGGTGTTCCCACCTCCCCATTTTTTGGATCTTTTTGGGACACAGATCTAGTGGTATTGTAGGATCAAAGAGTACACACAATTTTATAGTCTTTTGGGCATGGCTCCGAATTGCTTTCCAGAGGTTGGAACAGTTCGCAACTCCACCAACAATGCACACATCACCAACAGTGCCACAGTTTTCCCACATCTCATCTAACACTTATCACTTTCCTTTTCTGTAAAATTAATTTATTTTAATTTCTCTAACCAATAGTGATTTAAAGCATTTCCATATGACTACAGATAGCATTAATTTCTTTTTCTAAAACTGCCCGTTTATATCCTTTGACCATTTATCAATTAGTAGAGACTCGTGTTTTTATAAATTTGATTCAGTTCTCTACATATTTGAGAAATGAGGCCTTTATCAGGAATACTTGCTGTAAATTTCCCAATTTTTTGCTTTCCTTCTAATTTTTGTTGCTTTGGTTTTGTTTGTGCAAAATCTTTTTAATTTAACATTATAAAAATTATCCATCTTACATCTCATAGTGCTATTAATTTCTTGTTTGTTCCTTAATTCTTCCCTTCTTCATAGATCTGACAGGTAAACTATTCCATGTTCCCCTAATTTGCTTATGGTATCACCCTTTATGTGTAAATCATGTACCCATTTTAACTTTATTTTGTATACTGTGTGAGATGTTGGTTTATACCTATTTTCTGCCATACAGTTTTCCAGTTTTCCCAGCAGTTTTGGTCAAATAATGAGTTTTTGTCCCAAAAGCTTGGATTTTGGGTTTATAAAATATTAAATTACTATAGTCATATACAAGTGTACCTTGTGTACCTAATCTATTCCACTAATCCACGACTCAGTTTTTTAATCAGTACCAGATTGTTTTGATGATTACTGCTGTATAATATAGCTTGAGATCTGTTGAAACGAGGCCACTTTTCTTCACATTTTCTCCTCATTCTATTCATATTCTTGACCATTTGTTCTTTCAGATGAATTTTGATATTATTTTTTCTGGGTCTATGAAAGAAATTTTGGTAGTTTGGTATGGCACTGAATAAGTAGATTAATTTAAGTATAATTGTCATTTTTATTATATTAGCTTGGCCTACCTGTGAGTATTTAGTATTTTTCCAATTGTTTATATCTGACTTTGTGTGAAAAGTGTTTGGTAATTGTCTTTGTATGGTTCCTAGGCTTGTCTTAGCAGGCAGACTCCCAAATGTTTTATATTGTTTACAGTTGTTATTTAAACTAGAATTTCTCTTTCTATTACTTCCTGCTGGGTTTTGTTAGTAGTATATAGAAATGATGTCTTACGTGGCGGGGTGGAGCCTTGCTGGTGGATCCTCTAAGGTGTGGTCTGCATGTTCCCTTCCCACCTTAGAGAGAGAATTTTTCTGCTGACCCTCCAAGATGTCCTGGACTGGAAATCTGCTTCAATGCATCACAATTGGGTTTGAGGTATTATTCCAAAGTTGTCGGAGGGGAGTTTGGGAGAACTCAGGCTAGTTCCTGCTTCACTACACCATCTTGGCTCTGGAATTGCCCTTGTAAATTCTTAATAAAAATTTATGCAATTGATTTGAAGTTTCATTTGAGTAATTCACAATGTTTTTGTAATCTTATTTCTTCTTATATATGTTGTAGATTTTGTTTTTTACCCCTAGATCCTCAGAGGTTTTCCTTCTTTTAGAAAACACCTTTGTGATAGGATTTAATTTTTACTACTTATTCTTCTGTGTTCCTTCCTTTAGAAGAGCCTGCTTTTACTGGGGACATTTTGTGTAGTCTTCTGAGCTGCAAGGATCAATTAGTAAGACATCTCCTCTTATCCATTGTACGAGGAGTTACTTTGGTTCATGGCCATTACCAGGTTTGTAGATTTGTTAATCCAGTACTCTGCTTTTTCAGTGCTTCATTTGCATTTTCCCCTTTGTTTTGTCTTTTTAATGAAAACAATCAAGACTGCCATGCTATGATATGCTGGAACTTAGTTTTTTGGGGAGCTTAAATTTAACAGTATTTTTTTCTGGCTTTATTGGTGAGTTATGAAAGTGTTAATTAAAAACCTACTCATAGCTATCTGCTTTTCATAGTTTAAGACTAGTAAATTATGCTAGTGAAGTTTTCCTTTTTTCAAAATAAAAAAAATTATCATGTGGCATTATCTATCTCATTAGCATCTTTAAATTGCCACTCAAATTTAATTGTGGGATACCATACAAACTCAACATTTAGGTTATGTTTAATGAAGTCATGTCTTTTAATTGGAATGAATGAAAATATGTCAACACACATGCTTCTTACCTTTGCCATCACTATATTTCCTAGGATTTTGAAAATATTTGGTCTCCTCCAATCATGGACATTGTGAAAGCCTTTTGCATACCAGCAGCAAGCTTTCTAGTACCTTGGAAAATTTTAAGAGAAGCCTGGGAAATGCTACCGCCAGAGACTGTGAATGCCATCTGATGTTAGAAACTGTGCAACAACATGTGCAAAAGTAAAGCCAGATTTTTATTTAATTTGATAGTTCAATTTTTTAAATTGAAAATGATGAAATTCTAATTTTTCTTTCTTGCTCCGAACCCATGAATTCATTGGTGCAGGAAATTCCTGATAAGGAAACTTTCCCTATAAATGCAAATTAGTATTTATTCTGTAACTTGTAGTTTTACAGTTTCCTAGAAATTATAAATTTACAAAATGAATTTATGACCAAGGTCCTAAAGCCAGGAGATGTCAGAGGTGGAACTTAAGTCCATGTTTTCCTGACTTCAAAGCTTTCCCTATACCATATGAGGCTGTTTCATAATAATTACAAGAATAGGCATGTTTCATAATAAGGATCCCAGATTTGTTTTTGTTCTCCAATTACTCTGGGTTGCTTGCATATTTCTCTAGTGTTCATTTAATGTTTGGAAAACGGGAAAACCACTAGATGAGGAAATATACACTTTGTATTCTGCAGATGACTTAGAGGTAACAGTATTCTCCTAGGTTCCTTGTTGTCCTAGTTCTTGATATTTCTTCTCTGTCCTTTTTTCACATTGAAGTGAAATTGAAAGCATTCAGTCTAAAACTATTCATCATGAATCTTTATTCCCTTGGTTCATCTTGGCAGTAAGTCTGAAGAGAAAATGTATTGCCATAGCGTATTCATGGACATAAGCAGATAGTGTCAGAAGAGGCTTGGTGCCTAATTATCTTGTTATCCAGCCCATCTCCTGGGAACTCAGGAAGTCACGTTCATTCCAACATAATTTCTAGTGTTTTATCTTGCCTAATTTAGCATTCATTTTTTGTCATTTTAGGTTGGCCAAAAGCCTTGAGAAATTTATCAGGACACCCCATTACGGCTTTTCTTAGCAACTTCAGTGTAACTAGGGGTAAGTTCCTGGATTTCTTCCAACAAATAAAATAAATGAGGCATCATTTTCATACATTTACTTAAAGAAGAAAATATAATGAAAATGGAAGAAGGGATGCCACACCTGTAAAGCATTTAGTGTGTATCTACATATTATATTATGGGTAAAGGAAGCATCATAAATGCTTGAGTATTTCTAGGCTCAGTTAGGAGATACTATGATAGAGTGAAGAAAGTAATGGATGTGGTCCCTGGGTTCTGATCTCTCCCTGCCACTTACTAAGTAGCTGTGTGATATGAGGCAAGTCACCTCACCTTTCAGAGTTTGTCATCTGTGAAGGGGATTGGACTCTAAGGTTCGCTCTATTTCCCACAGTCTGTGATTCTGGATCTTTTTTGGCCAGTCTGAACCGAAATGGGAAATCCTTAAAGAAAGGATCCCTTAGGACTGGACTGGGAAGCACCAGCTGCACTTAGATGGTAAAGAAGGAATTAATTATACTTCACTTAGTAACAGCCTTGGTCTGCTCATCTCCCCTCCATTAACCATGTTTCACATCACATTCTATACCCTTGCAAATATCAATTCTTGTAAAAAAATTCTCCTGTATTGACTTTACCATACGATTATTTACCGATTGTTTTCCAGATTACTTCAGGTGACTTTACGTCATGCTGGCTTATTGTCTGTTCAGTGTTCTGGTAATAGAAAAACTACTAGATAATGGAGCCACACCCTAAATATTCAGCAGACAGTTTAGAGGCAGAGAGAGCGACATTTTTTTTTTTCTGGACTCCTCATTGTAATCTTCATTGCTCTAAACTGTTTCCCTGGCCATCTAATGTTTATCATGGCATTTACCAACTATAAAGGAATACTTTAAGGCTGCCACTAGCAAGCAGATTTTAATGAAAACTTAATGATGTGGAAAAAGGAAAATAGTAGCTGACATTTCTAGAACATTTTAAGGTTTACAAAGTGCTTTTTGTAACTATCTCTTTTGAACCTCACAACAATCTATTAAGAAAAAAGTATTATTATCCCAGTTTCCAGGAGAGAAGGATGAGCCTTACAGATGTTAAATGGCTTGCCTAAGGTCATGTAGGTAGGATATGGTTGAGCCATAATTTGAACCTGGATCCTTGGGCTTTGAGGACAGTTTTTTTTCTTTTTTCTTTTTTTTTCTTTTGAAGCAATTGGGGTCAAATGACTTGCCCAGGGTCACACCACTAATAAGTGTTGGAAGCTGGATTTGAACTCTGGTCCTCCTGACCTCAGGGACAGTGCTCTATAGTTCTCTTTTTGCTATACCAGATCCTGATAGAATTTGGTTCTAGGTATGTATGTCCCAGATGTGAACATTACTATTGCTATTCCTGTAGTCCTTAGTATTTGATGATTCAGTTCAATCTAACATTTAGCAAACATTTACTGTGCCCCTACTATGTGCTTAATGAGGTCTACTATCATTCCCTCATGCACTTATTAGGAATGTGCCTTCTCCTCAGACTCAGTTAATTAATAGGCAGTGACTGCTATTGGGTTGCATTACTTGTAATTCTGCTAAACAGATCTCTAGGGAAGACATATGAAGACATTCTTTTACTTGTTTTTTGTTAAGCCTCATGGAGACTGGAAACCACAAATCAGTCTCTTGACTTTTGTTTTCTGACATTTTAAAGCATAGTAGCATAAATTATTAGCACAACTCCTCCAAATAATTACAGGAATTTTTGGCTTAAAAATGGTGAACCCTAAATGGTTTGCTGGGCTCTGGCATTAAGAAGTCAGCCCTTGAGGATATCTTATTGTTCTGATAAGAACAATACAGAGAGATGTGTTAAGAGTGGTTTTTTGGTGTTGGAAAGTGTCATCTCGAGGTTTCAGTGATGAGCAAGACATGTCTTTTCTCTTGAAATACTTTGGGGACCTGTGATTTTGTCCATGGTGACATTCCTGCCATCCAAGCAGGTCATTATCCCTCTCTGCTTTAGTAGGTGGTCTTCAAGATTTGGCTGTGGCCAAAAGAATCCATCATCCTGTAGTCCACCTGATGATGAGTCTTTCCAGACTTAGCTAGGCTGGTCCTCAGACATCTAGCACTCAGTATGTTATTTGACGTGTACTTGGCCTTTTCAGTTTGATTTGATCTCTCAAGACTTACATTCTGCTGGCCTTTTAAAAACGCAGGTTTATGACCACGCCACTGGTAGAGGTAGGCTTTAGTGAAGTTTTTCTGTGGCAGGTTTCATAAAATACAAGCAGGTCGACAGGAATCTTACCCACCGAACATGGGAGCGTAGGTGTTGAGCTCTAAGGAGCTTGAGGGTCATCTAGTCCAAATCGCTCATCTTGAGGATGAAAAAAGGAAAGTTCATAAAGTTTAAATGACTTACCCAAGGCTATATAAGTAATAAATAGGAAAACAAGAATTTAGACTCAAGCCTAGGTTGAAATTTAGTTCCTCTCTGTCTCTTAATATAGTTTCCCCTCCCCTCCACCCTGAACAATCTTGCCTCCATGGCAGTAATGTTGTTGTAAGCTTGAGGACCATTATACCTCTCTCTTATGAAAACCTATTAGAAGAATATTTATACTTCTGATTTATGTTAAGAAACTTTCTTCACCACAGAGTCAAGTAAAATGTTATACATATGTATTCTATTTTACGCACTTCTATCTACATATGAAAGGGAATTCTCATTTGCAGTAATTTTTTTTTGTGTGTGGCAATGATATGGAATTTCATTTGCTGTTGAAGTAATGACTTTAGAATACAGAATCTTAAAAACACTCTGAGCCATCAAATTTAGACTATAAATATTTCTAAATATTTCTGTCATGTTATCGTCTGTGTTGCTCTTACCTTATCTGTCAAATGAGTATTTAGTTTCAGCTGCTTACGTCACCTGTAAAATGGGCATTTAATTTAAAAATAATGGAATGATAATAATCAATATTAAAAATGGAATAATAATGTAATTAGCATTTATATAGTGCTTTATGGTTTGCGAAGTGCTTTATAAATATTATGTCATTTGATAACAACTCTGGGAGGAAGGTACTGTTATTACTACCCCCATTTTATAGATGAGGAAACTGAGGTGAAAAGAGTTTATGACTTGCTCAGGGTCATAAACTAAGTGTGTGAGACTGGATTTGAATTCAGATTTTTCTGACTCCAGATTCAGAGTTCTATGTAGTGTGTCCCCTAGCTGCAAAAGAACAGAAATTTGATGACGCTTGGACAGATGAGCTAAGAAAAACATAGAAGATAATATGGCAAGGAAACTTTAGTGTATGTACTGTTTCTGAGAGCATTGTTTCAGCCAAATGAGACTGCTAGTTCTTCCCCCAACTCAATGTTCCATGTCCTGCTTCTGTACATTTCAACTAGCTGTGTCCCTATTTTGGGAATTCATATTCCTCTTTCAGATTCCTTCTCTTTCTACAAGATTATATTCCTATATCACCTTTTTGAAAGCTTCCTTGATGCCCCCAGATGTTAATTTTTTCTCCCTCTCTGAATCACCTTGTATCGATTTCCTCTTATATGTACTGTATCCTTTCAGTAGAAAATAAGCTTAAAAGGGCAAGGACTGTTTTGGTTTTTGGCTTTGTGTTCTCATCTCCTAGACTTGCATACAGTAGGCACTCAGTAAAACTTATGGATTGGAATTGTTAAATTCTGAGTTGTAATAAGAAATTTTCAGTAAAATTTAGAAATCTTCAAGGGTGCATGTGAAATAAATGCAATACACTATGATTATAATTGTTTTATGTCCAATCTCCCTCCCCCTAACCCACCATTAACCATTAATACATTTCAGTATTATAAATAGTTTCATTTTGGCAATGTTCCAGATGTGAGAGTAAAGGATTGTGTGCAGAATGTCACCAAGTTAAGAGACGAGTTACGTTCTTTCACCACTATCTCAGAAGAAACCATCAATAATATTCTAGAAGCAAATATCTCACATTCAAAGGTAAGAATATGAAAATGAGAAAAGATGTATCTTTCTTACCATGATTGTCTTCAACTTCTTTTGCCTTTTTTTTAAGCTGTTCTTTCAGTAATGGGGAGGGATAATTATTATTCTAGTTCTAATCTGTGTGATAAGATTGGGGTTAGGGAACACCCATTGTCTCTTAGGGAGTGCCCTTCCTTAAGCAACCAGTGTCTTCCAGAAATGTGTACACACTAAAATTTTTTAAATTAAATTGTATTTTCTTTTGGGAATGTAGGAATATGCTTCTAACATTTTAAATTCAGGCTTGTTGACCTTCCATGTTTCCACTGAATAGTTAATGATTTATGGCAGACATCTAAATATACTGTGGGATCTCAATATTCAAAGAAATCTTTTTGTGAACTAAATTAAGTCCTTTTTCTGATGCAGTTAATCACCCATTAGTTTACCTGTTTTTTAATTGTTTAGGTGATTTAATGTTATAGTTTCTTAAAACAAGGCATACTTACATATGTATTAAAAATCATCTTCATATATGGGCAGTTTAAGACGTTTCTTACTGCATTTTATACCTGAATGTGCAAATTATTTAGTTATTGGATTTATAAAAGTCTAATATTTCCATTCTCCATCATCACTTTTTCTAAGACAGGCTCCATTCTTTGCACCATGACTTTCAATGGACCTTATTTTAAATGCATTTGGGTACATATATAGTTATTTAAAATTCATACATGGTTTAGTGCTTATCACTAGAACACTTTACCTTGAAGAATAATTCAATTACAGTTGGGGAAATTGGAATTTATGGAAAGTTTCCAGTGCAGTATTTGTGCTTTGTAACTTACTTGAGAATTAGTATTGTTTTATAGGACCATTCTGCATTTTTTTAAAGCATAGCTTTTCATGAAGAATATAGCTTAATGTCTAGATTTGTGGTTATTGTTGGGAGGCAGCTATATGGTACAGTGACTAGAATGCCAGGCCTGGATCAGGAAGACCTGAGTCCAAATGCAGCCTTAGATAACTTACCAGCTCTGTGACCCTGGGGCAAGTCAGTTAACCCTGTTTGCCTCGGTTTCCTCATGTGTAAAATGAGCTGGAAAAGGAAATGGCAACCCAATCCAGTATCTTTGCCAAGAAAATCCCAAATGGGGTCATGAGGAGTTGGACATTACTAAAAATGACTGAACAACTATACCTAAATGGCTAGAAGATCTACCTTAAAGTCAGGAAGATCTGGGTTCAAGTTCTATTTCTGAGCTGGCTGTGTGACCCTGGGCATGTCATGTAGTTTCTTAGTTCCCTAGGAAATTCTGCAAGATCACAAGGGAGGCAGTGTGGGAAGTATATTAGATCAGAAATCATAGATCTGGGTTAGAAGCCCTCCATGACCACTAACTACCTAGCTCACTTTGGGCAGGCTATTAAACTCTCTGGTTCTCAGTTTACTTATCTGCAACTTGAGGGAGTTGGACCACTTGAACTCTAAGGAATTTCCCTTCCAACTTTGAATCTATGATTCTGTGAGCCTAAGTTACAGAGGAGTTGCTAATCCTCATCATCACAGGGAGGTTCTACACTGGGAGTTCTCCACATTGATACTGATAAAATCACAGCAACATGTATGTATGTATACAGACATGCATATATATGTATCTATGGAGCACCTCTCCATCGATATGGATTGGCAGTTCCCTCATAATTAGGATCACACAGTTTATATGCACACACACAAACACACATGTGTATATGCACACGTGTATGCATGCACACACATACATGTATATGCATGCACACATAAATACATATACATATGTGTGTGTGTGTGTGTGTGTGTGTGTGTGTGTGTGTGTGTGTGTGTGTGTGTGTGTGTAGATACACACACATTTAAAAGGGTGTATGGGGTATTCAGGGAGGACTAGCACTTCTGGTATGAGGGCTTGCCAAGCCAATTTCAGGGCTAATCATCCACCTTTGGTGTTCACCTGCCACCAAACTCTCACCTGTGACTCCAAGAAACTATAGCATGCTCAGCAGCCACACCCCAGTAAAACTGTCTTGGCAGATGGGCTAAACCAGGTTGAGGGTGACTGACAGGACTCAAACACTTTGGTGAGTTAGGGGGATATCTATCCCAAGCATGAGAAGACTTTCCCTGGCAGAATAGGTAGATGAGAACAATTTGTTCCAATGGCCATAAGAGTGGCTGAAGCAGGCACTGTGGAACCTTACAGCTTGTTTAGACATCAAAGACACTAAGGTCGTCCACTGCATCCTGGGACATCCACAATCATCCTGATTTTTGTTTTGCTAAAGGATTTTTATGAGTCTGGAAGAGAGGCACATGACTGTGCAACTCTGCCTCACTTAAATCCAATTCACTTTCAAGTCAAGACATCACCAATGATGACTTGAACATGAATATATATTTCACAGCCATAGAATCTCGGTTATAAGGGATCCTGTATAAATCATTTAGCTTAACACATGCCTGAGCAGGGATCTTCTCTAAAGCATCCCAACAAGCAGTCATCTAGATTCCATTTGAAGACCTCTAGTGATGGGAGAACTCACTACTTCCTGAAGCAGCCTGTTAATTTTGGACAGCAATGATTGTTAGGAAATTTTACTTTATGTAGTTCAAATTTGCTTTCCTGAAACTTTCACCCATTTCTCCAAGTTCTTTTCTCGATGGACAACCAAACAAAGGTCAGTTCCTCTTTTACATAGAACCATTCAAATATTTACATATGGTAATCATGTTCAGTGTATTTTTCTTGCACCCGGGTCCAATTGGGGTAAAAAATCTAACAATTTTAATGGGATTTAAATATGTAATATGGAAAATATGATTCAAATTTCAGAAATTAACTTTTTAGGAACATATATATTTGATGAGGTTAGATATATGTATAATGGAGAGGAAATGCTATCATTAATGGGTGGGTGACAGTAATGTGACCAAAATGAAATAAAAATTAAAAAAAAAGCAATCTTTGTAGAAGAAGTAAAGAAAAGGCAATGGAATAAACAAAGAGGAAATTTGAAATCATTATCTGATGGTGTCAATGTCTGACTCTTTTAGAGTTACTGATTTTTAGCATAATTTAATTATTTAATTATAACTAGTTACCAGAAAGAATAAATGATGCTGATAACTTACATGAGTGATTTTCAGCCATGGATATGTTTATCCCTCTCAGGGATATCTCTGCCTATCTCTTGGAGTATTTTGAAATTCTCTTCTCAAACCATCTTAAAACACAAACATGCTTTCTTTCAACTTAAATAAAATGCATATTATGCAATTTTTCTAGAAGCAGGGAGGGAATTTTGAAAGGAAGGATAGGGTATTTCCACTCTAAGACAAGAGGGACAATTATAGACAATTAAAATAAAGGTATATAAATGGTAAGACCATATGTGCCTCTGTGATAGAGACTCCTCAAACGTTGTAGAACGATGATGGACCAAGTGATGTTCACAGAAAATATTCTGGTTTGCCAGATTTCTGGAAAACATAATGTGTTGCTTTCACTTCCAGAATGTGACAAAGTTAATTTAGTGCCTGCAAAAGAAGATAGGCCAGCAATGTTGGCAGGTGCATTCTTCAGTCTCACAGCTTTGCTCAGGCATCCTTCCAATAAGTCCATTCAGTTTTTTTGCTTCCTTGTAAATAACGCCAGCAAAATGATTGGTCATTAAGCTCAATATTTGCCCATTTGGTATGCAACAATAGTTCAGTTGCTTGTTGACTCCATGGATAACACTCTTGGTTTATCATAGCTAACATTCTCATGGTGTTTTCACTTACTGTGTCATATAATCCTCACAGTAATCCTGCGAAGTATGTTAACCCTATTTAATAGCTGAGGAAACTGTGGCTAATAAAATCTGATTTATTTAAGATCGTCTGGGAAGCGGTGCAGAAGTGACCCTTCTTGCTAAGGCAAATTCCTCTACTTGTATCTTTTATGCCATTCCTACCTTTTTGCTCCACCATATTGCTGGCTGTTATCACCCCTCAGCACCACCCCCATTTTTCTCTATTCATTCCTTCTGGCTTCCTATAAACAAGCCCATGCATACTCCCTCCCCTTCTTTAAAAATAACAACAAAAACCATCACTAGATCCTCCCATTTTCTACTAGCTCTCATTCCATATATCTCCTCCCTTTCTCAGTTAAATTTCTTGAAAAAAATCCTTTTATACTAGGTGTCTCCACTTCCTTCCCTTTCATCTTCTGAACCCATTCTGATCTGGGTCCCAACCTCATCGTTTGATTGAATCTGCTTTCTTTAAAGTTACCAATCATCTCATTAGTGCAAAATCTAGAGGCCTCTGCTCAATCCTCATCTCTCTTGCCCGCTCTTCAGTATTTGACACCGTTGCCCACCCTCTCATCCTGGTCCTCTCTCCTTTCTGAGTTTTTGTGCAATTGCTCTCTTGGCTCTCCTACCTATCAGATGGTTCCCTTTCAATATTCTTTGATAGATCTCCACTCGTGCAATGTCCACTAACTGTACATGTCTCTTAATGCATTATCCCAACCATGGTTCTCTTTCCTCACTCTCTCATTTGGTGATCTCATCAGCTTCCATGGGTTCAGTTATTACCTTTATATGGATGATTCCCAGATCTCTATATCCATTCCTAATCTTTCTCCTGAGTTGTAGTCTTACATCATGAACTGTCTATTAGATATTTTGAAATGAATATTCCATAGCCATCTTAATATGTCCACTATATTACTCATTTTCCTTCTCTGCAAACCCACCCCTCTTCTAAACTTCCCTATGACTGTTGAGTGTGCCCCCAAGTTTCTAGTCATCCACTGAAGTTCACAGCCTCAGTGACATCCTCAGTCCCTCGCTCTGTCACTCATCCCAGATATCCCAAATCCTGTTATTATATTTCGTAGTCTATAGCTTCAGACTGGGAAGGGACTTTATACCAGGTGAGTCTAACCTCCTCCTTTTATAGATGAGGAAACTGAGGTCCATAGAGGCTAATGGTTTGCCTAATCTAGCTCCTAAGGGTATTAGGTGGGATTTCAACCCGGGTCTTACTGACTTCAGGTCCAAAGCCATAGCCACTATATCATAATTTCCTATACGTAGTCTTCTCTCCACTCATTCAACCATAACCCTAATTCATACTCATGTCTTCTGGATGATTGCGATGACCTCCTAATTGGCCTTTATGCCTCAAGTCTCACTCTACTCTAATCCATGATCCACAACTTGCAGAATGTCCTCCTTCCTCATTTCAGTCATTTAGACACCTAGCTTCCTAAAGGCCTACATCATGACCCATCTCATTCATGAAGCCTTTGCTGATCTGCTTTGCCCCCAGTCATTAGTGTTCTTTCCCTCTTCAAATTCCTTTGTAGTTATTTGTATATGTATTGTTTCACCAACTAGAATACAATAAACTCATTGAGGGAGGGAACTCCCTCTCTTTTGTATCCCTAGTGCCAGGCCTAGTGTCTGTACAGAGTAGAGGGGTAATAAATTTTTGTTGAGTTATGTTGAGGATAAATTTAGTTGAGAGATTTAGGTTGAGAGAGAGAGGACTGGGATTGGGGCATGAAGATCTAAGCAACTCTGGTACAGTGGAAAGAACAGGGGCCCTGTAAACAGAGGAACTGGGTTCAAATACTACCTCTTTTTTAATGTGAAATTTTGTTTTATTTTATTAATTTATTTTTAATTTTCAACAATCACTTCCAGAAGCTTTTGTGTTTTAAATTTTTCTCCTCCTCTCTCCTCTCCTCCCTCCCCAAGACAGCATGCAATCTGATACATGCTCTGTATATACATTTCTATTAAACATATTTTCACATTAGTCGTGTTGTGAAGAAGAATTAAAACCAATAGGAGGGACCACCAGAAGGAGGAAACAAAATACAACAGAAGAAAAAAACAGCAAATAGTATGCTTCAATTTGCATTCAAACTCCATAGGTCTTTCTTTAGATGTGGGTAACATTTTCCATCATGAGACTTTTGGAGATGTCTAAGATCCTTGCATTGCTGAGAAGAGATAGTCTGTCAAAGTTAGTCATTGCACAACGTGGCTGTTGCTGTGTACAATGTTTTCTTGGTTCTGCTCACTTCACTCAACATCAGTCCATGTAAGTCTTTCCAGGTTTTTTCTGCTTGCTCATCATTTCTTCTAGCGCAAGAGTATATTCCATCGCATTCATATACCACAACTTGTTCAGCCATTCCTCAATTGATGGGCATCCCCTCAATTTCCAATTCTTGGCCACCACTGAAAGAGCTGCTATAAATATTTTTGTACATGTGGGTCCTTTTCCTATTTTTATGATCTCTTTAGGATACAGCCCTAGAAGTGCTGTTGCTGAGTCAAAGGGCATATACACATTTTTACAGCTCTTTGGGCATAATTTCAAATGGCTCTGCAAAACAGTTGGATCAGTTCACAGCCCCACTAACAATGCATTAATGTTCCAATTTTCCCACATCTTCTCCAACGTTTTTCATTTTCCTGTTTTGATCAGATCCTACCTCTTATGTTGACTACCTGTGTAACCCTGAGCAAATCAGTTAGGTTCTCTGGACCTTAGTTTCTTCATATGTAAAATGAGATTGACTCAATGGTCCCTTCCACTTCTAATGATATTAACAATTGCTTATAGCAAATCAGAATCTTTCTTGGCCCTATTTTTATTTTAAGTAAAATGGAAAAAAAAGAGAATATAACTCAATAGAAATGTTGTTGAAAAGAATGTATTGATTTTGTATAGTACCTCATAAGAGATAAACTTTGCTTATGTATATAAAATACTATTACTTTTAGTGTTATAATTGGCTGTGTAACTTGTTACCTCAGGATTATAAAGGAGTTAGTTTGATAAGACAATGTCAGTATTTCACTAAATGAAGCCTCACCTTTCATCCATGCTTTGGACAGCAAACACAGCTTTTTGATCTTTTCGTTTTAATGAGATTGTGAAATCAAGGCATATAGGCAGCTTAAATGGGCTTTTGTAGCCACTTTTTAAAAAATCGATTCTTTACTTATTGGAATGTGTTAGAAAGGGCTTGTCCTTTAGGTGTTGGTGTTTTGAGACCAACTCAGCGAGTCAGCCAGCCACTGGATGTCACTGGTGTTCTGTTATGACCAGGTTCTACTTATAGAAAGTTACCCTGCATAAACCACTGTCCCGTTTGAGGAGTTTTGTGAGGCATGATGTCTTTACTTATGAATGATTTGTCTTTCTTCATCTAATTCTTTGTCAAGGAAATAAATGTGGTCTCCTAACTAGATAGGTAAAGAGAGGCGTATAGAAAAAAGAAAGCTTTGTTATTGTGAGTTCAATAAACCATTATGTCTCCTGCATAGATAAAAGAATACCCATGAATACACATGTATATAGCTAATATATATCTATATATTTAGATAATATATAGTTATGCCTCTGCTATTTAGTAGCTATATTTGCATATACGTATACATGTATATATCCACGTGGCCCCTTAACAACTTTCTTTCCCTATCCTTAATCAGACCTGCTTTCCCTCAAAATTCCTCATCTTTACAAATAAACCCTATCTCTTTCCAACAATATCTTATTGAAACAATCACCACAACAAATCACAGGTTTAGAGCTGGAAGAATCCACTGAGGTCATCTAGTCCCACCCCCTCATTTTACAGATGAATTAATTAGGCAGGGCTTAGAGAAGATAAATGATTTGCTCAAGGTAACACAGGTGATCAGGAGCACAGCCAGAATCAGAACTGAGGTCTGTTGTTATTTATTCTCAAGTTACTTCCCCTTCTTTCAGTGGAGGTGTAGATATTTATTACACTTCAATATATGGAGGACTATACTGAGCTCCAAGACAAAGTTTAGCTAAGTTATGTTCCTACTCTTTTAGAGGTAAGAGATCAATACAAAAATTGTTCTAATACAAATATTACATGATGAGCATTCTCAAGAGTTAACCTCACTGCCCCCATTTTCATATACATTCTGAGAACGAAAGTCATTATCAACCCTGGGGATTAAGAAAACAATGCAGTTATTCAACAAAAGTAACTCTTGCTAAATAAAAATTAGAACAGTCCAAATATGTATTGGCTATCTCATTAGTAGTGAGTTTTCCATTACTGAATGTGTTTAAGTAGAGGATAGATTGTCACTTTTTTTTGTAATGTTGTAGAAAGTATTCATTTTTCAGGTTGGGATAGGACTAAAAGATCTCCAGAGTTCTTTACAACTTTGATATTTTGAGATTCTGTGAATGATTGACAGACTTAGAGAACCACAAAAGTTGTAATTTGTAAATTAATAGGGACCTCAGGAGTTACCTAAGCCACCTGATCAATTCAGAATCACCTTCTATGATATTCGATATGGAGGAGCTTGCTATTTTTTGAGCTAGCCTTTTCATATTGTTGGACTCTTTCCAACAGAAATTCATTCCTTCTATTGAGCTCAAATATGCCCCCTAAATCTTTTATCCATTGGCCTTACATAGTTCTGCTTTTTGGAATAGCATAATGCATCCCTTTTGCTTGATAGACTTTCAAATATTTTTAGTCCCCTTCCTCTTTGGTATTAATTTCTTTAACTCAGTGGTCCTCAAACTTTTAAGTCTCAGACTCAGAACCTCTATTCATTCTTAAAAATTATTGAGGACCTCAAAGAGCTTTTGTTTATATGGATTATAAATATCAATATTTACTATATTAGAAATTAAAACATGTACTTTAAAATATTTATTTGTTATTTAGCAATGATAATAATAATACCCATTACATGGTAACAGAACAATTTTTATTAAACATATTTTGAAAACAAAAACAGTTGGAAGAGTGGATTGTTTTACATATTTTTGCAAATCTCTTTAATATCTGGCTTAATAGAAGACAGATTCTATATCTATTTCTGCATTTGTTCCACTGCAATATATTATTTTGGTTGAAGAATATGAAGAAAATCTGGCCTCTTACAGATAATGTAGTTGGAAAGGAAAGGGTATTCTAATAGACTAATAACATCTTGGTATTATACTGAAAATAGTTTTAGTCTTGTGGAACTCTGCTTTCCCTCCTTCCCCCAAAAGGCTCTCAGGACCTCTCAGAGTCTATGGACCACACTTTGAAAATGGCTGCTCTAGCTAAACACCTGTAGTTTCCATATCTATTGATTGCATTACGTGATCTGAGACTTCTCACCATCTTGGTTGTATATTCTTCTTAAAATCTGGTCTCCAGAACTGCATATAAAATTCCAGATATGAATGGGCTGACCAAAATACTGTGGAACTCTGACATTCCTTGATTATGATAGTATACATCTGTTCATGAAATCAAAAATGAAATGAGCTTTTGGGGAAGCTCTTAGAACTATACTTCTGGATCACATTGAGTTTATAGTGAGTTAAAATTTCTAGGTCTTTCTTCACATCAACTGCCCTGAAGTCAGATCTTGTCCACCTTCACTCAAATATGAGCCTTAAAAGAAAAAAACAAATTCAAGGACAAATTTAAATACAAAATGTTTCAACTTTAGCTTTGGGTCCACTTCTAGCTTGTGGTGACGGTTTCATGTCTTTGTACAGTTTGCACAATGCTTGAATACAATAGGGCATCCAACAGTATGGAAGCATGAATAAGTGTCAAATCCTGGGTTCAAATCCTGCCTTTGATACTTAAGTAAATCTGTGACTTTGGTTATGCCACTTCACATTCCTGGGCCTCAGTTTCCTCATCTGTAAAATAGGAGTATTAAACGACACCAATGTGTATGATCTATTGTAGAAAAGCAGGCAATGTGATGGATTTGGCCCTGAGGCCATAGTTTGCCAGCCCCTGAACTAGGTGGTCATTGAGGT
Organism: Phascolarctos cinereus; assembly: GCF_003287225.1. Lineage (NCBI taxonomy): Eukaryota > Metazoa > Chordata > Mammalia > Diprotodontia > Phascolarctidae > Phascolarctos > Phascolarctos cinereus. Next base: position 76,998,887 of record NW_027555847.1, on the reverse strand, counting down.
CCCTTCTATGATCCATGATCTAATGAGTATATAGATATTAAGAACTTTCTGTGTTTTCATGTAAATAATTACACAAATGTGGAATGAAACAGTAGCAAGTATGCATCCCTTTGATATGCAACCTTCCCCTAATCAGGGGTTCTCAACCTTTTTGTGTGTGTCAGGGACTGATCCTCTTGTCAGTCTGGTGAAATCTACATATCCTTCTGCTCAGAATAACGTTTTTTTAATGCATAAAATAAAACACCCAGGATTATAAAGAAATCAATTTAACTGAAAGTTACCAAAATATGTTCCAAATCACACAAACATTTTAATTCTTTGTGCCTTTGTATGACTCGTGTCACATCTCCCCTACATTAGAATGGATAACAGAATTTTAGAATCTAACAAATACCAGACTTGAAAGCCTTTCCTGGTGCATCTCCAAACAAACCAGTTACTTTCTTTGTGAACTCTTTATTCCATATTTCCTTTCTCATTTTTAAGGTCTATCAAAATTACCAGTAGGTAGGATAACCCAGTGGGATAGTGCCCTCCCAGATTTTATTGTCAGAAATTGCTTACTTCTTAGAAACTCCATTGTCAGCATCATCCCCCAGCTTGTGATATCAGTCAGTCAAGAAGTATTTATTAAATACTTAAGATGTGCTAAGGACCATACTCAGCCCTTGGGATACATTTATAAGCAGAAAGACAGTCTCTGCTCTCAAGGATCTTATATTTTACTGGGAAAGACAACACCAAAAAGGAGCTGAAGGGAGTGGGATGGGGGGAAATGTACCTGGCATGGAGGCACAGTAGAAAAAAGTCCTGTGGAAATGAGTCAGCAGTGCAGGGGAGGGAGATTTTGACTTTGGTTTGGGACTCCACCTAAGGTAGGAGGTTAGAGGAGCCAACCAATTAGAAGGTGAGGCCCCAGGGGTGGAGAGTGATAAAAGGCATTTTGAAAGACTTAAGTTTATCTGGTCATAAAGGCAACATAGTGTGGTGGTTAAGAGTGAACTTAGAGGTCACAGAGTAAGAAGAACCAATTGAGGCCTGGCTCAAACACTTTTTAATGGTATCACTCTAGGCAAGTCATGTAACCTTTCTGAACCTCAGTTTCCTCATCTGCAAAATGGGGATACTATTTGTATGACATACCTCTCGGTCGTTTTGTAGGAGAAGGACTTTATAAACCTTAAAGTGTTATATAAAGATGAGTTATTATTAATTTTATCATAAAGCCTTACTCTGAAATCTCATTATAGTGTGAAGGTAACCCTGAGTTCTCAAAGACTTGCCAGTATTAGTTATGACTAATACCAATTAGTTGAGAAGTATTTTAGTGCGGTCATGGCAACAGACTGAGACTGTTGCCTAATGCAGGAATCCTGGATTTTGTGCCAGAGAACCTGGGTTCATATCTAGACTTTGTTGTTTATCACTTGTTAACTTTCATCGAATCATTTAAACTCTCTGGGTCTTAGTTTCCTATAAAATAAGTGGGAAGAGGGGAAAGTTGGACACTCTCAGAGACCTCTGAGGTCCCTCCTGTCTCTAGATCCTGTGACCAACCTAGCTAAGTTCAGAGTGACTCATTGGTGAGTAAAGGATCATTTTTTTCATGGTTCATGATTAGCTATTAAATAACAAACTATTATTGTGTATATGAATTGTTTTTATATTTTAGGCAAAGTGAATTCTAATTCTTCTTTTAAACAGTTTCTTTCCAGTGCCCTTACAGTAGCTTTGGCTGGAAAATGTGATGAAGAAGTTATCAGCCTCTTGCTGACATTTCCTGCAGATGGAAAAGCTCTTGCAGCTAGAGAATTGTGTGCTCTGCCTGCATTGGACACGTACACTTTGATTGTACTCATTGGTCAGAACCTGGATTTGAAGATTATGATTTACAAAGTAAGAAGATGATGGTGTCTTGTGGTGTGGATTGCTTTCTACAACTGGTTCACTCTGTAGGTGATGTTAGTAACAAGAGAAAAACATAAATAAATATTAGAGCAAACAACCAAATTGTCCCAGTGATAGAATCTAGATTCTCGACAATGAGAAAATTCAGCCAATACTCTAGATATCTTCCAATATCACATATACTCATCCCTGACACAGCATTTTATAAAGTCCTATAGTTAAGCCAAATTAGAAAATTTTGCATACCAGGCAACTACTACAAACCTTTTCTGGAAGCAAGTAGTATTGAACATACCCATAGGTGTTACAGAGATCAAAGAATGGTAGGAAGAAGTTTCCCCACAGGAATAGCATTAAGCTTGTTGCTTTAACTAAATTTTCTTGCAATCTAGGTGCTAATCTCTGTTCTTGCCTCGACCTTCCACTCTACCCTCTGAAATACCTGTTCCACAGACAACAAACTTCCCCTCATCTTAAATCCTATCCTCTCTTACTCCTGTTATCTAGCGCTTACTGAAACCTAGCTTCCTCCTGATGACATAACCTCCCTGGCCACTCTTCCCAGTACTGGCTGCACCTTCACTCAGTCTCCTTAGCTCACCGGTCGAGGCAGGGGAGTTGGAATACCCCTTACTCTCTATCACCACTTCCAGGTTCTCTCCCTTCTTCCATCACTCAGTGAACTCTCTTCCTTTGAGGTTTGTACTATTCATATATACCACCCAATCATAATCCTGGTAGCTGTTGTTATAGAATTCCAGGTCACTTCCCTTCTCTCCTCAGTGAGTTTGATACCAGGCTTACAATTTTTCTTTTCTCCCCATACTAGGGATTTCAGTATACATATTGATTCCCTAACCACTCAGTTCCTTAAACTACTCACTTCTCATGACCTCCACCTCACCTTAGCCACACACAAAAATGGTCATACCCTTGATCTTTTCGTCACTCACAAACATGCTACCTCTGTGTTCAAGAATTCTGAAATCCCCTTATATGACTGTATGCTATTGACTTTTCACCTCTCCCTCTGCCTTCCCTTACATAATTCTATTCTTCATCTATACTGTGACCTCTTGTCCTTTAATTCTTCATTTCTCTCTTCTATACTAGCTACCCTTTCCTCTTCTCCCCTCTTGACTTTTTGTTAAACTAATTCAACTCTACACTGTCTTTCTCTCTTGAATCCCTAGCCCTCTTACCCCACTGCTGATTACACCTAGCTGAGCCTTAGCCTTGGATCACTCCCAACATTCATCACCTTTGTTCCCATGCATGTGCTACTGAACAAAGGTAGAGAAAATCATGGAACCATTCTGATTGTGTTCACAACAAATTTATGTTATGTAACCTCAACTGAGCCCTCACTGCTGCTAAGAAACCCTACTACACCTACCTTATCAACTCACTAGCCTACTCTCCATAGCAGCTCTTCTAAATCTCCTTATCCTTCTTTAAACCTTTCATGTCTTCCCCTCCCCCCACTCTCTCAACTGAGAATCTTGCCTCATCTTCTGAAACTGAGACTATTTGCATGAAATCCTTCTTGCCCCCCTCTTTCTCATCTCCTATCACTCAAGTACCTTTTGCCACTCCTCCTTCATCTGTCTCACATGATGAAGTGGCCTTACTCCTTACCAAGGTTAACTCCTCTCCTTGTTCAAGTGATCCTATTCCATCTCATCTCCTCCAAGAAATTGCTCCCCCATCATTCCGGTTCTTTTACTTATTTTCAATCTCTCTCTCTACCATTTCATTTCCTATTGCTTATACTCATGCTTATGTCTCCCTTATCCTGAAAAGACTTCTACTTGATCCTTCCATCCCTGCTAACCATCATCCTAAATCTCTTCTGCCTTTTGTAGCTATATACCTCAAAAAGGCCATCTACAATAGGTGCCTACACTTCTCTCCTCTTATTCTCTCCTTAACCCTTTATAATCTGGCTTACAACCTTGTCATTCCACTGAAAATGTTCTCTCTAAGTTGCTAATAATCTTTTAGTTGCCTAATATAATGGCCTTTTCCAAATCTTCATTCTCCTTGATCTCTCTGCAGCTGCTGATCATTTGTGTCCTTGATGCTCTTCTCTGTCAGTTTTTGGGACACTGATCTCTCTTGGTTTTCTTCCTGCCTCTCGGACCACTCCTCTGTCTCCTTTGCAGAATCCTCCTCTAGATCGTGCCCTCTAGCAATAGTTGTCCCTCAGGATTGTGTCATTGGCTTTCTTCTTTTCTCCCACTATACCACTTCATTTTGTAATCTTCTCAGCTCCCATGGATTTACTTACATATCTATGCTGATGATTTTCAAATCTACCTTTCCTGTCTTAGTCTCTCTGATGACCTTCAGTCTCAAATTTCCAACTGCCTTTGAACTGGATGTCCGTTAACATCTTAAATTCAGTATGTCCAAAGCAAAAGTCATTATCTTTCCTCCTAAACCCTCCTCTCCACCCACCTTCCCTATTGCTGTAGAGGGTAACACCATCTTCCCAGTCCCTTTGACTCACAATCTATGACTCATCATGGATTCCTTTTTATCTCTTACCACCCATACCTAAGTTGTCTCCAAGGTCTGTAGATTTCACCTTTGCAATAACTTTCAAAAAGGGCCCTTTCTGTCCTCTGAAACTTCCAGCACCCTGGTGTAGGCCCTTATCACTATATACCTTGATTGCAATAGCCTGCTGGAAGGTCTGGCTACTTCAAGTCTTTCTCCACTTTAATCCATTCTCATTCAGCGCACAAGTGATTTTCCTAAAATATTGATCTCTCATTTCAACCCCTCCCCTCCCCTCCTTAAACTTGCCTCCCTCAGAGCAAATGCAAAATGCTCTATTTGGCATTCAAAGCCCTTCATAACCTAGCTCCCTCCTACCTATCCAATCTTCTTCTATATCATTCCCTGACTCTTTGATTCAGTGACATTGGCCTCCTGGCTATTCCATGAACAAGACACTTCATTTCTCTGTTCCGGGCATTGTTTCTGGCTATTCTTTGTGCCAGGAACACTCTAACTCTTCTTTTCCAACTACTGATTTCCTGGCTTCCTTTAAGTGTCAGTGAAAATCTTACCTTCTACAGGAAACTGTCACCAATCCCTCTTAATTCCAGTGCCTTCCCTCTGTTATTTTCTATTTATTCTGTATGTACTTTGCTTTTTATATATTTGTTAGCATGTTGTTTCCTTTGTTAGATTGTAAACTCTTCAAGGGCAATCCCTGTCTTTTGCCTCTTTTTGTATCCCTAGCACTTAGCAGAGTGCCTAGCACATAGTAGGCACTTTATAAATATTGATTGATTAATTGATTATTTCTGTGAAGCTGCAGGATTATGAGTTTTGTCAAAATTTTCTAAATTAGGTACCCTAGAACAAAGCCCAAGCCACGTTTAGCTTTTCCTACAGGCTACGTCATAAAACCTTTACTAAGTGAAATAATGTGATATAACATATAATATATAATATAATTTAGTATGCATCAAACCTCTTTTAAGCCACCGAATTGAGGCCATTATTAATATATGAAGACTATTTTAGGCAATTTTCAGTGATCAACCAAAAGCTAGAAGCAACATCAATAACCACTACAACAAAAATATTGTGAAGAATTCCATGAAATATAAAATACAATATCCACCCTTTCTAGTAATTTTCACCTGTCTGTCAGGGGCACTTAACTAAATTCCAGCCATTTCCCCTTGACAAGTTAAGTGTCTCTTAGTGCCACTTTTAAAGTGCAGCTATAATTAGAGAAGCAAGCAGGGAAAGTGGTGTAACTCTGCTGAACATTTCTGTGGCTCAAATTTTATTTCTTGACTTAATTGGCAAGGAAACCTACCTTATGCTGTTAGCAGAAGGAGTCTATGGAAAAGCAAGCTGGACTCTCAATTATCTTGCTGGTTATCAAGTAAGATGTCAGCTAATGGCAGTCATCCAGTGATCACGAAAACTCTTGAGAAAGGATAAGGGGAAGAGACAATAGTCTACCTAATTTCTCTACCCTTGAATGCTGGGCAATTAGAACATTTATCTCTGAATGGTTTGTAAAGTTAAGTATTTGCTGTTCAGTTCACAATAGATGATGCATTAGGGAACCTTATTTTGGCATCAGTTTAGTAGGTTATTTTCTAACTTTGTTTTTGAGAGGCAGCGTGATATAGTAGATAGAGAGCTGGCCTTAGAGCAAGAAAGACTTGAGTTCTGGACTCCCTTCCAGTACAGAAAGGGCAGCTAGGTAGTGCAGTGGATAGAGTGTCAGGCCTGGAGTCAGGAAGACCTGAGTTCAAATCCAGCCTCAGACATTTGCTAGCTGTGTGACCCTGGGCAAGTCATTTAACCCTATTTGCCTGAATTTTCTCATCTGTAAAATGAGCTGGAGAAGAAAATGGCAAACCACTACAGTATCTTTGCCAAGAATACCCCAAATGGGGTCACAAAGACTGAAAGGACTGAACAACAACTAAGACTGAATGGCTATTTGATCTAGGGCCAGTTACTTAACCTGTAGGTAATTTTCTATTACTCTAAGTTGCAAAGCGTGTACCAAAGAGAGAGTTTATTCATTGGGGAGTTGTCTTTATTAATCAAATCATAGTTCTAGTCCCCACCAAAAACTTGTTTTTTATGATATTTTGTTCGTGTTAACAGATTTTGGATTTAGGATGACTTTTATTTACTGATGACAGGTATGAGTCTATCAAATAAGCTGATTGAATGGTGATTTAAATATGCCAATTTTTCATGCAATGGAATTGTACATAATATTTAATTATAATGAGCTCTGAATTATAATCAGTCTGCAATTTGATAAATAACATACATAGCATTTGAGGATCCTCTTTCACAGTGCATCTCAAGTTTGGGGTATTCTTTGGGTCTATATTTATTAAAAATTATACCTCATAGGGTCCATCCATGTGTTTAGTTTTTACAACATGGCCAGAGGACTCAAATTATTTCAAGACAAATGTGTCCAATAAAGTAGTAAGTAAGAAAAGTGGTATAGAACATCATTCCCACAAACCTAGGGTTTATTCTTTCAAAATATATAGATCATCAATGAGATCAAGCTTGGAGCATGCTTATGGGAACACGTGTAGGCAGGACACATTCATGGAGGAGCAAGTCACAGTTTAAATGCTGCAAGTCCACATCAATGTCCTCCAGCAAAGTCACCATGCTGTAACTTATTCCCTTCTGCTGGGCCTATACCTAGGCCCTGTATACATCTCTGCTACTCTCTGTCTCCACTTTCTTGGTCTCCATCCCTCTGCCTCTTTCTCTTTTGGTTTTCTCTATGCTTCACTCAACCTGTCTTATGAGCTCTCCTGTGCTCTAGCTTCTAGACTTCATGTCTCCTGGGCCACTTCTGGCCATCTCAAACCCAGTTTGCTAGGGCACAATGTTTAGAAAGGTTCTCCACGATAAGGGTAAACTGATTCTCAAGTCTTAGCCGTCACAGCCCCAGTCAGCTAATAAAAGATAGGTAAAATTCTCTCAAAGATGATGTATTCTTTGAGCACAGGTGTCAGAATTGAAACATACTCCTTTGTAACAGACACTCTCTGCTTTAGGGTTAGAAACTCCCAAATTACTGTCTGGCTTGTTATGCAAACGGATTTGCAGCAGATAGAAAGCTAAGAAGAGACAAGGTCTTATTGTTTTCCATCCATTTACCCCAAGTTCTTTGTTTTATTATGAATATTGGCCACAGGCAAAACCCTCCTAGGTTTGGGGCTTGATTTTTAACCTGAGAAAAAACTTCCCTATATTTGGAATACAAATCAGAAAACAAGGAACTTGTTTTTAACACGAAAAATTGTCAAAAATAAGTAATGTTTTATTCTTTTCTTTGAAGTACTATTCTTTTTTCCTTTTTCCTTTTTCGTACTGTCAATACTACAACCAGGTTAAAAAAAATCTCACACCATGTTTGACTTCTGCTAATTAGTTTCACATATACAGTCTCCAAGTCCTTCTTATTCTACTTCTGAAATGTTTCAAATGTCTCCCACCCTTATTTCTCCCCCCCTCCTCCTTCCCCCTCCCCCTCCCTTCTCCTTTCCCCTCCCCCTCCTCCTTCTTCTTCTACTATTACTACTACTACTACTACTACTACTACTACTACTACTACTACTACTACTACTACTACTACACTACTTTTGTTCAGTCATTTTTTGAGTTGTGTCTGATTCTTTGTAGTCTAAACTGGGGTTTTCTTGGCAGAGATACCGGAATGGTTTGCCATTTCCTTTTCCAGCTCATTTTGTAGGTGAGGGACTGAGGCAAACAGGATTAAATAACTTGCCCAGGGTTACAAAGCTAGTAAGTGTCTTCGGCCAGATTTGAACTGGTTTTCCTGCCTCCAACCCTGGTGCTCTATTGACCATACCACCCAGCTGCCTCCTCCTTCTCCTCCTCTTCCACATTTATATAGCAATTACTATGTGCCAGGTTCTGTGCTAAGCATTTTACAATTATTATCTCATTTGATGCTTACAGTAACCCCATGAAGCAGGTGCTATTATTCCAACCTGTGGCAGAACCTTCTGAGCTCACATTGCTTTGATCAGCCACAGTTGGACACACTCACTATACCTTGACCCTGACATACTGATGTCATTTTGGTCCTCTTTGAGGATGAAAGACAGCAACCATCCAACCAATTATTATCCCTATTTTATAGATGACAAAACTGAAGCAGGCAGAAGTTAAATGACTTGCTGAGGGTCACATAGGTAGGAAGTGTCTGAGGCTAGATTTGAATTCAGGTCTTCCTTACTCCAAGCCCACCACTGTACCCACTGTGCTGCCAGCTGTACTTACCATTTTCATACTGCTACTATCCTAGTTCAGACCCTTATTACCTCTTACCTGGAGTAATCTCCTAATCAATTTCTGTTTCAAGACTCTTTTTTCCTTTAATCTAGCCTATAGATCCCCATGAGGTTGGTCTTTTTATTATATACAATGATCATGTCATTCCATGGATCCAAAATATTTTTTCTTCTTTCAGATGTTGATACCACCAGAGGCAAATTCCTTACTGAACTCCTTGTTGGATGTGGTTTCGAGCATCAACTCTTTACTTACTAAGGCTCAGCACATTCTCGAATATCTCCCTGAATTTCTTCAATTATTTAAAAGTATTCCTTTGCTTGATATTCCTGAATTTCCACAGGTTTGTATGTGTTTGATCTTTGCCACTTTGGAAACAGCTGCAATTGATTCTTCCATTGGGTTTTCCAGGGTTAGTCATTCTTTGAAGGACTGGTGCTCATATTAGACAAAGAAATGTAAGAACCCAAACTATTCTCCATAGACTGTTGCTAGAGCATGAAAGAAGAGGGGGGTGGTTTTGAGTTATGATTTTCTCTCTAGATTGGATTACACAGAATTGTCTGTCTGTCTGTCTTTCTTTCTTTCTTTCTTTCTTTCTTTCTTTCTTTCTTTCTTTCTTTCTTTCTTTCTTTCTTTCTTTCTTTCTTTCTTTCTTTCTTTCTTTCTTTCTTTCTTTCTTCTTTTTTTTTAAGCAATTGGGGTTAAGTGACTTGCCCAGTTCTTCTTTTTTTTTAAGCAATTGGGGTTAAGTGACTTGCCCAGGCTCACACAGCTACTAAGTGTCAAGTGTTTGGTCTGAGGTCACATTTGAACTCGGGTCCTCCTGACTTCAGGTCCAGTGCTCTATCCACTGCGCCACCTAGCTGCCCCTTTATACAGAATTGTTAATGTCAGTAATGCCAATCATATTAATTCAGAGTTTGTGACCATTTAGACTGGTTGAACTGATATTTACTTTTGTATTATCTATGAAAAAAAGTGATTCTTTGGGCAAATCAGTGGTATAAATGAGATTTCAAGAGATTGTTCAAATTACTTCAGAGAACAAATTATTTTCAAGTATAGTCAAACAAGTGTTTGAAATGCCTATTGAGTACAAATAATGTCTATGCTGAGAAGCAGTCTGGTAATGGCCTTGGAGTCAACAAGACATCAGCTCCAAATCTACCTCTGACACATACTGGCCATGTGACTCTGGGAATATTAAATTCTCAGTGCTCTTGGGCAACTCTCTAAGACTTTGAATGGCAGAATAATTGCTTAGTAAAAGCTTATTGATTGATTGATTGCTATAGACCATCCTTCACAGTTTGGCTCCATCCAAACCTTTGTAGACTTATTATACTTTGCATGTATTTACACATTCTTTGGTCTAGTCAGACTGTCCTACTAGCTATTCCATCTCCCATCTATGTGCTCTCCCTCTTCATACCTACTTCTCAGGATTCATTGTTTCCTGAAAAGTTCGGTTCTTGATCTACTGCATGGAGCCTTTTCTTGTTTTCTCTCCACTCCACCTACCTGCACAAATATCTTTTTTCATAGTTAGTCAGCCCAGAAGCCATTATTAAGCATCTATTATTTATCAGATGCCAAGTGCCAAGTGCTGAACATACAAAGAAAGACATAAAAATCAGCTCTCAAGTAGCTCATAATCTAACAGGAGAGAAAATTTGTAAACAATTATGTTAAACAAAATGTATATATATACATATATGTATATATATATACACACACACACAGAGTAAATTAGTTAATAAACAGAGGGAAGATACTAGCATTAAGGAAGATCAGGAAAGGTTTATTTGGGAGCTGATATTTTAATTGAGGCTTGAAGGAGGCCAAGGTAGCCAGGAGGCAGAGATGAAGAGAGACTGAGAGGATTACAAACATGGAGGATAGAATGAAGAAATGGAATATCTTGTGGGAGGCCCAGCAAGGAGGCTGGTGCCATTGGATCACAGAGGATGTAGGCGGGAGAAAGGTCTAAAATTGGAAAGGTAGGAAAGGGGCAGATTATGAAGGGCTTTAAAAACCAAACAGGAAGTCACTGCAGTTTATTAATTTTTTTGAGGGGAAGTGATATAAGACTTGTGTTTTAGGAAGGTCAATTTGATAACTGAGTGGAAGACAGACTGAAGTGGAGAGAGAGTGAGCCACGGAAACTAACCACAGGCTATTGCAACAATCTGGGAATGAGGGAATGAGGCCTACACCAGGATGGTGGCAGTACCACAGCAGAGGAGGAGTTATGAGATGTGTTACCATTTGTTCACTTGCTCGGTCATTTCAGTCTGCCTGACCCTTCATGACCCCATTTGGGGTTTTCTTGGCAAAGACATTGGAATGGTTTGCCATTTCTTCCTCTAGCTCATTTTTTACAGTTAAGGAAACTGAGGCAAACTGGAGAAGGAAATGGCAAACCACTCCAGTATCTCTGCCAAGAATACCCAAATAGGGTCATAAAGAGTCAGGCGTGACTGAAAGATGACTGGACTACAACAACAGCAAAAATACCTCTAGCCATTATTTGACATAATGATAAACAGAACTTCCTGCACTGTCATTTTCACATGATATTATGGTTTTTGACAGGGTACACTGTCCCATTAAAAAAAATAATTAAAAATTAATTTTAAAAAATTGGGTGCAGAACACCATTTTAGGCTGTTAGAATTATAAAATTTGAATACAGAATCCTCCTTGGCCTTATGTGGTTTATCGTCTAGTAGTCAGAAAATATTCAAACTCAGATAACACTATTCAACATAATAGGATAAGGGAATGAAAGAGATGCCTAACAAAGTACTATGAGATTGTTACAGGAAGTTGATCCCTGACTGGTGGGATCAGGGAAGACTTCAGTTCAATTTAATGAACACTTTTGAAGAAGTAGCATGGCATCATGGATAAAGCAAAGAGGACTCGAAGCCAAGACCTGAGTCCAAGTCTTGCCTTTGACACATGCGGGTTGTGTGACCTTGGACAAGTAATTTTATTTCTCCCAGCTCTAGGCAATACTTTAGATTATATCCTGCAGAAAAGATGCTGACTTACATGAGTAGAGAATGACCCCTACCTGGGAGTTCCCTAGAGCCATCAAATTTTAGATCTAGCCTTATCTCTATCTCTGCTATGTGTGAGGTTCTGGTGCAAAAATGAAAAAGGTCCTGCTCTTAAGGATCCTACACTCTGTGAGGGCATCCAACATGTATACAGGCAAAAAATTGCAAAGTATGTACAAATACTGAGAAACTTCAGGAGCAGGTAAGCAATGAAAAACCTTGTGTAAGAGATGGTACAAGTTGCACCTTGGAAGAGGTTAGAGATTCTATGAGGTGGAGGTGAAGAGGAAGAACATTACAGGCATGTGCAATCACCTGTGAAAAGGTAGAGAGCTAAGAGATGTTATATATTGGAATAAAAAAATGCATTTGGGGTAGACAGCATTTGAGGTGGACTTTCAAGACATTGTAATTATCTTTTTCTGTTAACATAAAAATGGTAAGAAGATCATAGCCTGACTTCCATATTCCTTTCTTATGGATGTTCTTGGACATGTTTAGAAGGAGGAATTGTCCATAATCCCAGAAATTTTTGGAAGGGATTGTTGTAAGCAAGCACTTTTTTCTCACCCTCATTCAGTTTGTTTTTCTAGTTTTCACAAGATGTCCAGTCTCGAAGTTCAACCTTTGGCTCTCTCCTGTCTGTGATGAAGATGGTTTGCAAAGAAGCATCTTTCCTTAGCGACTCTAACATGTACATTAGCTTGCCCAGAGTGAATGATCTCTTGGAGGATGACAAGACAAAATTCAACATTCCCAAAGATTCAAGTAAGATCAACATCTGTTGTCAGTAATTTTTATTAATATGAACTTGAGAGCACTTGATATGTCCTCCTGGAACTGGCAATACATGGGCACAGTCTTTGAGAATCCAGGGTCATCCCTACCCCAATCTGAAAACCGTTTTCAATATGGGTATGGTGATAAGCTGTATGTCTATCTTCTAAGGACCAACCCAACTAAGTTGGGCATAGGGTGATGCATTTTTTCAGCAAAAGTAGGTCACAGAATGGTGAAAATAAAATAAGGAACAGATGTATTGCAGTGTATCTATCCTGACCAAAAAAAAAAACCCCAAAAATCAGAGGCTTCAATTTTTTTTTCCACATTCATTTATTTTATTTTTAATTTGTGGGAAAAAAACCCAAGTATTTCCTTAACACAGTATAATAAAAAAAATGATTGCACATGAAACTGCAAAGCCATTAATTGTTGAAATAAGTATCAATGGTATAAAATTGTATTGTTATGGAACTATAATAATCAGATACGGTTTTATTTTGTGATTATCCCCCATTTTTGAAGTTAGCTTTGCTTGATTATAAATCATATTAAGATAAACTTGCCTATACATTTAATTGGGGAGAAATGAGGGTGACAGACTCTTATGCATACACACAGGATGTGCCTGCACGGCTTGCTAAAGGCATATTCTAGCCACAATGTTCCTTCTTACCAGAAATGTTTCTCTTTCCATGTCCCTCTTTACCAGAAATGGCCAAACCACAAAAAAACATTCCAGGATGTGCTGTGAATTTTTGCCATGTTTATGCCAATTTGAAATTACAGTGCCTATGTTGCTCAAAATTGTTCCTCATTGTTCATTATAAAAATGTCATATTAGCCTTCAGTCAGGGTCTCTGGTTTCTGAGAGGTCATAGATACCATCTATTGCAATTGCTAGCCTTGCAAATAGACTGATCATACTCAGAACTCTCAGTCATCACTGAGTTTCAGACATGGCATTGTATATACCAGGGACACTTAACACGGAGTTCATGAACTTAAACATTTTTTCATAACTGTTTCAATACAATAATAATAGGTAACAATTATATAGCACTTAATATGTGCTAAAACATTTTACAATTATTATCTCATTTAATCTTCGCAACAACCCTGGGAGATGGGTGCTATTATTAACCTCATTTTATAGAGGAGTAAACTGAGGCAAACAGGGGTTAAGTGACTTGCCCAGGGTCACACAGCTAGGAAGTGTCAGAGGCTAGTGTTGAACTCAGGTCTTCCTGACTCCAGGCCCAACACTCCATCTCCTAGGCCACCTTTGCAGCTTCATGCACTTTATGTTATGCATTTTGAAACATTATTTTGTGTAAGGGTCAGTTGTCTTCACCAGACTGCCAACAAGGTCCATGACACAAAAAGAGATCAGGAGCCTGGTACATACTAAATTAGTATAGAAGAGAGGCCTGCATAGAGAATCGGGTTAATAATAACAACTCACATTTATATAGCACTTTAAGGTTTGCAAAGTGCATTATGTCTTCTACATCAATTAAACCTCATGACAGCTCCGGGTAATAGTTACTTCCGGTCCTAATGTCTCCATTTTATAGATAAAGAAACTGAGACTCAGAGAGTTTAAGTGAATTGTACAAGGTCATCTAACTGTTCATTGTCCAAGGTGGAATTTGAATTCAGGTCTCCCTGGACTTTAGGTCCAGGGTTCTTCCCAATTTTTACCAGGCTGCTTCTGTTGGCTATTATGATAATAACTCACTAATTTACAAATTCAATTAATTCATATCTACTCCTACAAACTTTATGCCTCGTTGCCCGTTTCTGTTCTTTGATAATGGCATCTTTTCATATTTGAGGGTCATACTTTCTTCTTCCCTGAATGTCTAAAATGAACCTGAAACTCCCTTTGAGTAACGAATCCTGAAAAACAAAAGCTGTTTTTGATCAATTGTTTGATCTAACAGTAGTGAAGTTGGAAGTTGTGATATGAAACACAATTTAAGCCATCACGATTTTGTAGTCTTTTGGAAACCCATTATTATTAATATTGAGAGCTTCTTCACTTGCATCAAGAATCATCTTTTAAACGATGGCTTCTTTTATTAAAACAGCGCCATTTTGCCTGAAGCTATATCAGGAGATTTTACAGTCTCCAAATGGAGCCTTGGTGTGGGCTTTCCTAAAGCCTTTATTGCATGGGAAGATATTGTACACACCCAACACTCCAGTGGTTAATAAAGTTATTGAAAAGGTGAGTAAATAATACATCGAAGTTTAATGGTGAGTATTATGTTGTTAATGATTATCCATCCATGTTTGTGAAGCAAACTGTGTTTAGTTTGTAGTTATGAAATGAAATGGTTTAACAATAATTGGACTTGATACAGACATTGGTTGTTCAAAAATCCTCTAGAACTTTAACAGGTAAGGAACCTGAGTAATTTACTTTCGGATAGCCTTAGGGGCAGGAGTGTTGGGAAGAAAATAGTTGCTAGTCCTCAAAAATGATCATGTATATATGGATATTTATTTACAGGTTGTTGTCCTCAGGCTTCTTGAGGGAAAGGACCAGTTTTTATTTTGTCTTTCTATCCTCAGAGCCTAGGATAGTGCCTAGGCATATAGTAGGTGCTTAATAATTATTTATTGAATTGAATTGAATATAGTAGGCATTTCATAAGCGTTTATTGGATTGGATGAATGGTCATAATTGGAAACAGCTTGGCAGATGCAATGATGTTATAGGTTTTTACTATAAAAAGCATAAAAAATCCAGGAAAAAATTAGTTATTTCACATTGTTCCAAAGGGGTCAGTACTCTAAGAAGGCAAGGAAAGAAAAAAGACCAGAGACTAGCTACCTTGACAACAACAACAAAAAATCAAACAAGTTGAAATCAAGACACGATTCTAACTTGACAGGTAGGTAATAACCTGATATTTGAGCCCTGAGGTGTTGCTAGCCTGAAGCATGAGGATAGGCTAAAATGAGGCAGATGAAAACAAAGTTATCACCGTTAAGGTAACATGAAACATAATGTATCTTCTCGTATTTAAAAGATTGTTCTTTGGTCTATTTTGTATAAATTGCTTGGTCTGTTATTATTTGGTGACTGAAATAACTATTTGATATTTTGTCACCATAAATATTTATACTTTATTTATTATAAACACTGGTGTGATATTTCTCAGGGGTTTCGTAGTTTTCTGGTTCTGATATTACTTATGTCGCTTTTTCTGTCTGTTACATTAGAAAATGAATGAATGACAAATATTAACTTATTTACTGGAAAGGAAATAGTCATGCATGTGACTTAATTTTTTCCTTTTCAAGAGCAAAAAAATTAAAGGATCCATAAATATGGAATTAAAATTCAAATAGTGATAAAAACAACATAGTGTGTATTTGTATGTGTATTTATACATCTAGACAAGCATTATGCTTATATATGTGTATGTTATATATACATGTATGTATGTTTGCATTTTACTTTCTCTTCCTTTTAATCCATTCTTCGTACTGGTACTAGAATCATATTGATTGTTGTGGCTTAGTTGTTTTTCAGCCGCATCCAACTCTTTGTGACCCCATTTGGGGTTTTCTTGGCAAAGACAGTGGAGTGGTTGTCCATTTCTTTCTCCAGCTCGTTTTCCAGATGAGAAAACTGAGGCAAACAGCATTAAATGCCTTTACCAAAATCACACAGCTAGTAAGTCTCTGAGGCCACATTTGAACTCAGGTCTTCCTGACTCCCAATCTGGCACTCTATCCATTGTGCCACCTAGCTGCCCCCGGACGTACATTCCTTACATTTAAATCTAGTCATGCCAATCTTCTGTTCTGAAATCTTCAGTGGTTCCAAGAAAATTCCTTTGTTTCCTATTCAAGGGCTTTTATATTCTGATGCCTACTCTTCCAGTCTCTTCCAGTATTAGCTCCCGTTGTACACTTTATGCTTTAGCCAAACTGAACCATTCTCTTTACCAAGACCCACTGTTTTCTTAGTTTTTTTGTTTCTTTGCCTACAGCCTATTGGCCTCTGACAGTTGAATTTTTAACCGTCCTTTAAAGCTCAGCTAATGTGCCATCTCCTCTATAAAGCCTTCCCTGATCCTCCAAATCAGTATACCATTTTATTTTGTATCTCTTCTAATACCCTTTCCGTAGTGTGTACTGCATTAGAGTTATCTGTGTGCCTTATCATCTCACCTGCCTGTAAGCTCCTTGAGGGCAGAGATTCTGTCTTATCTAAACTTTGTATCTCCCCAAGCACCCAGTGCACAGGTAGCTGCAAAAACTCCTTGATGGCTTGGGCTGTTTTTACCTTCTTTTTTGGTATGGTCAGTGCTTACCACTGTGTCTGGCATGCGGTAATTACTTAATAAATACATGTAACCTGCCTTCTTGCCAGACACACCAGGTACTTAATGAAATAGCTATTGAAAGATCATATATGTATGATATATATGCTTCTCTCTGCAGAAATATAGAGACACACATTTTGTGTATACACACACACACACACACACACATATATATATTTCCATGTACATACATTCATATATATGTAGACACGTATATATGTATGAACACATAGTTTCCCTAGCTGCTTTGCAAAGGTTAGTACAGAAGGAGATAAGCCATGTTTGATGAAAGTAGCATTTTTTTTCTTCTTTTGATTTTCTCCTTATACTTGCTGCAGTGCATCGCTGAAATTAGAGCCAGAAGGCTTTTCATACCTTGTGACATCAGTTCAGTGAGGTGGTGCATTTTCTTTAGCATACTTGCAGTTGTGTTTAAATAGCTGCAATCTTTATCTGCAAAAAGCGGCACTTGCCAAAACATTGGACTCTGCACAATGGAATAACATTTGATTCAATATATCCTGGGGGTTAACAACTTTGTTAGGACGTGTGGATGCTGGGAGATTGCTGTGATGACAGATCATTGTTTTTGAAGTTAGTCCTACTGGGATCTGCTGCTTCGAATGGTTTCTGCATAAGAATAATTTGGTCCTAATATCTTTAACTTAAAAAAATTCTATAACTTTCAACCTCTCCGACATTTTCCTTACTCTTAAGCATATCTATATTTTTAAGGTTACATATTATGTGGTTTTTAAAGAGATTTTGACAGATTAATGAAAACAGGCAGTTTAAGTAAGACATATTTGCCTAATTCCGTACTGTAAAACAAGAGATTTTAACTTTTTTGTGCATGTTTCATGAATCCCTTTGACAGACTGCTGAAGCCTATAAACCCTTGCTCAGAATAATGTTTTTAAACAATTGCATGTATGCTAAATTTCAATGACAGGTTAATGAAAATGAAGATGTTATTTTCTTCCCCCATTCAAGTTCACAGATCCCTTAGAATATACAGACCCCAAGTTAAGTAACTCTGTTATAATTTTTTTTGGTGCTTCAAGAATAATAACTACTGTTTATTTTTATTTTATTAATAGAGGGGCCTTTATCACAATTTTCAAGCATGGCTTGGAATTTCTATATTTCTTTGATAGGGATAATAGATATCATTTTAATGAATTTGATACTAACTTTTCTAGTAGTAGATGGCAGAATTTTGTGTATATTTAGTGTTTACTGTTTAAGATAATGATTAGCAATTTTATTTATGTGGAATACATCTCAATTGATTCATCTGAGAACCTCTCTACTCTTTTATTTCCTGATACTCCTTCCTGAGTACTTCCTGATACTACTTCCTGACACTACTTCCTGACTAAAGTCCTCAATATTCTTTTATTTTTGGCTTTGTGTACCTGCCTTTGCTTCCCTTTCTTGCTTTTTCATGAATGTCTGTGGCTAAAGAAATTCATCACCTAGTGGTCAACTCCTATTCAGATATGAATTGTACTAGACAACCTGAAAGGCCCATTTCAATTCTGAGATTCATTGATGAGCCTCTTTGACCTTAGAAGCTTCGACTTCTCCTTGGACAAGAGATATATGGTCTGGCCAAGATTTAAAGACTTTACAACTTGTTAGGACCTTTTAGAGATGGTTCTTACTGGTATAGTCTTTGAGATCTCCAGGTACCCTCCATGTCACAATGAGGCATTGGAAAAGGACAGTGGTGGAGAATTTAGATGTTTATAATCTTTGTTTTATGATCACTCACTCTAGAAAAAAAATTACTAGAAAGCTTCCTTATTCAATTTTATAAAGTAGTATGTGTGATTCATGAAGAACCTTTTGGTATAACAAGTTCTTCCACATAAATTTTTCTGTATGGATCTTTGATTTCATTGATGGAAGTACTCCCTCTAATGATACAAATTGAAACTCATTCACAGCTTCATATCCTAGAGGCTCTTATCTATGAATTTCCATGAATTCTCTATGGAGGGTACACCCAATATGCTCAGGCCCTTATTGCATTGTCATACATTTCCCTGATGACATAATTTATTATATCAAATTACATACTTACATTACATAATCTTCATGACAATCTTATGAATTATTTCGCACATAGGGTATTATAATCCTCATTTTATTAAACTTTATCAAAGGAACCTAATTCACTCAGTCCTATGCTGATGCAATTAGGATTCCTGTTTATGACATCCTCAACAAATGTTCATCTAAGTTCTATTTGTAGATCTTCAATGGTGACCTAATGTTATCTCCTCTTTCCCCAGGTCCCCCAAAATTTGATTAATTGGTCACCTAAGCACTAAAATCATTTTTGAACATAACATTGACAGGGATAGAATCCTATGGCACTCCAATATAGGTATTCCAGATTAACACCAATACAAATCCTTTTTGATTTGGCCAGTCAAGCAGTTCTAAACCCCTATCTGTATCTGTATCTGTATATCTTATCCACAAGGCTGTCATAAGAGAATTCAACAATTTCTTGTTGAAATCCAGATATATCACATGTACACAATTCATAGCAAGATTATTGTGTCATATTAAGAGCAGAAGAATTTACTTTGAAAATATTTTGTTTCACTTTTATGAATATGCATTTCCTTAAGTAGAATGTAAGCCACTTGAAGTCAGGAGTTGCTTTGTTTTGTCCACAGGGACTGACACCTAGTAGGTGCTTAATAAATGTGTGTTGATTGATGGGTTTCATTTTTGGCCAGGAAGAGAAAACTTAGGAAGAATGACATTTTAGTGTTCTTCAAGGATTTGAAATAGCTGAAACATGTGAAATCAGAAATAAGTAGTCCCAGATTCAAGTTTTGATTCTCCATTGACTAGCTATGTAATCTTAGGCAAACAACTTCATCTCTCCGTGTCTCAGCCTCTTTATTTGTAAAATAAGGACCATCAAATGATTTCTAAGGTCCCTGCTAATTGTAAAAGGTCTACTGTGATCTTCATAACTCAGTCTATTAATATGTCATTGAGAAGACTACTTTGACATCCTAAAAGCATTAATGCCTAACATCATCAATGAGTAACTAAGGCTATGAAGTCTTAATGTATGCACAGTTAAGGTAAATTTTATAAGTTATTCTTAAAATCTTAATGAAGTAGCTCACCATTGTGACCTTATAGATGAGACTTTTTTTTTTGCTTTGGATCAAAGGTCATCACAAGACTTGCGATGTGAACTTTAAAATAGATGATAAAAACCAAAAACGGAGCTAAGTTCAAATGAGATTCTGCGACTATCATAGATCATAGTTTTGAAGAGATTTCATAAAGAGAATTGTTTTAGCTATAAAGTAGCTTTTGTTTCAATTATTGAAAGATGTAATAGAAATGGTATTATCACTGAATCTCATAGTTGGAAGGGACCTCAGAAGCCATCCGTACTATACTGAACAGTAATTCTTCCTACAGCATTCTTGACAAGTGGTCATCTATCCTTTGCTTCAAGAATCTCCAGAATTAGGTCACTTTCTGACTGCCAGGGCAACTCATTCCACTTTGGGGCAAATGTAATCATTACAAAGTTTTTCCTTATATTGAGCAGAACTCTGCATCTTGGTATCTTTCTCTGTTTGTTCTTAGCTTTGATCTCTGGGGCCATTTAGAATAAGTCTAATACTTGATCCAAAACATCAGCTTTTCAAATAACTTGAAGGACCTTTAATATTTCCGGGGTAAATACCCCCTGTTCCTTTGATCAGTTCTTGTGTGTCATGTCTTTTCATCCTCCTTTGGATCTCTTCCCATTTATTAATGTCCTCACTAAGTTGTGGTGTTCATAACTGAACACAATCCTTTATAAATGGTTTGATCAGGATAAAGTACATTGGGGCTATTATCTTACTTGTTTTGAACTTAGTATCCCTCTTAGTACAACTTAAGATCATATTAGTTTCAAATAAAGAACTACTAATAGGTTCAGACATCACTGTCAGACAGTGGGTAAAGCATCTACTTTAGTATTCATATATATATATATGTATATATATATATATATATATAGATAGATAGATAGATAGATAGATATATTTATAGATATAATGTTTTTCCCAATTACATGTTAAAACAATTTTTTAACTTTTTTTTGTTTTGAGTTCTATTTCCTTATAGAATAAGACAGATTTCTGTATCCAGTGGAGTGTGTTATTCCCTCTTTGAGCCAATTCTGATGATAATAAGGTTTAAGCTCCCCTCTACCTCACCTTTCCCCTCTATTATAATAGCTCTTTCATGCCTTTTTTTATGTGAGATAATTTATCTCATTCTATCTCCCCCCTCCTTTTTTCAGTGCAGTCTTCTTTCTCACCCCTTTATTTTTTTTTTGACGATATGCCATCAAAGTCACCTTATATTTGCACCCTCTTTCTTTGTATACTCCAATTGCCCTTATAGTAATACAGTTCTTAAGAGTTATATATGTGTAACTACCTTATAGAAATATAAGCAGTTTTACTTTATGGAATCTCGTGTTTTCTCATTCTTATTTCTTTTTTTTTTACCTTTAATATTATTTTAGAGTGGATTCTAATTACAACTGTCCTAAGGACTCTCTGGCAGGGTTGTAGACATATGCAGAATAAAACGTTTTTAAGAAGGTTCTGTAACTTAGGCATTTCACAGATTTAGGTTTCCAAGGATGAGTAGGGATCTTTGGTTGTGGCAGCAAACCTACTTTAGAATCTAATTGGATAAAAGTTTGTCTGAACCTTATCAATGTAAGTAAATTTGAGAGTTAGAATGATATACTCTGATTAATTTTAATTATCTTCTGCCATCTGGGAGTATTTGTTAGTCAGCCAAAATAGTTAGCTAGACATTAGAATTTTTATAAAATATAACATAATGAAGTTAGTGCTCATAGGAATAATGATTTCCAAACTCATAAGGAAATAGAAGTGATTATCTATAAATCAGCTCTTAGAGGTGATTGTCATGAGAACTTGTTTGGTGGCCCCTGAATACGGGCTGTAATTGAAAGAGTATAAACTGTGCCCAATTATCCTGCCAGGGTTCTGTAGGAGTAAACAAGTTTATTCAGCCAATTTTGTAAAGTTTTTAGATTTGTCAGCCATAATGTCCTAGCCTTAGACCATGCTCAATAAAATATTCAAACCACTGTTTTACTAAAGAAGAGTTTTAGGGTTGGATCATAGTGTTGGGTATCCTGATGATGGGAGTCTTGGGTTGGTGAGTTGGTGAGGGAGTGAAGTCATGCTAAGCAGCAAGGACCATTGAGATTGGGGGTCAGTGAAGGAATAGGGTTATGTTGCATGGTGCAAGCTGGTGGAGGAATAATTAAGAGGCCAATGTAAGTGTGGCAAAATTTCAGAATTTTAAATGACTTTTAGATTATAAGTCACTGTAGTTATGACTATTTCGTGTGATTATTAGGAAAGTATTTCTTAAAAGTATATGTGTATTATTTAAATATCCAGCCTTCATCAATTGGCTAATGACTGCCTGAGAAAGTTGTTTGATATTTTTATCAATTGTCAATTATCTCATTTTTAAATTAGGGTTATTAGAGAGATCCTTCTTGGGATCTTAGAATTCTACAATCTTGGAGTTGGACTCTAGAGATCATTTACTTTAAGCTGTTCATGAACAAAACTGTCCTCTACAATATTCCAAAGAAAGAGTCATATAGTTTTTGCTTAAGGACTAGCAGTGAGCGGAGATTCCTTCCCTCACATGGCAGCTCGTTCCACTTTCAGATATCTCTAACTGTTAGGAAGTTTTCCTATATATTGAACTTGTTAGTAAACTCTCCATTATTCCAAATTCCTTCTTGGGAGGCAAAGCAGAACAATTCTATTCATTCTTCTACATGATAGCTCCTCATATATTTGAACAAAGCTATCATGTCCTTTTAAAGTCTTTCCTTGCCTAGGATGACATGCCCAGTTGATTTAGTCACCCTTGTGGTATGGTATATAGTCATTTCTCTCTTCTGCTCTTGATATATTCCATATGACTCCTGTCTTCCTAAATATAGTGCCCACTATTTCTGATGTGGTGTAATTAGGGCAGAGTATAATGGAGCTATTAAATAGACACCATGCCTCTTAATGTAGTCTAGGACATCATGAGGCTTTCTTGACTGCCAGATCACTATGTTGACTCATTAACCTTGCGGTCCACTAAATCCTCAGTGATCGCTAAAATTCTTTTGAACTATAGGGTTGTGTGAATTTATTCTACTTTTTATAAAGGTAAACCAAGAAGTTAAACTATGACTTTATGTACTATTAGTAGTTGGTGATACTTTACTTACTAATTAAGTAACAGTCACCACTTTTGCCATAATTTTCATTCTTATGTCAGTTAATGATGTCTTCATAAAAATGGCTTGCCCAGGGGGTAGTGCTAATAACAATAACAAAAATTCTTTTACCTATAGCAGGGGATAAGGTAGACTTATTTATTGGTGCCTGATTGGCACCAGTGGCACATAGGTCAGTCCAAGTGCTGGTGTACTTACGCTGGGCAATTAAGTGGCACAGTGGATAGAATGATAGGCCTAAAGTTAGGAAGACCTGGATTCAAATCTAGCCTCAGACACTGACTAGCTGTATGATCCTGGGCAAATCACTTAACCTGTTTGCCTTGGTTTCCTGTAAAATGATCTGGAGAAGTGAATGGCCAACCACTTCAGCATCTTTGCCAGGAAAACCCCAAATGGGGTCATAAAGAGTCGGACATGACTGAACCACAACAAAACTTATCTTGGGAAAGAGAGATCATCTCTTTCAGTGACTTGCCTATTCTGCTTCCCTACCTGGGGTGGTAGTGTTGATGGATATAATGGTAATGGGAGCGTTGGTATGAGGTTCAGTGAGTGCGTCAGGCTATGCAGTAGGGATCATCATTATTGGGGCCGTTTAGGAGTGGGATTGTGCTGCATGGTGCAGACGGTGGAGGGCCTCAAAACTCCATGTCCCTGGTTTTTGATGAGCGCAGGGATGGCGGTCTCTGATTTGTTGTGAGGAGGGAGTATTTCTCCCTTCAGAAGAAGGATACCTCCATGCGTGTCACTGCCCTGGCACAAAGCCCTAATGTCCTTGCCCTAGTTACAACTCCATATCTACCCTTTATGGATTCTACAACACTTTACATACATGATTTCATTTATTCCTTATTACAACTTTATGAGGTAGGTATTACAGGAACTATCATTTCCATTTAACAGGTAAGGAAAGGGAAACTTTTAGAGGTTAAATTACTTTCCTATGGTAGTACAGCAAATAATTATCAGAGATGGCATTCAAACCCTGCTTTTCTTGACCTGTTTTCCCACTGTGCCATATTCTCATGTACCTATAGAATTATCACTATAAAGAGAGCGTCTTACAGAAATAATTTACAACTGCTTGGGGGAGGTGGCAAACAGGTTTTGTATGGTTAGAGTTGAATACAAGGTTATATCTGAGCTTGGAATAGAATGCATTTTAATACATAATATATGCTCATCAAGTAATTTGAATGAAAAAGAAAAAGTTTAGTTATGTGATATTTATCAAAGAATTAAACAACCTGCAAAGCTGAAGGAGCCAATAGCATGAAATCAATGTCCATAGATATGACCAGTGGTTACTGGAAGCACAAATCCAGAACATGCATGACTGTAATATTCACAGAGCAGTAGTGTGCGAAGGGTCCTAGGCAAGACCTCAAAATAGATAGGAGCCTTACCAAGTGAGCTCGGCAGTCGATAACATAATTCAAAGTTATCAAGGCTCCAAACGTAGACACCTAATCAGTGAGCTGAAAAAGCACCCTCAGTAGCCCAGACTGTGAGAATTGTAATATCAGGAGAAGGTCTGATGAAGTGTATTTTTTTTAAAAATCATAACTCAGCTAAACATCTCCTGGAAAAGTAATTACATTCTGTAGATGGACTTGCATGATTTTATCCCCCACATGCCAACATTATCCTCTGAGACCACAGATCCAGTCTTATGAATACAGAAAGCCTGTTCTTAGGAATGATCCCTGAATGCCTGCTAGGATTATTTGTATGGAGCTTTGTTATAGACTGTTTGGGCTATTTTTCTTCTACCCCTTATTCTTTTTTTTTAAAAATTAATTTATTTTTAGTTTACAACATTCACTTCCATAAGATTTTGAGTTCCAAATTTTCTCCACCTCCTTCCCTTCCCCCCACCCCAAGACAGTGTACAATCTTATGTAGGCTGTACTTATACATTCATATTAAGCCTATTTTCACCTTACTCATGTTGTAAAGAATTAGAACCAATGGGAGGAACCATGAGAAAAAAGAAACAACAAAGAGCAAATCATAAACTTTGATCTGCATTCAGACCCCGTAGTACTTTTTCTGCGTATCCACCCCTCATTATTCTAGAGGAGATTTCTACTAGAGGTCCTGTTATTACCTAGAAGTACTTTTCTTTCTTTCTTGGTCACTTTCATTTTTATTGATGTATTTTGTTTTTATATCACATGCATTTCCCAATTACTTCCATTTCATTAGAGTTCTCTTGTAAGAAAATAAAACACTTAAGTAAAAGTAATAATAATAGAGGACTCATGCGAAAAGGCATACATTTCACATCTATAGAACCACCCCCCATCTCTCTGTTTAAAAATTGACAAAATTTGTTTTTCTCCCTCCTATCTCCCACCCCATTGAAAAGAAAAGAAAAAAAAATCTTATAAGAAACATAAGTCAAGCAAAACAATTTCCCCAAATGGCTATAGCATAGACACACACTTACATAATATATGCACACATGTATGTATGCTGGTGTGCATACATACATACATGCATATGTGTGATATGTGTACATATGTATGTATTTGATATGTATATGTATATATGTATATGAATGTATGTGTATATATGTATATATATGTATACACACATACACACACACACACACACACACACACATACACACACACACACTTTTATGTCTCATTTTGCATTCCAAACTCATCACTGCTGTGTAATAGCATGAAATACTTTTCACAGGACAGCTGCTAATCTTCCACTTTTCTGACTGTCATCATTGCACACTGAGTCGAAGAAGGGGGCGAAGGCCAGTAGAAATGGAAGATGGGGAATACTATGGGGGTTTTTGCCCCCTCCTTCACATTCCTACCCCAAACAGCTTGGCGACTCTTTAACCGGTCTGGAGTATGACATGAATCATATTATTCCAGGATCTTTGTTCCCTCTAATAGCTGAATCTGCATTTGTATTGTCTTCCCCCTCCTGGTTGTTCAGTCATTCAGTCACCTCTTTGTGACCCTCTGGACCTTTGCACTTCAGTGTTTTGTGTTTTTTCTTTTTTTTGGCAAAGCTACTGAAGTACTTTGTCCTTTCCTTCTCTAATGGCTTAAGGCAACAAGAGGTTAAGTGACTTGCCCAGTGTCACACAGCCGGTGTCTGAAGTCAATTTGAACTCGGGTTTTCCTGTCTCCAGTCCTGCACTCTGCCCACTGAGACATCTAGCTGTCCTCCTACCTCCTTTTAGAAGGCCAGACCATCACAGTCTTTTCTTTTCCGCAGATGGTGTGTTTACCTTGATGTGAGCACCATAGGTTATTGTTCATACATTGTCATGAATGAGGAAGCACAGCAAGCACTCAGGATAATCACTATTACCCTCTTTCCGTACTTATGTTGGGACATGTAGACGGCACAGTGGATAGAGTGCTGGGCCTGGAGTCAGGAAGACTCCTTTTCCCGAGTTCCAATCCAGCCTCAGACACTTACTAGCTGTGTGACCCTGGGAAAGTCACTTAACCCTATTTGCCTCAGTTTCCTCATCTGTAAAGTGAGCTGGAGAAGAAATAGCAAACCAATTCAGTACCTTGGCCAAGAAAGCCCCAAATGGGGTCAGAGAGCTGGACACAACTAAAAAAAAAAAGAACACTAATGTCTATCTTAAAAAGTGTGACCCAGTAGAAAAAGCTGTTTTAGGAAAATTATTCATTAGGGCTTCACCCTAAAGAAATCAGGCAGGCTCAGGAAAATGCAGCAAAAGGAGTGTATTATTACAAACAAGGCATAAGCATTGCATGGGCCTGGGCCCCAAACTCAGACCAAGCTTGAGTTTTTAAAGACAAATCTTTGAAGTAAAGGGGTTGATTTTTGAGAAGTTAAAGGTAAGGAGGGGATGGGTTTGTATTATCTCAATGCTGAGTGTAATATCAGTCGGTTACTGATTACAAAGAGGGATGAGGGTGTGTATGTCTATTCCCTTTGATCTGGCACAGAGGGTAGCTTCCCTACAAGAGGGCCCACCATGTTTACCTGTGAAGCCCTCTTCTGTCACATACCCAACCTGGGGTAGGAGAGGTATACTTGTATTTTAAGTAGTTGTAGTGGATGAATTCTTTAACAGGGCCCTGGCCTGGGAGGTCTGGAAGCCTGGTCATACTATAAAAAATGGTAAAAATTTTTGTAGCTTTACTTATACTATCTTATTTTGTCCTCACATCAACTTTGACAGGTAGGTAATACTGTTGTCATCATGTTACAGAGGAAGAAATGGACTGAGAAGAGTGAAATGATTTGCCAAGGGTCATATCAG
Organism: Phascolarctos cinereus; assembly: GCF_003287225.1. Classification (NCBI taxonomy): domain Eukaryota; kingdom Metazoa; phylum Chordata; class Mammalia; order Diprotodontia; family Phascolarctidae; genus Phascolarctos; species Phascolarctos cinereus. The sequence continues at coordinate 76,971,329 of NW_027555847.1, read as the reverse complement.
GTGAATCTGAGGTGTTTTGAATCCAGATCTTCCACTCTGCAGGTTCAGGATTACATCCATGATTCCTTGCTTACAAATCTAAGCTTTGCCACTTTCTAGCCTTAGGACCCTAGGCAAATCACTAGACATCCTTGAACCTCAGTCTTCTAGTAAATGAGGATGTTGGCCTAACAATCTCCAAGCTTACTTTTAGCAGTATGAATCAATGATTCTACGGGATACCTCCTATGTGGTTCCTTCCTTCAGCTAAGACAGCTGTCAAGTGAACTGTTACCAAAAGTTGCATTTGTCATCTGGGGGAGGAGTCAGGGGCCCTTTGGATGCTTTTTTGCCCTTTTCTGTTAGCCTGTTGGGTGAGTGAATTTTTATCTAAGAGGATGCATAGAGCAGAGGTAGAGGGGGTGGGACACACAAGACAGGTATTTTTCAGTGTGGTGGAGTTAGTGGTAGAAAGATTAGTGGTATGGTAGCTATAAAATCCTCAGAGACTATCAAATAAACTGAGATTCCTTTGTCTGGCATTCAAGGCCCTCATTCATCTGACTCCAGTCCACCTTTTCTAGTAATATATCTCACTGCTCTTCTACACAAATACTCAAATCTCTGTGAGCTAGTGCCAGCCAAATCTCTTGCCTTAGGAGATTTCTAGGGGGATTGTTTATACTTTTAAATCAACTAATTACTTAACATTTACTAAGAACCAACTATGTGCCTGGCACTATTATCAGTATTACAGATAAGATTAGTGAGCATTCAATTCAATTCTTTTAATCAAATGTACATTAATATACATTTAAATGCTCATTACCCTACTTCAAGACTGCACAACATACCACCAGTGGGCTGCTTTGGCAGGCTGCAAGCTGCCCACGGGCCCCATGTTGCGCAGGCCTGCTCTACCTCCTATATTCTACAGTCCAGCCAAGCTGGCTTTCAGGTATGAATAGTTTAATTTTGTCTTTGTGTCCCTAGAACCACTGAAGGTCTTTGAGTATAAAAATGATGTAATTCAAGTGACACTTCAGAAAATGTGGAAGAAAGGGTGGTAGAGTTACAAAGATTGGATTTGGAATTATAAGACCTAGGTTCAAATTTTGGTTCGCTATTTATCATTTCCATGACTTTTGTCCACCACTTTTCTCTAGGTTTCTGTTTCTTTATTTGTAAAAGGAGAAGTGGGCTAGATTCAATTAAAATTTTGTAGTTAAGTTAGTCATGTCTGACCCTTTGTGACTCCATGGACCGCAGCACACCAGGCCCTTCTATCCTGCACTATCTCAAGAAGTCTGTACAAGTTCTTATTCATTGTTTCCATGATAGTATCTATTTATCCCATCCATTTATTAAGTATCTGAGAGGCATCTTAGAACAGTGGATAGAGAACTGGCCTCAAAGCTCTTCCTGAGTTTAAATTTTACCTCTGAAACATACTGGCTTGGTGACTGTGAGCTATTCATTTAAACTCTCTGTATTCTAGACAAATCTCTGAGTATAAATTATGGAGAAGGGATGTACCTCATCTGTGAGTTCCCTATAATAGTGAAACTTGGATTCAGTCCCAATTTCTTATTAAGAACCTACTGTATGCAAGGCAAGGGTGATACAAAGACATAAATGAGAAAGTCCATCCAATGAAGGAGCAATTACTCTCCTGAATTTTATGAAACCATCCAGCTCTGAATCTTATGATCTTACGAAGTTTAATATTGGCAGTATGCAGGATGCTTTGAGAAGGAAGAGGTAGAAAGTGATTGTGAAAATCCAGACATGAGTTAAAAAAAAAAAAGCAATTGAGCATGTGGAAGTGAGAGGCATTAGAAGAGTGGACACGATGTGTCTTGTGAATCCATTCACATACTAAATCAGGAATTATGAGATGAGAGGTGATACCATGTACAGGTAAGAGCCCAGCAGTTGGAGTCAGAGGGCCCTGGTTTGAATCTAGATTCTGTTATTTAATCTGTGTGACCTTGGGCAAGTTATTTGACTTTTCTTAGTCTCAGTTTTATTATCTATCAAATAAGAGGCTTGAGCTAGATTATCTGTAATATTTCTTCAAATTTTCGAGCCTAGGGTAGAATAAAAAGAAGAAGATATATTAAAGATTTTAAGGAACTAAACATCTGGATATGTGATAGAGCAGGCATGGGGAGGGGGGAAACACTAAAACTAGGGAGTAGAACATGAAAGAACAAACCTGGGAAAGATCAGAGGAGAAGCAGGTTTGCAGAGTAACATGGAGTTTCAGTTTAGACTTATTTTTAGTATGTCCAATGTAACATTGAAGTGGGAATATTCAGTCAGCAATCAGAAATGTGGAACTGGAGCTTAGGAGAGGCAATGATTTATTATGCAAATTAAGGAATCATCTGCCTAGAGAGTATAGATATAGTAGTGAGAGTATATGAGACCTCTGAGGAAAGAGAATGAGCAGTGAGGGTCTAATACTTCTCCTTTTCACTATGTCATTTTCATTTAAAATATTCATCAATTACATTGAAAATTTCTCTTGATGTGGCATTGCCATCACCAGGTTTTCAAAGTACCAGATCTTTCCTAATATCACCTTCAACAACATATCATACATGCGTAATCAGATGCACATCTTTAACTACATCTGTTGTCTCTATTATTTACAATGAACAATAAGATTTTAGTTTCTCAGTTAATTTATCACAAAGGTCTTCAGGCAGATGCGGGATCCTCATCAGAGTGTTTGCAAGTGGAATGATTTGAAAGTGCTTTGCATACAATTCAGGAAGCATCTTTTAAACTATATCAATAGATCTAGCTACAACCATCATTGTACTATTGATTAAGCTTTTCGTATTTAGCGATTCTGTAAATAACTTTATGGGTACAAACAATCCCTTTAGTATTATAAGACTTTTTTTTAAGTTTATTTTTGCTTATAAAATTATTTTTTTTTCTGGAAAAATACTCTTGTTTTGTCAATGTATTTTGAACGTTCATTTTTAAGATATCATTTCATTTGATTAAGTTTTATGTTATATGTAGGTAAAGCACTCATACAGAGAACTTTAATAGCAGTACTTGTAAATTCCACTGAAAAAACATGAATTACTTTTCTGATTTTGGACATTTTACTTCATGTTTCTATTTCTTAAGGTGTCTTTTGTTTTTACTTATATCAGTTTTGGCTGTCAGAAGATTTTCTACTTAAACCAGTTATATATTTATCCACCATGAATGGGGGATTATTTTACTTTAAAAATTAGAGCCAATAGAAAAGCATTTAAGACAAATTTAAATATAAAATATTTATCTATAGTCATTCTTAAATTGATTCAATTTTTTTTGAAAATTACAGAATTTTTTGGGAGGTAACTTATTATATTGTTCTTAATAAAATGAATGACATTGAGAAATTGAACAGTTATTATGATACTTTTGACTTTCACCCAATGATTGTCTAACTGAGTTATACACACATATACAGCAAACAGCACAGGGACAGAGCTTCTCTATATCATTGGTCCACTCTAATTATGGTACTGGAAGATTTTTTTTCTCATAGCAATATTTGACTCAAATGTGACTCGTTTTTGCTTATCATATAAAGGAATGGAGCTGTATCCATTGTCAGTTGGATTCATTTCTGTTAGTTTTATTGATTAAAGAGGTTCTAGTTCTTTGTTCTTCATTCTTGAAGAGGACCATGATCTCAGGGAGGTGATGCCATGACTTGCAAGTGAATTGGATTTAAGTGAGGGAGGGTTGTGCAAGGTCACCAACCTCACTTTCTCCTCCGGAGCCATCTGGGTCCAGTGGTAAGACATAGAGCAGAGTGATTGGAGATTGCCCTGGATGCAGTGGGAGAACTTGGCCTTTTTAAGTTAAGGTCTTTAACAGGTCTCAGTTTCACTGAGGCAATGGCCATTCAGTGATTAAGGCTAGGTAATAAAAGAGGCTGAGAATGGCCTCTTTACCTAGTTAAAAAAAAAATCAATCCAGGAGGGGAAGATCCTCAGAGATTCTGGCCAAAACAGAAATAATTACTATTTACATTCGATCTGAGCCAGTCAGGGTCCAAACAATTACCAAGGGGGACTTGGCAACCATTGTTGGACCATCATGACAGCCAAATTAGAAAGACTGTAAGTGTTGTCCTGGTCATCAACTGTTCTTGAGAGTGAGCCTGGCTGAGCTAAGCTTACAAAGGTTTATCTCCAAAAAAGAAAAAAAATCTTTTTGACAGTAGGAAACTCACAAAGATTGACTGCACAAGTGTATCAGTGTGATCTACATTTGTCCGTGGTACCTATGCCTATGAAATTATAGATCGCAGAACAAAAAACAATAAACCACATCTCTATAGCGCATTAAAAGTTTACAAAGAACTTTCCTCATAACATGTCTGTAACATAATATTGGAAATGAGGACTGAGATTCAAAGAGGTTGTGACTTGCCCAGTTTCACAAAACTAATAAGTAGCAAAGCTGACATTTAAACCCAGGGCCTCTGACTTTTCATATGTGCTCTTTCTGGTGTACCTCTCATGAAGTACTAGATTGCATACATTTAGATATTAAAAGATCCAGGCATCATCAGTTTTGAATTTCCTAAATGTTACATATTTTAGAGCTAGAAAGGACCTCATCTCTTGGTCTTGAGGTAGGTAAAGTGATTGCAGCCTGATTTTACAGATGATGTCAACTCACAGAATCTTAACGAGGGAAGGGAACTCAAAAGCCATCCAGTCCAACCCACATTTGTACAGGAATCCCCTTTAGTGACATCCCTCACAACTGGTCTTTCATCCTTGATTTAAAAACCTCTAGAGAGTCATTGCTGAGGTCAAAGTCACACAGCCAGTGGAGGGAGAGACTAGAACCTAGATCTGATGTCTTCTAGTACAGTATTTTCCCCTTTATGCCATGGTTCTGCTCCTTGGTTCTTTTTGCTAAAGTTGAAGCAGAATTAAAGTCTGCAAATTATGCTGTAATTTATATTTCATAACCCCTAGTATAAGGACTTGTAGGCTTCAGTGGCTTTCTAGCATCTCCAGATTAAACTACAAATGCTTCCAGTTGGCATTTAAAGCCCTATACATCTAGTTCCAATGTATTTTTTTCCAGATATTTCTCGTTAATTCCCCTCATATACTCTCTATTCAAAACCAAATGGACTACTGGCTATTACCTGTCCATGACATTCCATCTCCTGCCCCTGCACCTCTGTGTAGGCTGTCCTCTGTGACTGGAATGTTCTCCTTCACCTCCAGTTCAAGAGCTAAGCCTTCATGAGGCTTTTCCTGACACATCTCTCCTCTTTCCCCCATTTATTAACAGTTTCTTTTGAAATTACTTGTATTATTTTGCATATGTTTTTATTACAGAGGCAGCATGATGTATTGTATAGAGATTTGGCCTTGGAGTAAGAAAGACCTGGATTCAAGTCCTGCTTTTGACACAAAACTGTCTGTGTGATTCTGGATGAGTCACTTAACTTCTCACTATCCCAAGCAAACCTCTCAGATTACATAATTCACAGAGCATGTGCCCTTCTGTATTGGGAGGGGCTTCTTTACCAGGAGCTTACAAGTGATAGCAGAGGTCCAGAGCTCCTTCTCTCCGCAAATGTATTTATTTATCCGTATACATATCATTGGTAGAATATAAGCTCTTTGAGAGCAGGAACTATTTTCATATTTATTTTTAAATGCCAGGATCCGCAAAGGCTTGGCACGTAATTGGTGTTTAAAAAAGGCAGTTCAATTGAACTAAACAAGTATTTAGAGGGTTATGGTTTTGTAGATACAAGATAGGATTGTTTTTATGCTGAACGAACAATTCATAATATTAAGTTTTATCATCTACCATGTCTGAACCAGGAGAATTGATGATTGTATAAGATTACCAATCAAGTTATTCAGTCCCTGCACATCCAGTCTTTATTACTAGATCATTTTGTTGAATTAAGCAAATACATTGGAATTATTACAATCATTTCATCTGAGCATTGATTTTCCTTTTTTTTTCTTTTGAAAACTGCTGACATTTCACAGTGGCTTTATCATAGACTGAGTCAACACAATAGATGTGCTGTCTTAGTCTGCCTGAAAAGACCTCCATCAATTTATGGAGCTCCAAGATAGCTTATAAAAATGGATGGATGTCAGACTCACTCAATTATCACAAAGCATATGGCTTTATTAGAAAACAAGAAGAAGTTGCTATATTATCAAGGTAGACTTGGAGGATGGAGTAATGCAGCAAGGCTTGTACTTTATGCCTATGGTAAGGCAGAAAATGTTAGTCTGGAATGTCAGCAAATACACTCAATGTGCAGACTTAATCATTTGAAATTACAATGATTTAATCATTACACTCCCCCTGGGAACCAGTCATCTTCATTTCTATACCTTGTCTCTTCCATCACTTATGATATGACCGTAGGCATAAAGAATAATTTGTCAAAATTCATATATCAGCTGAGTGCTTGAGTTGGTGGTGGAATCCCTGGCTTGTTGTTCTGTGTCCTATTCTCTGCCATTACCTTCTTTTACCTAGAACAGGTCATGGCTTCAAGAGGAGGGGTTGGTGACCTTGAGGAACAGCTTCTTTCCATTTCAAAATGTCTCACATGGTAGCTCCATGTCAATTACACACACACACACACACACACACACACACACACACTCACACCCCACATATATTCCTTAGCTGATACAAATCATGAAAAAAGATACTGAAGGCAAACAATAAACTGCATTTTTTTAATTAGCAAAGCTTCAAAAATGATTTAAAATTATTTGTTTTGCTTAAATTTTTGCTCTTTTGTCAAAGTGGCATGATATTTCCTCTTTCTTTTGAATTATCATGCAAATGGATAATGTTCAATGATATGCACCTCAGTTTTTAGGTTTTCCCTTCTCTCCCCTGCCTCCCTCTCAATTTATAAAAGTAATAGAGCAGTATTAAGATCAAATAGTATCCTATTACAAACCAGGCAGAAAACTTGAATGCTGATTTATGTGAGATTGATCAACAGTTGTATCTGTTTCCCTGAGGCTGAAGGACTATGGAAAATATGCAATTTATTGCCAAGGATCATGGGGTTGTGACCATAGAGTCAGGAAGGCAGCAGAGTACAGTCAAAAGAGTCAGAAGACTGGGATTCAAATCCTGTCTCTGATAGCTTACTTACTATATGACTTTGTCAAGTCCCTTAATGTCCTTGGTTAAGTGTAAAATGAAAGAGTTGGTTTGGGTGATCTCTGAGGTCCCTTCCTACTCTAAAGCTATAATTCTATCATAACCTGGGTTATATTGCCTTAGACACTTACCAGGTATTCGCCTAGATTTAACCTTAGTTTCTTCATCCATAAAATGGGTATAATCACAGTATTGCTATGAGGAACAAATAAGGTAAGGTACCGTATGTAAACTACTTTGCAGACCTTAAAGCATGCCAGCTATTACCCTGGAGTTTTTGTAGTCCTCACACTCATTGATAATTGAAATCTTTTCTCACTCATAGGAAGAAGTCTATACCAGGTTGTTCCTCGACTTCCAATGGTAAATCAATACCTGACCAAGTTCACCATTAAAGTACTTTACATGGCAAATTTTCTGCATGAGCTTTATAGCATACCAGGTGGGCTGGTCCTCAGCTGAGAGTTGAATATACTGGAGAATCCCAACAGCCTTCTTTCATATGCATAGAATGGTGATGGACTTGGGGTGGTGGTATCTCCTGGCCACTTGAGTCCAATCCTCAAACTGTCTGGAGATGATTACATGAGCTGTCTAGACCATGTTAGTTTATCTTTGCTGTCTAGTACTTGAGTTGACCAACATGGGTTGTAGGTGTAAGAGGGGAAAAGAGGGAGAGATAGCTGATGATATTTGAATGGATCGATACATGGATTCTGATTCAGCAAGGACTACCCTCCTCAACTTCCTAATTTGTTTACTATTCAAAAGTTGCAGGTATATTCATTCCAGATGGCAATATCCATTTGCCCTCCAAGAGCCGGGATAGTTACCTCAGCATGTCTTATGCATTTTATAGGGAGGAGGGTCTTCTGAGAAGTGGCCTTAGCTTAGAATGTTACCACTTTGACAGTCTTATCCACCACTGATACCAACTTCAAAACTTCAATCATACCTTCCCTTTAAGGTTTTTTTTTTTTTTAGAATTTCTTTTAACATCAAAGAAAACAGTTCTTACTTTACTGTTATTTGGGAGGAAGGTTAGAGGACTTCTCATATATCCGTATATAGCTATATTTGTTCCATTGCTATTCCTGGAGACCATCTCTTAAGTTTCTAACCTACCTCTTTCTCAAAGCTACCTGAAATAATCTTTTTAATAATGACTTCTGATTATGTCAAATGACTGCACTCAGATAACCCCTCTCTCATCCATCATAAGTTGCCTGGAAACCTTCAGTGATCCTCTATTGCTAGTAGGATAAAATAAAATGTTCTAGGTTGATATTTAAGACCCTGAATAATCTGACTCTAACCCATTTTCCTGGTTTATTTTATGTTACTTCCCTTCCAGACAAATCGGATTATTAGCTGTTCCCTGAACTTGTCTTTTTAGTCTTCCTGCATGCCTTTCAAGTCATTCATCCTCTAATTCCTGAAATGTACTCCTTCTTCAGGCAGCTAGGTGGCACAGTGAATAGAGTACCAGACCTGGAGTCAGAAAGATTCATCTTCCTGAGTTCAAATCTGGCCTCCAGACACTAGCATTGTGACTCTGGGCAAATCACTTAATCTTGTTTGCCTCCATTTCCTGATGTGTAAAATGAGCCAGAGAAGGAAATGGTAAACCACTCTAGTATTCTTTCCAAGAAAACCACAAATGGGGTCACAAAGAGTTAGATACAACTAAACAACAGGTTCAACTTTAACATAGGGGCAGCTAGATGGCTCAGTGGATAGCGCACTGGACTTCAAATCAAGAAGACTCATCTTCATGAGTTCAGCTCTGGCCTCAGCTACTTACTAGCTGTGTGATTGTGGGCAAGTCATTTAGCCTTGTTTCCTTCAGTTCCTCATCTTAAAATGAGCTGGGGAAGGAAATTGCAAACATTCTAGTATCTTAGCCAAGAAAATATCAAAATGGGGTCATGAAGAGTTGGACACGACTGAAACTATTGAACAACAAACTCCTTCCTCATCTCTATATATTGAAATTTTCTTCTTTCAAGGCTCAGCTCAAGTGAACTTCTGTGATACCTTCCATTATGTGTTTCTTTTCATCAAGGATGTCCCTTTCACCTCTGTTAAATTTACTCTGTGTAACACTTTATTTTTGTACACGTCACTCACTTCTATTGAATGACAAGCTTCTTGAGTTGGGGCAGGGGCTATATTATTTTTATATCATGATATCCCTAATTTCAGGACCAGTATTTTATATACATGCTTAATAAATACTTCTTCAATTGAACTGAATCATGACACAGATATGATAAGCATATTTAATAACATTTTCAACGATAATTATTTACATTCTATTTATATATAGACACAATGCTGAAACATAGTAATCTCTTAAAATTTCCTGAAGCATGGTTTACTTCTTCAAGATTAATCCTCTCTAAGACTGTGTTTTGCTTTGCAGGCAAATTATACCTTTGTCTTTGTGGACAAGCTGAAGATTGTTTTGGAAGCAATGCTGAAAATGTCTAGTATCTTTCAGAATGGTGGAAATGCTCAGATGATTAACCAGCTGCAGGTTAGTTATGATTCTTTGTGTGTGCAGAACTGTTTGCTAAGAAGTGTCTGAACTGTCAACATGGTCTTTGAAAAAGAACTGAAAGTGGGTAGTGTGGTGGAGTGGACAGAGGACCAGATTTGGTGTCAAGGGAACTAGGTTTGCATCTTTCAGCTCTTCTGCTTACTATGTGTGTCACCTTGGACAAGTCATTTTCCCTCTTGGAATGTCTATTACCTTATCTGAAAATGAAGTTTTTTGGACTAAGTGACTTCCAAGATTCCTTCAAGTTCTAAATTTATGGTCTTTTGAACATTGTGTCTCATAGAAATCTATGGTGCTGGAGAGAAACTCTTATTGGTTATTTTCATGTAATTGGAATCACTTTGTTTTAAGTAGCTCTCATGTAGAAAGGATCATTGGTAAGAATCCCCAGGATTAAAACTTGATAAATTCAAACCTGGCCCTATGTACTTTGTCTGCTTTTCAGCCTTTTTATCTATTTATAAAGGATAGGAGCCAGGATAAATTCAGCTTTAGGAACATTATTTCATTTTGTCCTCAGACAAACTCTGTAAAGTAGATGCTTCTCTAAATATAATTATGTAAAGACAGACTATACACACACAGAGGTTTATCTATATGTATATATATGTATGTGTGTATAATGAATATATTTATATGTCTATATGTTTGTATACATATATAGCATAGCAGCAATGGGTGGAATGCATGGCGTGTTCAAGGAATTCTAGAAGCCCTGGTATGAGGGCTTGGTGAGCCTTCTTAGGGATGTTCATTCACCTTTTGTGTCTACCTGGCACTCAACTCTCTCCTATGACTCCAAGAAACTATAGCATGCACAGTGGCCACACCCCCAGTAAACAGTCTTGGCAGACAGGCTAAATAAGGTTGAGGGTAACTGATGGGTCTAAAACTCATTGGTGAGTTAGGAGGATGTCTACCCCAAGCATGTGAAAACTTCCCTTGGTAGAATGGTGAAAGGGAACAATTTGTTCCAATGGCCATGAAGGCATCTAAAGCAGGTACTTAGAGCTTGATGAGACATCAAAGATGCCAAAATCATCAACCGTATCCATTGCCAGTCATCTTGACTTTTGTTTTGCCACTGAATTTTGATGACTTTCGAAGAGAGAGTGAGCCTGACAACTTTGAGCAACTCTGCCTCAGTTAAATCTAATTTATGCATGAGTCATGACATCACCCTGTGATGTCATTGGTTCTCTTTTAACAGAAAGGATGATCAGTAACAATAGCAGTTGGAGATCACATTGAGGAAACTCCATATATAAATGCCAGGTTATAATTTATAGCAAAAGAAAATGTTGTAAGTTCTTTCTATTAAAAATTAAAATTTTAATTTCAGGAAGCCCTGAGAAATACATTTATCAAAAACTTTGTAGAAAGCCAATTGCAGATTGATGTGGAGAAACTCACTGAAAAGCTACAGAACTATGGTAAGTATGTCTTTGTATATGTTATGGCTTATACAGAAATTGACTCATTTTGGAATTTCAAATAAGGTCTTCCACTTCAGAGAAAAAAGAAAAAAAAGCTAGATTTTGGGACTTTTATTGTATAATTAACTTCTTTTATCCTCGGTTCAGGATTTTTCATTTAATCTCAGTTATCTTTTATCTTGTTAGATTTGTACAATCATCCACACTTTCAGATCTTTTTTACACCTTCATTTTGTTCTCCAACAAATTAGCAAAAATCTTGATATCCTTGTCTGTGTCAAAGGACTCTCAACTCATTAAGGAGACATAAGAGGAAGGCCTTATTACTGCCCTCTCAGGAACACCCACTGTACTTACATCTGGATAGATTATGTCCAAAGCATTCTCCTGATTATGTTATCCTGTCAAAACACCTGTGCAGAAGAACCCAATCCCTGGGCATTACTAGTCAAGATTTTTACTATATACAAAATTGCCTGTATATACTTAAAAGAAAAATAATAAAACAATAAAATATAATATAAATAAGTAATATTTAACACTGATAACTATTTATTATTAATAAATAATAATAAATAATAAAAAAGAACGTTAGTTGATATTGACAGGCAGCTAGGTGATGTAGTGGATGGAGTGCTGGGCCTGGAGACAGGAAGACTCATCTTGAGTTCAAACCTGGCCTCAGATACTTACTACCTGTGTGCCCCTGGGCAAGCCACTTAACCTTGTTGGCCTCAGTTTTCTCATCTGTAAAATGATCTGGAGAAGGAAATGGCAAACTATTTCAGTATCTTAGCCAAGAAAACACCAAATGGGATCACAAAGAATTGGACATGACTGAATAATGACTGATCAACAATACAAATTGACACTGAACAGTATAGCAGGGCCCTTCAAGAGATGGGGTTGCCACATCCTATTTCTTTTGGCTCATGGCTCATTTTAGAATGGAGAAAGGTGGCTGAAAGCTATGGCCAGGCTCTACTTCCCAACACTTGTCTGTAGCTACCCATTTCCATCCTTTCTCTTTTTTGTCGATTTTCTCTTTTCCATTCACTCCTAATTAACGAAGGATTTCAGGGGAATAGAAAGTAGATATTCTTGTAGAAAAGGCTGCTTTGAAACTGTGTGGTTCCAGAGGGTCTGGAAAGGATGTTAGGGTGCAATCATTTTTATCCTATCAGAAGTATTGGGATTCAGAGGATTATACCATAAGTAGTAGATCTCATGTTGCTTATGAAAAGAAGAAAAAAACAAATTCTTTTTTCATTCACATCTAGACATTTTATAAATTCTGCTTTTATAACGAAGGAATTTCTATTTGTTTTCAATTTCTCTACAAATTATATTCTATAATCTTCTGGTCCCTCCCCCTAGATTGTTCTATGCCACATTGTTTTTGTGTCCCTCCTTTGCCCTCATCACATCTTCCCTTGTTTTAGACAATTTTTTTGGGTACATATTATGTCCTTCCTAGCAGACCGCAAGCTTCTTGGCAGGAATTATGTTGCTTTTATTATTTGTAGTTCTAGCATCTAGCATGTATTTGGTAAATATTTGTGGAACTGAATAAAATGAGAAGAATGCATACTGGAAAGGGAACTGGATTTAGAGTCAGAGTAACTATATTCAAATTTTAGTTCTGGTGTTTAGGGTCTATGGAATACTGAACAAGTAATTCAAACTCTGGGATTCAGTTTCTTCTTCTGTAACATGAAGGGATTGGATTAAATGACCTTAAAGGCCCTGCCTAATGCTATAGCATCTTATTCTATGAATCTAAACAAAAGCAGGGGATTGACCCAAGGAGATAATGTGTCCTAATTTGTTTACTTTTCTCAGCTGGGATGTTGGGCAAGATGTTTAATCACTCAAAGGCTGAGCAGTTTCATTCCTTGGCCCAAATCATGGTAAACATCTCATCCTGTGTGCTTTTAAATCGCTTCCAGCCCTTGGAGTCTGTGGAAACACTGGAGAGAGAAGCTAATGGGCTCATGCAACAAAACAATTTATTGGCTAGTAAGTAACTCTGGAGAACAGCTGTTATCTGGGAGATATCAGTTTGGCTATATTGTCTTTTTGCATATTTCTTTCTCAAAGTGTCTTACAATGGTGGAGGGAGAAGTGAAAAATGCCTTCAAGATAAAAGAGAGTAAAACAGAAGAAAAGCACAATGGTTTGATGAGAAGATATGCCTCATTCTTTCACCCCACAGAGAAAGTAATAAGAGCTAATGATCTTTCCATCAGCTTGAGCCTTAATCCTATTCACTGGATTTGGTCTCACTGACTGCGAGACATTTTTTATGTTTTCACGTCACACATGATAAATTATTTGTCCTGAGGTATAGAGTGATTCTTGTGATTTTTTTCAACCAGGCCTTTATTTTCATCATGGTTTATGGGTATGCTGGACCTTGCAAAATATGAGACTATGGCTTATTCATCATCATCTATTAGTTTTTTGGTCATTCAAGTAAAAAGTGTTATGGTCTTTTCCAATTCAGGTTGGTTCTATACTTCGTTGATTTTCTTTCAGTGTTATCTCATTGGCAAAACCCAGTGACTTCTTGATTTGTGTACATGTTGAGAGCCCATTTGATTAATGCACTGTGAACGCTATCTGTTCTTTGACGTCATCTATCTTTCATAGGAAGGAACTCTAGCTAATTGAAGAGTCTAATTCAGTACAACAATTCTTTTTTAAAAAATAGGACACAAAAATTCAAAAGTTCTTTTACATAAGAAAAAAAAAGATTTGCTTATCCAATATCAGTTCTATATGGTTCTGTGTGACCCATCAAAAGGACTGAATGCTTTCCTTTTCTTTTTTCTTCTATTAGGTATTATATTCAACAGTTCCTTAACCAGCAAAAGACACGCACCAGATTTTTTTGACCTCCCACATCATTTCATCTATACAATTAGAACCAGTGTTCTGTACAGTATGAGAACAGATTTGGTCAAAAACCCTTTGTGGAAATTCCATCCCCAAAGTCTTCCAGCTGATGGGTTCAAATACAATCACATTTTTGTTCCTCTGCAAGACATGATTGAAAGAGCCATCATTTTGGTGCAAACCGGACTAGATACGTTGACACCACCAATACAAGCCCAAGCCATGCCATATCCCTGCCACACCAGTGACTTGTAAGTTGAATTTCATATTTGATAGAACACGTGTGCTCTGAAGGCAGGAATGGCTTTGTTTCATGGTAGGAATTTAATGAGTCCTTGTTGAATCAAATATAAATGGGTTTTAGAACCAGGATGTCTTTAAATATTTTTTCATAACTCAAAAAGGTTCACATGTGGATAACCAAAAAATACTTCTGTACTTTCCCTAAGAGAGGGACGAATGCAACATTTTCAGAAAGCAAATACTTTGAAATTTAATTTTACATAATTAAGATATTTTGGTGGCCATCAAACAATAACTTTGCCATGATAGTCTGGTCAAATGGATTACATGAATTAGACACCAGGCAAATAGGATTGTATTTCTAACTTTAAAACTGATTTCATAAATAACCTTGACAAGATTATTTTCGTTTCTGTGTCTTAATTCCATTCAGCATGGATGCACAGAACCGAATAAGACAAAGTCTCTGTTTTCTAGGAGCTTACACTCTAGGAGGGGAGAATAAGACAGACAAATATTATGCTGTATTTTGTATCATAGAAAGTGTATCAAAAATCCCCAGTGATTCAACTATATTCTCTATTCAAATGTCTCTCAAATCTATATACTGAATCCTGATATTCTTTTGGAGTTCCATACCCACATATTCAGATTCCTATAGGACATTTCTCCCCATACATCCAGCTGAACACTTAAAAGTCAACATATCCCAAAGAAAGCTTATCTCTCCTCAACTCCACCACACAAGCTATTTCTCCTTGTGACATCACTGTAACTAATGAAGCGCTGTCATTGACCCATTCTCTCATGTCAGCTTCGGTACTGTTTATGATTCTTCCCTCTGCCTCACTTCTCATCTCCAGTCAATCACCAAGTCAAGTTAATTCAATCTTCAAATCTCTACCTCCTCCCCCATTTCCATTCTGACTGCTACCATCATATTATTAGACATAATTACCAACACAAATTATAAATATAGCCTTCCAACAGATTTTTTTTCACCTCCACTCCTTCCTTTAATCCATCTTTCATAATTCTGCCCAACTGTACTTCCATTTGGATAAATCAGGTCATGGCACTCTACTCAAAACTATTCAATTTCTGAGTTTCCCAAATAAAGTTTACAATTTTTAGCACGATATTTAAGAACTTTCCTAGTTTGACTCCTCCCCTATTTTATGGCTTTATCTCATTGTGGTACAGAGGCAAGAATTCTCTACCAGGTCAAGAGGATATGAGTTCAAATCTTTGGGATTTTGAACAAGTCACTTAATTTCTCTGGCCTCAGTTACCCCATCTACAAAATTAGGGCTTGACTAGATAACTTCTAAGTTTCCTTCTAGCTTTAAATATAAGATCTTACTACTGTGTATTATATACTCTGTCCAGACCATGCCATTTTATTACCCCTTAGACAATTTCTGAATTTTACTGTTTTTATACCTTTGTTCATACTCTTGCTCATGTTTAGTATGCCCTGTCCCTTCCACTTGTTGAATCCCTACTTAACTATTAAAGCCCAGATCAAAAACAACCCACTGTAGGAAATTTTCCTAAATCATTTAAATAGCTAATGACTATTCCTACATCAGATCTCATGTAACATTATGTCTACACCTCTGTTATGTACTTATTATCATGTTTTACCTTCATTGTTGTCCATTATGTGATCATGCACAGGTCTGATGGGTGTTCTGAGTGTCTATTAGCCAAGGATCTGTCTAATTAAATTCAAAGAGGCTCATCACCATTTTGGCTCCACGGTGATGAATTTTTGAATTAATTCCTTAAAACCATCAATTAAGTTGCAGAGGGGTTGAAGTCTGTGTCTCTCTCTCTCTCTCTCTCTCTCTGTGTCTCTGTGTCTCTCTCTCTCTCTCTCTCTCTGTGTCTCTGTGTCTCTCTCTCTCTCTGTCTCTGTCTCTCTCTCTCTCTCTCTCTCTCTCTCTCTCTCTTCTCTCCTCTCTCTCTCTCTCTCCATGTATGTATGTAAGTAGAATACCAGCACCAATGAAATTTCAGATTCTTGGAGTATTGACACTTGGAGTATATGACACATAGTCCATGTACTGATAGACTATTTCAGAAGGTAGTGGGTTAACTCTAATGTGGGATGGCCACTTGTCCCTTAAGGTATTATAAAAACATTTTCTGTATAGGAATATATAAGATTAAATAGCCTTTAAGGATCCTTCCAACTTTGAGGCATGATTTTATTGTGTTTATGTCATATCTTCTTAAGAGACTATAAACCAGGTCAGTAACTGTTACTCTGATTTTTGTAAACTTTGTATATTTACACACGTTGAAGGTATAAAATAAATTCTTATTGACTTGAATTAAATAAGATGCTCTGTGGAGTTATAAGTATGCCTTTTTAATGCCTGGGTTATAGTAACTGGGGGACAGGCAAGGCAATGGTATAGAGGACAGTCCTATCATGGTTGCAGTCATATTGGGAAAGGGGACGACCTGTTCCTCTCATGGGTTATGAGGGGAAAGGTGGCCCCAGGAGAGGTAGGCAATTCATTTGCCTACTGTGGCATGACAATCAATATCCTCTGGTAACATTATAATAATGTTCTCATAGGCCCTGCTCCCTTGTTCAGGCATATCATATGGTCGCTGCTGGGTATTTGGTTCATTTTAGGCATATAGTCTCTTCTGGTCTTCTGATTACTGCTAGGGGTTGCTCTTTTCTTCATATACACATATTTATATTGATATCTATCTGTGATTTATTTGCACTGAACACAATGACTTTATTGATGATATGCAACATAGGACTTTTTGTTTCTCTCCCCTACTGCCGGGATGCTTTGGGGCAAGGACTGAGAATGGGGCATGAGATCCCCAGAATAGGGGAATAGATTGGGACTCCCCAGTGGTAGAACTCTTCTTCTGGCTGGGGATGAAGATCCATGGCTTTCCACTTTACTCCTTAGAGGCTAATTAGATCATGAGGTCTACTACATGGTTCATATAACCAAACTCATTGTGATATCAGGAAATAAACTTGACAAAATGGCCATTAAAGGCAACATCAGTGCTAGAGTCAAAGGTAGAAGTGTGAATGTCATTGTTAAAATCACAGAATACTACCTGGTCTTCTGTGTAGCCCCAGATGCCCTTTAAAGGTCCCTCTGATGTTTGCTTCATTACTTTCTTGATATCATCATATTTGGCAGATTTCTCCAGGCAGCAGGGCAGATCCACAACAGATACATTAGGAGTAAGAAGACGGAAGGCCATGTCTGCATAACTTTGCCTACAGCTTTAGCGACACTAGTGGAATGAGTGGATGATGTTTTGGGCAGCACCATGCCCATTACACCACAACTTGCCAGAGGGGCCATCTACCATCTTCAGGGTAGCAATAATGGCATGGACTGTGATCATGAGTCCTTCCACAAGGCTAAAGTTGTCATGGATATCCTTGGCTGGAGAGGCAAGCACCATCTCTCTGGGCCTTAGTTTCTTCACTTATAAAATGAGAGAATCAGAACAGATGATCTGTAGTGTCCTTTCCTATTCTAATTCTATGATGATAGCCCTGGGTCTTTTAATTTCAGAGTCAAAGTTTTCACCTCATATAAGAGGTAGGTAACTGGGTGGCATAGTGTGTAGAGTGTTGAACTTAAGAGTCAGGATGTGCAAAAAGACACACCTTTTTGTATCACCCCTTTGTAGTTCTAATGCCTTTAGAGCTAGAAGAAACTTCAGAGAGTAAATAGTTCAACATCCTTAATATATAGATGAGGAAACTAAGGCTTAGAGAGTATCAATGATTTGCCCAAATTTATTCAAGTAGTCAGTAGCAGTACCACTATCTGAACTCAGTCTAACACTAAATCCTTGCTTCTTTCTCTGCACCAAATTGTCTCTCATTCTTTAAGTTAAATCAGAGACTGATTCTCTGACCTCTGGGACAGGATGCATCTCACTAACTGGGTCCTTAATATAATATTTAGTAAAAATAAAGGATTAGGCGCTAAAAAGTTGCATTATAATAATAGTTGGGAGTAGCTGGAGAGTAAATTGCTCATCTTCTCATGTTCTATTGACTTTCAATCTAAAAAGATTTGTTCTTTTTGTTGTTCACTTGTTTTGTGTCTAAATCTTCATGACAGCATTTGGGGTATTTTTTTTTTGGCAAAGATATTGGAGTGTTTTGCCATTTCCTTCTCCAGCTCATTTCACAGATGAGGAACTGAGGCAAGCAGGGTTAAATTATTTGCCCGAGGTCACACACTTACTAGTGTCTGAAGCCAGATTTGAACTCAAGAAGATGAGTCTTCCTGACTCCAGGCCCAGAACCCTATCCATTGTGCCACCTTGGAGAGAATTTATTTCTACTTCCCTAAGAAGTGGCTTGTTTCTAAGAATATTAGACACAACCCTTCTCCTCTTTCAATATAATCTTCTAGAGCTATGTAAAATATAAGCTTTTATGTTTTAAGTCCATGAATCCTAAATGTCCCCTATAGAGTGACTAATTTTTATTTCATTATAAGAAGTATAATTAGCCACAAATTTCACTTATTAGATTTTCTTACCTTCACAATGAAGACTAGCAGTTCTTTTAAGGTTCTATTTCAAATGACGTTGTTATTGAGCTCTATTGCTCAAGACACTGGAGATTCATTTTAAAGACAGATGTTCCTTTCCAGTTGTTTCCCACCTGGCAGCATGCTCTCCTTTGGAGTTCTCTATCATTACCCCATGTTCCAGATTCATTTGCCTCTCCCAATTTTCAGCTTCCTCTTATGTATTGTCTTCCCTCATTAGATTGTCAGCTTTTTGAGGGTAGAGACTATCTTTTTCATATTTGATCTCCAAGTACTTATTGATGCTCTTAAACTTAGCATTTAATACTTAGCACAGTGCCAAGAACATGATAGGTACTTTAGAGATGGTTGATGACTTAATCTGTAGGGATTCAATCTGGTCAAATTACCTTAATACAAGAATGACAAAGAGGAAGAATTCACACATATGATAGAGTGGCAAGGACACTGGATCTGGAGTAAGAGGAGCTTGGTTTAAACTAGATCTGCTACTTGCTACCACTGTGACACTGAACAAGTCACTTAATCCATCTGGGACTCATTTTCCTCATCTAGAAAATTAGAAATTGCAATGTATTTAGAGTTAGTAGAGAGCAATTTCCAATGATCCTATGCCAAACATTAAAAAAATACCTAAAAGAAATGAAAGACTATGATCCTCTTTAACCTGGTCATGAAGCCAAGAATATTCAGTGGAAGAATGACTTTGTCTATTTCCCATCCCTGGGGTTTTTGGATCTTGACTCAGATGGGTGTTAGAAGTGCCTGATCCTAGGATACTCCATTGTGTATACTTTGAAGAAGAAAAGAAAAGAAGGGAATGGAAGTTGGAAGTGAGAAATACTTCTATAAGTTCTACTTGGAGAAATTGGGTTAATATTACCTTGTTTTGTGTCAGTAAGCCAATAATTCTGTAGTGATTTTTCCATGACAAAATGAGGTATTCAATTTTACAGGCATTTATTAAGTATCTACTATGTGTAATATCTGTGCTGCGGTTGGAGAGTCAAAGAGAAAACAAAAAGTTCCTGCCCTGTAGAATCTTACTGTATTGAGAGTTGGGAGAGAGAACCTAGTTAACAGTATTTAATAAGACCCTCCTATGTGCCAGCCTATTCTGTGCTGGTGATACAAAGAAAGCCAAAAAATATTCCCTACTCTCAAGGAGTTCGTGATTTAATGAGGGGGCAATATTAAAGTAATTATGTAAAATGAAGATATATAGGGGATAAACTGGAGGGAGGCTCTAGCATTAAGGGTGGATCAGGAAAGGTTTTTTTTAGAAGATGAGATTTCAGTTGAGACTAGAAGGTAGAAGGTAGTCAGGGGAAAGAGAGAGAGAGAGAGAGAGAGAGAGAGAGAGAGAGAGAGAGAGAGAGAGAGAGAGAGAGAGAGAGAGAGAGAGACAGAGAGAGAGACAGAGAGACAGAGACAGAGAGGCAGAGACAGAGAGACAGAGAGAGACAGGAGAGAGACAGGAGAGACTGAGATTGGAAAGGTAGGAAAGAGCCAGATATGAAAGTCTTTAAAAGCCAGAGGGTTTTTAAATACTTATAGGTATTTAATTTTAATACCTACAGGTATTAGGGAGTTACTGGAGTTTATTTTCATCTCTTTGGAGAAGCAACTTTAATCTATTTTTGTAGCTATCCATATTTACCACTTGGTTCTTTTATTTCTGTCTTACCTTCTGTTGGTAGGAATTAAAAGAAAAATGAAAACTATCCCTACATAAGTTAGAAATAAAGATTGTTGAAAAATCTAATGTCTTTTCATCATTCACAAAAAAGGAATTGTTATTCATATCTGTTTTAAATGTTTCTTGAGGACAGAGTAAACAGAAATTATTATAAAACAAGCATAGGAGAAGAATTTTAATTTTTGGTGAAAATTGTAATGTTATAAACTTATATTTAAAAGTGAAACAGTTTAAGAGAATGATCAAGGGCTAAAACCTAAATAACTCTGGTTAAGCTTTTCCTGTAGAGGGGAAAATGAACGATATTACCTACTGAGGTCATCTTCGGAGCATTTTAGAAATGAATTTGTATGCTTCTTCAGAAGGTTAGCCTTTGTAGAGAAAGGAAAACATTGTTGCCTGGTGTTTCCTTCCCTGTGTATGATTTCATATCTATAATAAAAGCTGAGTCAGATTTGCAGATATTAATTATTTCCTCATTTACTGGAATCTGGTTTCTGTGAGAATATGCAATGTGATAGGATCGATAGTCATCACTTCTACTCGCACTTTTATAAAATGTAAGGAACTGAATAACAAATAGGCAAAATTTGCCAACCTCAAAAATAGACTAAGGATTAATTGTTTTAATTATATGGGTCATTTAAGTTTTATTACTATAGTACATTGTGTTATTTTCAGAAGAACATATGGTGTTTATTATTATGGTACAATTGGATATTATTTATGACATTTTCTGCATATGTATATTTACCTGCTCTAAAAACTATGTGGAAAATAAGATGTCAACTGATTAAAATACAAAATATTTATAAAATGGAATAATCTAAAACACTCAAGTTTTCTCAAAATAAACCATGTCTTAGATATTAGCTAAATTTAAAATAAGTGTATAAACATTAGATGTATGATAATAGCATAGTAAAAATAATTATAGTAATTATAATATTCATTATTATTTATGCTTACATTCTTTGTAATTTTCTAAATCAAAAAATATAAAAAGCCTAATAATTTAAAAAAGTTTACCTTTAAGTGGTCCTTTCCTCTTTTAAGTTGTTATATATATCATACACATGTTCAGTAGCTACTGACAGTCCTAGAAAATAAAAACAAATGAACCCAATTCACATAAATATGATAGAATTCTACAATTAGAGTACAAGGGACTTTAAGAGATCATAAGTTCTAACCCTGTAACATCTATAACAATGTAATGATAGGTAGCATTGCTAAATGGATAGAACATTGGATTCAGGAAGACTTGGGTTCAACTTTTCACTCTAGCATTTATTAGCTGTATAATCTTGGGCAAGATAGCTACCCTTTTTTGTCCTGTTTTGTAAACTGAGGGATTTGGGTCACATGGCTTCTTAAGTCCCTTCTAACTCTAAACTTCAATCAGAAGTCTGGTCCCTTTCTCCTTCCCTCTCAGAAACGAAAGGATAGAGCTGCATCCAGAATAATTTAACTTTTCCCCAAGAAATAAAGAATATAAGAAAATGTAAAATAAAGCATTTCCCAGACACTAAAGCAGGGGTTTTTAACCTTTTGAATGTTATAGAATCCTTTTGCTTTTCTGGAGCTGATGTGTGGATTTTTTTGGGGGGCCAGCTAGGCAATGGGGTTAAGTTACTTGGTCACATAGCTAGTAAGTGTCTGAGACCCTATTTGAACTCAGGTCCTCCTGACTCCAGGGCCAGTGCTCTATCCACTACGCTACCTAACTGCCCCTATGGGTTTTTTCAACTGATTCTTTTCTGTGCTCAGAAGCTCTTTCATTATTGTGTTCAGGTTTTTTGACTTGTCATGTTTTTCTGGGAGACATACAATCCTTAAATTGTCTCTATGCAGCTTGTCTATCAGATCAACATGTTTTGCTTGTGTGGAGAATGTATTTTTTCTTACCGTCACTATTTTTGCTTCTCTTCTTCCAGATTGTCCTTTACTTCTGTGCATTTGTATTCCCACTCTATTGTTTTCTCTTGTTTCTTTGGTGAGACTTGCTTCCATAGATTCAAGTTTTTCTACTCTGCCAATTATTTCTGTTGTGTAGGGCATAAATTCTTCTCTCATATTTCTCATTTCTATTTTAAACCACTCAGGAAAAGCATGTTGTGGTTACGTGCTCTCCTCAAAATAAATCCACATGGTTTTCTGACTCATCTGATGTTTCTGATGTTAAATCTTTTTTTTTTTTTTTGATATTTGTTGATAGAAGCCTGAACTGGCTTCTAATAGATCTGTAGACCATATTTTCTTCTATTGCTAATGTCTTCCCTGTTTGGTTTATCTGTTTATGCTCAAGATCTTTGATATCTATGGAAATTTCAGTCTTTTTTTTTTTTTGATTCCAGTTCTACCCTCCATATTGTGCCCTATTGCTCACTTTCTGACTGCCTTCCTATTGATGGTAGTTTCCCTGGGCACTGAATCTTAAAACATCTCAATCTCCTCTCATGCTGGGCAAATTATGGTTCACCAGCCTAGGTATTAGTCCAAATATTATTTGGAGGGACAGAATTGGACTTGGCAGGATGCTGGGTTCTTTCATTCAGGCATACCAAAGGACCACACATGCCCCTTCGCCCCATCCTCCACTGTGTCCTGCCCTATTTCCTCTGCTCCCCAGTTCTCTGCCTCAGCAATATAGAGTGTTGCCATATTGCCACTGTTGAAGCCTGGGAAAATTTCTGGTATTTGGAGTGTGGATATTTATGGTTCTGGAAGAAAGAGCGGGGTCAGCATGTGGGATTACATTCTGCTGCAATCTTGTGTCTTGTGTTGGCTTATTCAACATTGTTGAACGAGAGAGGGGGTACCGAGTAAGCATGAATTAGGTATCAATTCATAGAGTTGCTACCTTCTTTGGGTTCTTAGTGTCTTAGACCATTGAGATAGCTGAAATTTCTTTATCTCTGACATATAATTTCTGTTTTGGAAAAGTTTGAGAGGTCAGGAGGATCAGAGAAAATGTCAGATCTTCCACTTTGTTGGGCATGTGACCTGAAAGCCTCCTTTGTTTTTCTTTGTATTTCAAGTACTTCTAAGTATGCATAGCACATAGTAAGTGCTTAATGTTTCTTGATTTTACTTGACTTTGGCAGTCTGAGAAAGCCCTTGGAGCTGTTCTCATAATGTTTTTAAATACAAAAACCAAAATACATAGTATTACAATTGAAATCATTTATACTGAAATACAGTTATCAATTTTTTAAAAGGTCATGAACATGAACATGTATAGCAGGGGTGGGGAGCCTGTGGCCTTGAGGCTACATATGGGCCCTTAGTTCTTCAAGTGAGGCCCTTTCACTGAATCCAACCTTTGGATTTGTTCCCCACCCCTGATATACACCTTTACTAAAGGGTTATTGTCATTTAGCTGTGTCGATACTTACAGACTTTTCTTTTGTTTACAGATTCTTGAACAATGTTGGCTTCTTCTTTCCACTGATAATGATGTTGACATGGATGGTATCTGTAGCTAGTATGGTCCGAAAGCTGGTTTATGAGAGAGAGATTCGTCTTGAAGAGGTATTATTATTATTTAACCACAAATGCAGAACTGGTTAGGACAAAGAGGGAAATGAAAAATTAATGCTGCAAGATAACACTGGCTTTGAGGTTGAAGAATCTGGATTTGAGTCCCAGTGCTGATAATTTCTACCTGTATGACCATGGGGAAGTCTTTTTTAACCACTCTCTGCCTTAGTTTCCTCATCTATAAAATGAAAGTATTGAGGTTAATCATCTTTAAGATCTCTTGAAGTTCTAAATACTATCATCCTATTACTATACTGTGGCATTTGAGTTCTGTGGGGGCTAATGTGATGGAGCAGATTAAAAAGACCTTGATTTGAGGTCTAATTGTGATATTAGCTGAGTCCACCTGGGCATGTCACAATTTTGAGAATTGATTTCCTCATCTATAAAATGGGAATAAAAATACTTCCACTTCCCTGCTCATAAGAATATTGTGAAGAAAAAGCTTTGTTAACCTAAAAGTAGAGTAGAAATGGGTGTTGTTGAATCAAATGTACCTGTTTTATATTCACTCCAGTCCCTGGGTTTCTGATTTAGAGTCTTGCTGTCAAGTCAGATTCTGAGGAAAACTGCCTTAAGTTGGAGCCTCAACCCCTGCTGGCACAAAAAGGCTTCTTTCTTTTGAGATTAAGGGGTACTGACAAAGGATGGAGACAATAGAATAAAAATCTAACTGTCTTTACTCAAGGATGTTGCTCCCTCAGCAAATTCTCAAAAGTTTCTCAAAAGAATGGAGAGGTAGAATTAGAAAGAAAACAGTCTGTCAGGTACCTAGCTTTTGGCATTGATGGCATGAAGGGATATTTGGTTTGCCTCATTTGGTCATGCTACATTTCACGAACTGAAATAATGTTAAAGCTAGTTTTAAAAAATGTTCGTGTCCTGAAATACGTTCCTAGGAAAGAGCTACATCACAGCCCAATCATCCACCATTATAATCTCATTGAGGCAGAAGGAAGACATCAATCATTTGTTCGTTTTACAGATGAGAAAACAATATTTGTCAACTTGACCAGGTCATAAAACACATACAAAGTGTGCTACATACCTAACCTCATTTTACAATAATCCTGTGAGCTAGTGATATGGGAATATTTTCCCATTTTATAGATGAAGAAACTGAGTCTTGGAGAGGAAAAATGACTTGCCCATGGTAATGTAGGTGGTGCGTCTCAGATGTAGGATTTGAATTCAAGATTGTTCTGACTTCTTTCCTGTATACCACATTGCCTCTCAACTCATTTGCTTTCCACACAGCTATAGACACTTAAAGTTTGTATTATTTAACTCTTGTGTATATGTTTAATTTTTTTCATGAATTTAAAATTCACCTCTCAAATTATATCATGAACCTATTGAAGGTATAGGCTATGTTTTATACTTCTTAGCATCTTCCACTGCATGTAGCACAGTGATTTGTATATAGCAGATACTTGAAAAATGTTTATTAGTTTATCCTTTTTTATTTTATGTATAGTAAACTAAAAATTCAGAGAAAGCAAAGTAAATTATATTTGGAAGAATTTTAATTTTAATTAATTAACTGATCTTATTCTTTTCATAACTTTTCCTAATGACATAAGGGACTGATCCCATTTTTTACTTCAAGATTTGGAGGCAGCTAAGTGGCGCAGTGGGTAGAGCACAGGCCTTGGAGTCAGGAGGACTTGAGTTCGGATCTGGCCTCAGACCAAACACTTGACACTTACTAGAGCTGTGTGACCCTGGGCAAGTCACTTAACCCCAATTGTCTAAAAAAAAAAAGATTAGAAGACATTGTTTCTGAAGGGCTAAGAGGGAGTCTGTGTTTGATATACATTCTCTGGCTCTTTATCCTTTTCTTCTTCCCCCATTAAAAAAAATCCTCCTGCTAAGCCAACAGTGACAGCAAATGGGATTCATTGAAATAAATGTAATGATTGATTTGTCTCTCCATCAAATTCTGATTCCCCCCCCCACCCCATTTTATCTGGTAAAGAAGTCTAGTATTTTTGCCAAACCTGAAGGGACAGCAGAGATAATCTTGTTCTGGTCATTACTTAAAAATGAGGAAATTGAGGTCCATAGAGGTAAAACAATTTACCTAAAACAACCTAGCTACTTGGTAGCAGCACTGGGGCTAAAAGCCACTTGGACCAGTTTTAACTGTCCTATTCTTTCCCATTTTTTCATGGTTAATGGTAATTCAAGATTCTTTCTCTTGACAGTATATGAGGATGATGGGTGTTCACCCTACTGTTAACTTCCTTGCCTGGTTTCTGGAGAATATCGTCATGCTTATTATAAGCAGCTGTGCTCTGGCCATCATCCTGAAAACAAGTGGCATCTTTGTGCATAGCAATGCTTTCATCATTTTCCTCTTCCTTCTGGACTTCGGAGTTTCAGTCGTCATGCTAAGCTTCTTACTCAGTGCATTTTTCAGCAGTGCCAATACTGCAGCCCTGTGTACCAGTTTGGTGTATATGATCAGCTTTTTGCCTTACATAGTTCTCTTAGTCCTACACAACCAATTAAGTTTTGCTATTCAGACAGTTCTGGTAAGTCATGGCTCTATGCCCTACTCCTCCCGTCTCTCAACAAAACAGAATAACAAACTTGACCTGTTAGTTTAGTCTATTTTAGGGCTATTTCAGGAGAGGTAATAAGGTATAGCAGTTTGAAGGAGTTAAAAAAATCTGGGCTTAGGGCCTGCCTCTGACTCTTCACATTAGCTGTTTAGCCTTGGGATAAGTCTCTTAATGTCTCAGGCTCCAGACAGCTCTCTTAAAACAATAAATTGGAGAAGAGTTGCTGATGTGAATGGGGGGAGGAAGTTTCTACACTGGGAGTTCCCTACTTGGACGGATTTATAGGTGGTGTCAAAAAATCAATGACAAGAATAACAACCTTTTAAAGGTCTCCTTTTCATTATTCTGCTCATAGATCCAAGCCTGGCAGCCATGGCTCTGTGAGATTATAATGATGTTGTGGGGTGATAGCCTGTTGAATGCTGCCATTATTAATGTGATAGAGGATATTGAATGAAGACACTTTGGGAATGCAGCATCCAAAAGAAAACACTAAGCTGTAGCATATTAGCTTTGTTTTTTTTCATGAAACAAAAAGAGACATTTCTAAAGACATTTGATAAGTGCAGACCTAAGCATTCTATTGAAGTACTTGTGAATTGTATTATATTAATGGGAGTGATCCCTCCTTTAGCAATGTCAAAATCACTCATGTACCTCCTGGAAAAAGTATTTCCCTTCAGATATTTAAATGACTTCTATTCAATTTCTAAAATCATCTCACTCTAAAAAAAAAGGAAAGGTAGAAAACAAGAAGAAAGGGAGAAGGAAGGTGGGAACAAAGCAAAGAAAGAAGGAAAGAGGAAAAGAGAATTAATCTATATTAGACTAACAGTCATATGAAAAAGCAAGCATATGAAAAGTTGTAAGGAACATGAACTTAGGGATAGAGTGTTGGTCTTGGAATCAGAAAAGGAATGGTTCAAATACCATATCTGATGACTAGCCATGTGACCCCCCTTAATTTACCATCCCTGTGTAACTCAGGCAACTCTCTAGAACTTATCTACTAAGTCTCCTCTGCCTTAGTGTTTCACTAGGATGATTGGTTTTGTGTGATTAACTAAAATCATGGCTCCCAACATGTTCAGTACTTCACACTGGAATTTTTACCAGCTGCTATTAAAATAATGGCAATACCTTTCTATTTATTATTGTGTTGTTAACCAAGTGTATTCAATAGTATCCAGGAGAAATAGAAAAACAATAAAATATTTGGCAAAGAAAATACAGGCCATACCTATTATTTAAAATTCAATCTGTCTCACTTCTTTTCCTCTATTGATGTCAAGATTTTAAGGATTTTATTCAGCAATTTTTCGGTCTACTTTCATCTGTAATTAAAAGACTAGACTAACCATCTGCTTCTGATAACATTGTATTCTTCAGCTTGAAATGCTTTTTGTCTTTTCCATTGTAGTGAAGTATATTTGCCGTTTTCAGTGGATAAAATAATATTTCTCCGCAATAGAATTCCTTTCCAGCAGATAGTATTCTATTCATTCCATTATTCTACCTCTAGTAAGCTCTAGGGCATTCACTTATTAAAAAAAAAAAAGAGGTGCTTTATTCTCTTTTCTGCTGATATATTTTATGTATTTTCAACATGTAGTACATTGGATTTATGACACTTCAAGAACTGCAGAAAAATGAAATAATTCCTTTTAACATTAATAACTAACTTGTTATCAACTCTTTAAAAAGTGAGTTGGTATTCTGTTAAATTTTTCAGGTTCAGAAATTTAAGTAGTTGCCCAGAGCAACTGTTTGGTACATCTGAATATTAATGGTTCACTGTTTCTCAAGTGGAATTTATTCTTGGACCTGCTCTTTTATTCAATGAAAAACCCTAATGTCTCTCTTCTCATCTTTTCTCTTATCAATTGGTACAGTGTTTTCTATCTACAACTGCCTTTGGGCAAGGTGTATTTTTCATTACATTCTTAGAAGGACAAGAGGCAGGTAAGAGCATGGATTTTTCCTGAATGATATTTTAATAATTAAAGCTTAAAAATAACAATTTTTGGAAATTTGTGAGTTTTAATATATTCTATAGGATTTAGTAAAAAGAAAGACTTCATTTAATAATGGATGGGTTTAAAATGATGACTTTTTTTTTCCTACTGTAGTCGATTATTTCCTATTTCTTTTACCTTTAGTTAAAGTAGAAATATAAGTTACCTCTACCCTCCCTCATATTTTGCTTTATACTATCTTTAATCACATATTTCCCTCTCCTTTGCTCTTTCATTTTGTGAACATCTTCTCTGTTTCTTCTCACCTTAATTTTTCTTTTTGCTTTGAGATTTTAACTATGGTTGCCAACAGAGACTCCTTAGGGACTTTAGAAGATCTATGGGAAGAATGTGCTTTTTCTGTATCAAAGCAAATAGAGGGTTATATTAATAATGCTGCAAGTTACCATTTGTTCTTGATCTGGTTGGGAAGGAGAGCATGAAGAATGAGCTAGCATTTCCTTTTCTCCTTTACCCACCTGTTTCTCTCTTCATTTCTCTTTTCTTTGTTTTTCTCCTACTTTCTCTGGTCTGGGACCATATATTGCTTGGGGCTGAGCTTGGCTGACAGTGAATTATGGTAAGACAAATGTAATGTGCATGTGTGTATGGGGGGGAGGGTTGATCCAATACACCAACTCTTTCGGGGAGGAAGATGCAGAAATAGCAAATTGGAGCTAAAGCAATCACCTAATTATTCTTTCTTTCCACACCCAAGGTGTTTAAGTCTCTAAAGTAAAACTTGAAACTTAAAGTTTATATAGGTTTATGTGTCACACTTTATTCTTTAAGGTTGCCCTGAATTAAGTAGTATGAATACCAAAAAAGACAAGTGACTTAAATTTTACCCTATCTGTGGAGTATCTATCTATCTATCTGTCTATCTATCTATCTATCCTCCATCTCTTTATCTAATCTATTCATTTATTTTCCCTCTCCTCTCTCTCTCTCTCTCTCTCTCTCTCTCTCTCTCTCTCTCTCTCTCACACACACACACACACACACACACACACACACACACACTGGAAAGGCTCATGACTGAAAGGCTAGCATTACATGATATATTATTTTGGCCACAGAAATTTATGTTCTAAGGAACAGAGGGGTTGTGAATTGCATTGATGTTAGGCACACTTACATTGATTAAATCACAGATTTTTGAAATATTAAAACAAATAGAGACATTCATCATGTATTTTTACGAATGTGCTTATATTCATGAGCATTTATATATCTCAATTATTGATATGATATTTGATTAATTTCTGAACAATGTTTTAAAAATAATAAATATTTTAAAATATTCCACAAAATGATAAAAAATTTGATAACTAGTTTCTAGTCTTCTTGATTCTTTCTGTGACCTAGAGGTCAAGGGAGGAAGGAGTACTGGGAACAAGAATTTATTAAGTGCCTACTCTGTGTCCTCTCCCTTTCATTATCCACCTTCATTGTGGCAAATATTACCTTTCTCTTCATCTCCCTACTATACCTATACCCTACAATTACGGCAGATAACTTTTTTGAAGAATCTGAGATTGCCAGAAATTAACTCCTAAACCATTCCTTATGTTTCTCAAAATTCTCAGTATCATGACTCACATGTTCTTTTTTTCCCCCCTGATTCACAGAAGAAGTGGTAGCCCTATTTTAATTGCTCTACTTGAGGCCTCCATCCTGTTCCCTTCTACCACCTGTAGGACTTTGCTCCAGCAATATTTTTCTCTTTCTCCTTCTCTTCTCCTTTTCTTTTTCTCTCTTTGATTTTGAGATCTTCAATAGCACCTTCCAATCTGCCTCCAGGAATAATCAGGTAATCCACCATTGAAAAAAGCCTTCCTTTTACTCTTATCGCCCATCTACTGATAGATCATAACAATGCTGTCATTCTCTTTATTGTCAAACTTCTGGAAAATGTTGTCTGTACTCTATACCTTCACTTCTTCGTGATTCATGATTTCCTCAATACCTTCTAAACTTTTCACACCCTCCCTCAGTTAATCAGTGATAGCCAAATCAAAAGTCCCTCTTTCCACGTCATATCCTCCTTGATCTGTCTGCGGAATATGACACTGTCCCCTCTGCCCTGGATAGTCTTTTCCCCATCATTTCAGAGATGTGATGATCTGGTTCTTCTTTCTTTCTGAGTCCTTTATCTCCTTTACTGGCTCCTTATCTTCTTCCTGACTCCATGAGGGGGTTATTCCCAAGGTTCCACCCTCTGTGCTATTCACTTTGATGCCCTCCCTCGGGCATCATATTAACACCTCATGTTTTGAAACCATCAAGTTGTCTCCAGATTACTTTTGTTAGCCCCTTCCTCACTTCTGAGTTTCTGTTCTGCTCCTTTACTTGACTACAGGACAGCTCCATCTGAATGTCTCACTAACACAGAACCTCAAAACCAGCATATCCCATACAAATCTAGTTTTCCAGCCCCCTAAAATTTGCTCTTCTTTCTGACTTCACTAAATTTACCAGTGGGGCCATAATTTACCCCAGTATCCAATGATGGAAACCTTAGTATCATCTTTCAGTCCTCCTTCACCTTCACAGTATCTCTTGAATCTTTTCCCTCTTCTCTATTCCTACTATTGGCACACAAATTGAAGCTCTTATTAACATCTG
Source organism: Phascolarctos cinereus (assembly GCF_003287225.1). Taxonomy (NCBI): domain Eukaryota; kingdom Metazoa; phylum Chordata; class Mammalia; order Diprotodontia; family Phascolarctidae; genus Phascolarctos; species Phascolarctos cinereus. Next base: position 76,939,990 of record NW_027555847.1, on the reverse strand, counting down.
CCTGGACTTTTGCCATAGTCTCTTAACCATTCTTCCTTCTTCTCTTCTCCCTATCTTCACATCTTTTCCTTCATACCCCTTCCAAACTAGTTTACCTTATGCTTATATCTGGTTATTTCATGCTCAGACAAGTTCAGTGGCTCTGTATTGCCTGGGGGAAAGTTCAGACTCCCTTTTCTATGATTCAAGGCCCTCCACAATCTAGTACCAGTCTCGCTTTCCTCTACCTAATGTTCACTCTAGCCAAGTTGAACTTCTTTCTGTTTCCCACACAGATCCTGTACATTTTAAAAAACCATTTTGTTTATCCTTTGTTGGATATTCTTCAAATGGTTTAATGTTGATCTAACTTTCATTTGAAGAGCTCTTTATTAACATTCCTTTTGTTTAACTCTGCTGGGAGCACCAGTATTGATGTGCTTATCACCCCAAGACATATAGTGAAAGGAGATGTGCAGATGTGGCTCTGACTTTTTTATTTATTGCTAGGGATTCAGTGGAATAATGTGTACCAATCTCTGGAACAAGAAGGAGGCATGACATTTGGTTGGGTGTGCTGGATGATTCTCTTTGACTCAATGGCATATTTTATATGTGGATGGTACTTCAGTAATTTGATTCCTGGTAAGAATTCTGAGACTTAAAACAAAAGAAAATTAACCTTTCTATCTATGACAGTGAAATAAAAAACTGAATTCTCTTTTATTAATTTAAAGGAAAGATTACAGAAAGCAAATTTTAAAAATGAGGGAAACAGTCAAATATTCTAAGGATGATTTAAAAACTAACTATGACTGAATTTATATAGAACCATTAATAAAAATATGTCAGCTAAAACAGTTTGGGGAACTATATACATAGTAACGAGACATGTTTTTAGGAACAAACCAGCATTTCTTTTCAGTGATGTACTGTCCTTTATGTTAGCATTTGGTTTTTGGTTCATATAATTATATTCTACCTAATCATGATATATTTGTATTTGTTAAATGAAACATGCCTTTGGAGTGATGAAGGGGTATCAGAACACTATGTGGTCAGTGTTGTTTCAAAACTCAATTTTTATGAGAGGCTGTTCTTTATGCCCGCTGAAAAAAAGACTATAATGGCATACCATATAACCATGGAAGGGATATATAAATACAATCTCCTTTGACTATTTACCTGCAGGTTTGCTCATTGAGGAAGTCACAGAGATATATAGAGTGTCCCAAAACTTCACTAAGACTTTTGGGATGCCATGTATACCTATGTCAAGGAAATTTCAGTAGCACCTGGCCAACCCTAGGCCAGGTTCTGCTATGGTCCTATGGTTTTACTTAGTCTCATCTTATGAATAATCTCAAGTGCCTAAGAACACAAAAGTCAACCAGCCTCATTAAGTCCACAGGCACATGATAATGCTCATTTTTCACCCTAAAATATCCCAGGGATGTCACCCTTCTATATGGCATCAGTGGTGGTACAGGGTAGAACAGCTGGAATAAACAGTTGATATATTGTGTAAGACAGCTGGCTCTCTTGGCCCTGTTGTTTACAACTTTCCTACTAACAGAATTAAAGGTATTCAACCTTCTTGGATACTCCCCAACTCTGTCAAAGGGGGTATGGGGAGAGAAAGAGGGAAAGAGAGAGAGAGAGAGAGAGAGAGAGAGAGAGAGAGAGAGAGAGAGAGAGAGAGAGACAGAGAGACAGAGAGACAGAGAGAGAGAGAGACAGAGAGAGAGAGAGAGAGAGAGAGAGAGAGAGAGAGAGAGAGAGAGACAGAGAGACAGAGAGAGAGAGAGAGAGACAGAGAGAGAGAGAGAGACAGAGAGAGAGAGAGACAGACAGAGACAGAGAGACTTTGATTACTTTCATGAGGCTGAGAGAATTGAATTATAACATGAAAAGCACGGTGAGTAGTGCACTAAATACTTGCCATTGTCTTTATACATGGCTGGTGTTGGATATCTTCTCTCCTTTGCGTTGGCTATTCTACATATCTAAAAGCCTATATAACACATGTTAGTAATTTCGAGTAGGAGGTCTCTTCCCACGACCTTCATAGGTCACAGCTCCAGAAACAGACTTATGTTAGATATCATCCAGTCCACCCTTTCATTTTACATATGAGGAACCTATGACCTGGAGAAGTGAAGAGACTTGACTGAGCTTGTATAGGTAGTTAAGGAGAAGAGGTGGAATTTGAATTTATGTCCTTTTATGCTATGCCTCATTAAACGACTTCTTTCTTTTCTTGGCTATTCTCTTAAAAGTTAGTGAAGATTGCTACTTTTTGTTTTTCCCTTTGCGTCTTTCAGAATTCAACCAGGAGGGTCAGGCATCTGATTCCTGTGCCTTTCTTTCTTGCTCTGTCTTTCTGTCCTAGGTGGAAGCTTGGCACTTATAAGTACCGTGAGTCATGGGTTTTCCCTTACACAAAGGAGCAAAATACACTGGACGCTCCTGTTCATCTACTGGTTAGCCTTTCTCCTTGGATTGTTTCGGTTCATGGCATTAGATGTTATCTGAGAAGGATTAGAGGTTCCTGAAAAATGCATACATCCGACGTAGCAGATCCCTAGCATCTGAGTTAGAAGGGCCTAAGAGGTCATGATGACTGAAAAGTAATCCTTTTTATAATATCTCAGAGTAGTGGTTGCTGGCGCACTTGAAGGCTCAGTGATAAAAAGAAAGGTCCTATCCAGGTTATCTGTCCTCCAGGCAGCAGGGGAAGGATGGCTTTCGTGGGAAGCTTTTTAAAGTGTTATGTCTAGATTCTCAAATATATGTGTATTGTTTATTAGGATAAGCTGTATTTCAGAAATGCAGTCAAGACCATCTCTAAAAGATGTGTTCATCATAGACTCAAGTGTTTCAGGAAAATATGACACCTTCTCATGCATAGTGTACAACAGGACACCCAACAATCAGGGAAAGGAAATAGAGAAAGATATGATTCCAACCATCTGCCTCCTGGCCAATTAGTACATCATGGTAGAGACTTAGGGATATGCCCATCCTAGGGCCTTTTTTTTTTTTCAGTTACTCAAGCCAATGTGGTGACCTCCTTCTCAAGTCCTGTAGGCTCACCTGGGGCCTACTCTTGATGAAGAATCCCAAGTGCCCAATGACTAAAATTGCCCAGCCTAGATATATCTAATGGCTCCAGGACCAGAACCTTCTTCCTCCTTAAATATGCCAGGCTACTTCCTGCCGCCTGCTGCCTTAATGGCTGCACAATGTAGTAGCAGCTGGGCTGGCATGATTGCTTCTCCCTACCTCAATGCTGACTGAGTTAGTAGCCTCCTTTGGCCCTGATGCTGACTGTTTTTTTTTTTCAGAAAGAGTGCTAACTTTATTCATCCTGCCTGAATCTGGGGGAATTGATTGTAATTAAAATGCAGATGTGTTAGAAGTAGAGTTTCTTTAACACGCTGATCCTATACCTGGGAACTTGATTTATTTGCAGGCTAGGAAAGTACTGATGCCCTTTGGGGTGAAGGGAATAGAGATGGTGTCTCTGAGCTGTTGACTTTGCTAGACAGGGGTTTGAAGAACTTAGTGAAACTGTGGATTCATAAAATAGCTGAGCAGTCTTTGAGAGTAGAGAGTGTACAGCAGAGGGGCTGAGACTGGGGTAATAATTGAGTTACATAAAGTATTAAGAGAGAAGGTAGGAGAAAGGAAAGGAGGGAACTCAGGATATGCTTATGGAGACAATAATTTCATCTCAAAAAAACTTTATAGCAATCCTCCCAGAAAAATGTGAATATGTCCCTGAATGTGGTTCTAGTGCCACAGATGGATGTAAAAATATGGGCGGATGCAGGTGTATGGGTGAGTGGGTGGACGGAGGTACAGAGATGAGTGTAAAAACCCAGCAAAGACAGATATTTTTGACCCATGTGATTTATCTGAGGACTCTGTATAAATATGAACTAAAACAAAATCATAGAGAATGTCTGAAGTGAAAGGGACCCTAGGTATCATCTAATTCAGCCTCTTTATTCAAAAGGATGGAAACACCTTGCTGGGATTGTAATTGCCAAATGGATCTCTGCATAGTTAGCTTGAATGTAGGCAAGGGTCATGAAAGGATTGTAGTTTAACAAATATTGGAAGAATTGGGTCTGTCATGGCTGTATGTGGTTCTTTATGAATACTACCAGTTTTGGAGTGTTAAGAATAAAAAGGTTTATTTTTTTGTTTTTGCTTTTTAATTTATTTGCCTTGGTACTTACTAGCCTCAGTTTCCTCATTTATACAACTGAAAGAATGATTTTTGTACTATACTCCTCCCAGGTTTGTGAGTAAAGCAATATGTAAATCATAAAACAGTATATAAAACGGATAATAATTATTATTCATAGAATAACAATAATGCATTTAGTTTAATTCATAAGCCATTATTACTTGTTACATTCAACATTTTGTGCTGGGTAAAAGGAAAAATGCAAACTAAAATAAAACAATCCTTGCCTCAAATAATTTATATTCTTAATACTACCACCATGACTAATAACTTACAGAAATACTTTTGGAACAAACCAATATTACTTGTCAGCATAATAGTAAAGCCTGACGACATGAAAAAGCCACTGGACTTGTTGGCTATAACTGAAAGTTGTTTGCCTCCAGATAGACTACTTGGAAAGGCAAAGGTCCAAGCGTAGAAACAAAAAATGTTCCATGGAGTGGCATACATGTAAACTCAGCCAACAGTGTGTCAACAAAGAAACATCCAACAGATGATTGGGTCATTTTGATTTGTGGACGTTACGATAGTATAAGAGAAATTAGAGAAAGTTTAAAAAGCTGGGCTTTAAAGCATCCGGACTATGAGATCAATGAAGATTATGTATGCCAAGAGGCAGGTCATGACAGCTAAAGAAAGAGAAGTATAGGATGTTTCAGTGACTTAATTAAGGTCATATGGCCACTTAGTGGCAAAGGCAGGACCAAAACATAGGGTACTTTAGCATGAACCTAAAAATAATTTAATAACTATTACAATACCGATGCTCTTCCTTCACCTTCTAAAATTGAGGAGAACTTTTATTTCTTTGCTTCTTGACATTTTCATCATCTCCTTGAAACTGATAATTAGGCAGCCATGATTTTTTTTTTTTTAAAGATCTCTGGCCAGTACTTAAATCTTGTAATATGGGCCTTTCCTGATTTAATGACTTATGGAATTCAGACTTTTAATTTTCCAAGAATGTGAATTCATCTTATGGAATTGCTTAGGAAAATAAAAAGAACCATGAATGATCATATTTTATTTCATTTATATGCACAACATAGGTAAGAAAACTATTTAATGGACTAAAATGAACTTAGAGACCTATATAGGATGAGTATTGTTAATATGGGACTAATACTGTTATGAATTGGTTCTTCTTTTTATTTGGTATTTAATAGCCATTTCTTCATTCCTAATGATCCTTATGACATAGCAGAATAGATATATTAGAACTTTTTAGAGTTTGGGACAAATTTGTGCATGCATTATGTATACTAAATCAAAAGCTAACAAAATAGAAGTGCAGTGAGTCTTCTTGTGTTTGTTTGAAATATTAAATTATTAAGATTTTCAGTTTTAAAACTGAAGATCATGACAAAAAATTATAACCCTTAACCAAACTTTCTGTAGTAGAGAAAATATAGTAAAGAGACATAATCTCATGGTAGACTGCAAAATTCTGCTAGAGTCTGTCCCCATCTTAGAAAGAGGGTCTGTTCCAAAAACCCATTTTAGGCTGGTTGTTTGGAATACAGAACATGTGAACTGTCACTGAACCAACGTGATAGATTGGGGCTAAGTTCCTGGGACATACGACAAAAATCTATTTAATCCTTTGATTACATGAACAAGAATCTCAAAGATGAGAATGCTTGCAGGGGTAGGGGGCAGAGGAGGAGATTGTGCCCTGAATCAATGTAGGAGAAACCCACATAGATGAAATCACAGATAATAATAACTCATTTCTAGAGAGCAACAGTTTTCAAAGTGTGTCCTGAGGACCCTTGGGAATCTCTAAGACCCTTTCATGGGGTCCACCAGGTCAAAACTATTTTTGTAATACTGCTAAGATGTTTTAATTTCTAATATGGTAAATATTAATAAATATCACCCACATAAAAGCTCTTTGAGGGGTTCTCAATAATTTTTAAGAGTATAAAATAGTCCTAAGATTGAAAAGAAACCATTGTTATACAGCATTAAAACGTACAGAACACCTCAGAGCAACTCTGTGCAAATATTATTTTCATTTTTCAGATTAGGAATCTGAGAATTAGGAGCTTCAAATGACTTTGCTAAAGGCATAGAATTTGTAGAGATTGGTCTAGCATTTCAAAGCAGATCTGTCCGTTCAGTCCAAGTTCAGCGCTCTCTCTCCAATATATCAAACTGCTCCTCACTGCTCCTTTAAAGTAAATGCTTGAGTTACAGAATGCTAGGGCTAGAAAGGATCATGAAATAGTCATGCCAATTCATGTTTCTGGGACAGTTCACAGTTTACAAAATGTTTTATGCATGACTAGAGGCAGTTAGATGTCAGAGTAGCTAGAGAGCTGGGCCTAGAGACAGGAAGATGTGAATTCAAATCTCACCTTAAACCAGGCATGGGGAACCTATGCTGTCGAGGCCACAGGTGGCCCTTTAGGTCCTCAAGTGCAGCCTTTTGACAGAATCCAAACTTATTTGTTCTGTGAAGTTTGGATTCAGTCAGAGGGCTGCACTTGAGAACTTGGAGGGCCATATGTGGCTTTGAGGCTGAAGGTTGCCCACCCCTGCCTTAGACCCTTACTGGGCAAGTAATTTAATTTTCTCTTGCTTCAGTTTCCATGTCTCTAAAATGTGGATGATGATAACACTTACCTCCCCAGGACTGTTGGGAGGACAAAATTAATGACTATTTGTAAAGTGTTTTGCAAACCTTAAAGTGTTATATAAAATCTAGTTTTTATTGTTATTATGGCGAATCCTATCAGGTAGGCAGCAGAAGTGTTACTATCATCATTTAAAAGAGGAAGAAATTGAAGTTCTACAAAGTGATCCTCCCCCCAAACCCTCATAGGTACGCATTGTCATAAGCTAGTAGACTAAAATTTAGGTTTCCTCACCTCCTTTAGTGCTTTTCCTATTAGCTCCCTTTTCAGTTTCCAAGTATAGAACTGAATTAATTTTATTATTTCCATTCAATCAATCAACATGTATTTAATCAGTACTATAGTCCAGGGGCACTGCTAAGCTCTGGGGATTCAGATACAAAGAATGAAATAATCCTTACTTTCAAAAGCCTCATATCCTAATTGTCCTAACTGGAATTTAGAGCATTGTTTCTACGAGAAAAAGTAGCCAAACTGCTAGCTTTGGACTCGAGAAATATGTGATCTTCCACTACCCTCTCTTAACCATGAATGCTTTATCAACAGCATTGGTTGCAGTTGAGGGTGGAACTGTGGAGGAGTTGCGTAGGTTGGGCTGATGTTAGTAGTAGGAAGATTGTACCACGGTTTTATAAAGAAGGGATGCAGAGGCAGGAGGATATAAACTGCAATTATTTATCTGTGAACTTTCTCCCTATAGAGAAAAGAAGGTCCTTTTCTACATTTAAATGAAAGATTTATCATATTCCCAGGTCATCTGAGTTAGGGGACAAGGGCAGCTGCTGCCATAGGGAATAGGGGCATGTCTCTACATTGAGAATACACCATTCATGATAGTTATATATAGGCCATGTGTAAAGCGGGGACTATCAATATTATTTTAAACTTGTATTTCTTTCTAGATACAAAAGCAGATATTTGGGTTTTCTTTAGAGTCTTCTCATAAATATGAGATAATAGCTTCATTTGTTTTAATTGTAATCTTTTCTTTTAGGACATTTTGGTTTAAAGAAACCATGGTATTTTCCCTTTACTATGTCATACTGGCAGAGCTTGTGTGGCTTCAAGATGATGAAGCAACAACATATCAACTCCAGTCTGTTGTTTGTCAATGAGAACTTCATGAACAAAGGTCTGTAAAAAGATGACAGATTTTGATAACTTTTTCAATCTGCTTTTTTGGAGAGTGGTGATTTCCAGTAAGTCCTACCTAGAGTGACTCTTTATGAGTACGTGTAGAAAGAACCTTTTGCCTTCCTGTGGACTGCCATGCAGGTGACTTTTTGTATTTCTGTGGCTGCATGGCAGCAACCATACTTGAAGTTCATGGCTCCTCTATTCCTTAATTACATGCAGTCTTCTTTTAAAATTCATTGTGGACCAAAAGGATTTGCTCAAGAAAATGTGAAAATCTCAAATGTAAAGTCAAGTATATAGCCTTATGTTGGGCTTTATCCCCATAATTCATATGTGTGTAACCAAAAATTCAACATTCCCTAGAAAGATCACAGTGACAGAATCACAAAAAATAGGAGTGTGTGTGTGTGTGTGTAATTTTGTTACTAGAAGGGATCTTAAAGATGACAGTCTGATCATTTCATTTTACTGATGAGAAAACTGAACCCCAGGGATAGGGAGTGACTTGCCCACTGTCACTTAGTGAATTGGTGATAAGAATCAAAACTAGAACAGAATTCTTTTGACATCCAATTCAGCATTCTTTCCACGGGGCTTAGGGTTTAGATAGATTTTAAATATGTGGATAAATAGGGTGATCAATTATACAGGATCATGATTAGAGTTAGAGGAGAGGAGCTAGAACAGAGATTTCATCGGTATAGGGAATTCCCTCTTGAGAAAACTCCCTCTATGTGGGCTGTTGGCACCTATCTTGGGCAATGCAGAGTCTTAAAGGGTTGCCTAGAGCAGGGCTTCTTAAACTTTTTACACTTGCAACCCCATTTTACTTCTTAGTAGTGTTCCTTGGCATTGCGCGGCCTAAGGGCACGTGCAAAGTACTCATGCTCTGTGTTCAGAACCAAAGCTGCAGTAAAGCTGTGGGATGTAACACAGGCAAGAGCCGACAGAAACACCTCAGATTCATTGTGTGTTTGGTTTTTAATTAATTTTTGTTCATTGTTTATGAGGTTGCAACTCAGAGTTTAAGAAGAGCTGGCCTGGAGCAGTGGTGTCAGTCGCAAATAGGAACAATAAAAATGGGGTCCACTGAAGTGTATGTATGGATCCCTGTGGCTGTTTATTGACTTAGAAAGCCATATATTACCATTCTCTATTTTTTCATATTTGAATTTATTTTGTTCAATATTTCCCAATTACATTTTAATCAGTTTTGGGTTGCACTAAGTACTGCACTGTTGCAGGGCAGCATAATTGAACCGTTGGCCTTGAGCACTGAGTGGTTTGATGACTCACCCAAGGTCACAGCTAGTGTGTATCAGACACAGAAATTGAACCCAAGTCTTACTGACAAGCAAAGACAAGTGTCTACTACACCATGCCAACTGTCTATGTCATACTGACAGTGTGTACATACAAAGAATTTATGTCTTGAGGGAACCCACATTTTAAAAACTTAAGTCAAATATTCTATTTTATGAATGCACATTAAATTTTAACTTTTATTATTAAGCAATCTCTTTTGGGTTAGCCATTATTAAATCGTAGTTTTAGTATGCAAATAACATGTCATTACTTACCTTGGGGAATTCATTCCAACAATGCAGGTTGTGAACTTTTGATTATTTAGCAGCTAAGTCCTAAGGAGTTTACAGAGTCACAGAAAGGTTAAACATCTAGCTTGGACCATGTAACTAGTAAGTTTCACAGGAAATATTTTAAGCCAAGTCTTCTAGAATCATAGAATTGGAGCTTAAAGGGACTGCAGAGATCAATTACTCAAGCCTCCTTATTTTATAGAGTAGGAGAAAAGAGACCAAGAGAAGTTAAAGAGTTTATCCAAGTTCACACAAATAGTAAGCAGCATAGATGGGATTTGAACCATAGCTCCAAGCCCAACCCTCTATTCACTGTAATCTGCTGAATATGGTGAATGTGCATCTACTTTTGTGTATTTCTTTAAATAATGCCCCCAAACCAATTCAAGACCTGAACAATGTAGATATCATTATGAAGATACCAGCATATTTTAAATAAATGTCTGTTATTTTTCCAAGCCCTTGCAGTGTCATGCCATTATTTTGTTCATCCACACAGGATCTTTGCCAACAAATAGGCAGAAAACAATTGAAGACAGAGTCCATGCAGGAGTGACACTGGTATCAGTTACCAAGGAATATGAAGGTGATAAAAAGGCTGCAGTTAAAGAGCTTACGCTCACATTTTATAAAGGTCAAATCACTGCTCTGCTGGGACCCAATGGTGCTGGAAAGACCACAATTATGTATGTCTGCTTAAAAAATGGTATACTGTTAAGTAATTTGATTCTTTTAAAAGTTGATTTATAAACCAAGAGAGTTGTTATCTAATTTTGGCTTTCTACTGCAAAAATTCCAAAATATATGGTATCAGTCCAACTAACAGTGCTCCACTAAATGGCCAATTTTAATCTGTCTTCTTCCTTAACTATCCAATTTAGTTTTTAGGCCCTTATGAGAATAGAGCTTTCTTGAGGCTTTGGAGGGAGGTGGGTAGGTTGCAGAGAGGATGGAGTGGTTTGTGAACCCTGAGAAGTAATAAACATCTTTCTCTTTGCCATGAAAAACAAATCCATTCTCATTTCCTGCAAATCGAACTTGTAAGAAATTGACCATGTTTTATTTAGTTCTTACAAACTTCAATGGCTCATGTAATTTTTTTCCCCCCACTAAGTTCAATTTTCCTTGAACCCAGATAAGAAGATGAAGCTCAGAGAAGAAATAGCATCACATTTATACTACTGAGATTTTTTTGGTAACTCTGGCTCTTATGAAGATTGTCTTAGTCTATGAACAAATGACATAAAAATTTGGATATAAAAGCAAGATTTGGCTATAGAAGTGTGTGACAAGGATTAAAATAATCTCTGATACTTCAAAGGCTAGGAGTTATACTGTGTCTATACAATATCCCTGAAATGTATCAAAAGTGGGGAAAATGTTGGATTTTATAATTTTGCTAAAATTAGAATGTATCTTCCTATATTCCAGTTTATTTCACTAAAAATGGGAGATTGATCTGTATTAAATCGGACTAGTTTAATGGTCTCTCTCTGTCTTCCCTAACCAACTTTTGCTTGCTTTGTATCTAAGACAGAAAGAAATTCATAAAACTCCAGCAGTCCACAGGAAATGACAAATCATTTGTAAAAGAAGCCAAAATAAATTACATAAAGTTCATGCTATTTTTCAGGTGCTAAAATAGTATGGCAGGACAGAAAGAATGGAACTTTTTGTTAGCATTTGAGTACTTTAAGAAGATGGCTAGACAGAGTAAACATGGATTCAGAAAGCTGTGGCTGTGTTTTGTCTTCTTAAATACACTTTATAATTAGCCAAAAAAAAGGTGAAATTCTATTTTATAGGAATCATTAGATTAGGATTCTGAATTTCCTCTTCCTTTCAAAGTTTATTGATTTTGATGTGGAAAGCACCTCAGAAATCAATAGGTCAACACTCTTCACCTTACAAATGCAACTGAATCCCAGAGGTCATTCAGCAGAGCCAGAATTTGGACCCGGATGTTGCGACTGGAGGAGGGTTGGAATTGCTCTTGGGCTTCCTTCTATACTTGTCTCTCATTCAGTCAGCAAGCATTTATTAGGCACCTACCATGTTCCAGGCTCTGTTCTAAGTGCTGGGGATACAAAGAAAAGCAAAAGAGAGTCCATGTTGTCAAGGAGCTCACAGTCTAATGGGGGAGATGACATGCAAACAAAAATGTATGAGTATTATAAATTAGAAACCATAAATAGAGGGAAGGTACTGGCATTAAAGGGATCATGAAAGGCTTCTTGTAAAATGTGATATTTTAACTGGGATTGGAAGGAAATCAGCGAAGTCAGGAAATGGAGGAGAGATTTCCCGGGCATGGGAGATAGTCAGTGAAAATGCCCAGAGTCTAGAGAGGGACTGCCACATTTGAGAAACAGCAAAGGGGTCAGTGTCACTGGATTTCAGAATATATGGATGGGGATATAGAAGTGAAAACACTGGAAAAGTAGGAAGGGTGAGGTTATGAAAGGCTGTGAATGCCAAACAGAAGATTTCTTATTTGATCCTGAAATTGATAGCCACTGGAGTTTATTGAATAGAAGGGTGGGGATGGAACATGATATAGTCAGATCCACACTTGAGGAAGATCATTCTGACACATGAGTGGAGGATGGACTGAAGTGGGGAGAGACTTGAGGCAGGGAGATAAATCTATTATTATTACAGAAATATTCTAGCAGCAATAATGAAGTGATGAGGGCCTGCCAGAGTGGTGGCAGTGTCAGAGGAGAGAAGGGGGCAATATACCCCTTTCAAAAACTAAATTGACAGGATTGATAACAGATTTGGATATAGGGGATGAGACAGATTCAGGAATTTAAGATGACTTCTAGGTTGTGAGCTTAGGTGATTGGTATATAGTAGGTTCTTAAAATGTGTGATGATTGGTGGATTGGATGAAAGCCAATGTCTCTGGATCACAGCATTCATGGAGGGGAGTAAAGTGTAAAGAAGACTGGAAAGGTAGGAAAAGACCAAATTGTAAAGGATGTTAGAAGTCAAACAGAGGATTTCATATTTGATCTTAGGTGCCCCTAGAGTTTATTCAGCAGGGGATCACATAGACCTGTGCTTCAGTATCACTTGAGTAGCTTATCTTAGGTAGGATGGTCACTTTGGTGGCTAAGAGGAAGATGGACTGGAGTCAGAGAGATCAATCAAAATGTTATTGTAATGGTCCTGGCGTGATGATGGGGCCTGAAACAGGGTGGGGGCTCTGTGAATGGAGGAAAGATGGTCACCAGAGTCCTAAAACCTGAAAGAAATTACACAACATCAAAGCTATCAGGGATAAAGGTGAATCTCTTATACTTCACTTCACGTTTCCATGATTTTATCCACATGGACACTCCCTCTATCAATGAAGATTGCGATTCCTCTGTGAGTTACGCAGTTTAAAAGTTGGCTGTGGCCAAAAATTTCATTATCTAACAGTGAACTTTTTTGTCAGTGAACTCAGCTAGGCATGTCTACAGATGGCAGACATACAGTCGGCACTCTTGGCCTTTCCTCGAAGCCTTTCCATGTTAGTAAGATTTGCCAGAGATTGTGTTTTGTCGGAGCCTTGAAGTATCCAGAATGGACACTACGCCATGAAGAAGCACCGGAGCGTGGTGTTAGAAAAGGATGTATCTGAAAAAAAGATAAAGGGCAAAGCCATGACTTTAGTGTTAATCATCAGTCAAAGCATTGCCATTAAAACCCTGGCAAAGACGGCAAGATCTGAAAAAAGCACTATTTTAGATGGCTGACTGAACAAACCGATGCGTAGCTATGTCTTTGAATCTCCCTGTGTTATGGCTACACGACTTTGTGAATTGTTGACTTGTCATTGGAGGTATTTCTTTTCTCTTCTAGATCTCTGTTGACAGCACTGTACCCTCCTAGTTCTGGTACCATCATTATTAATGGCAAGGATATGCAGACACAGCTTGCTGCCATCAGGATGGAAATGGGTGTATGTCCCCAGTATGATGTCTTGTTTGACAACTTATCTGTTCGGGAACATTTAGTGCTATTTGCTTCAATAAAAGCACCACTGTGGACAAAGAAGCAGTTATATCAACAAGTCAATAAGTTAGTATTATTGCTCTCTTATTTCCTTTTCCATTAGGGACAACAAAAACAATATTGGAGATTATGGTTGGAAGTATGGGCTAGATTTCTGTGAAAGAAAATAGGTTAAAGACTGAATTTGGTTCAATCAAAAGACTTAAATAAAAACCTATCATGTATGCTGCATTAAATAAGAACTGTGGGGATTCCAAAAGGAGATTATAGACCTAGCTGAGAAAAACACTTTTATCCATGAGATAATTAGGTGTTAAACTGCATTATTCATTATTATAAGGAGCTAACAGAAGGGTGAGATCAATGTGGGCTGAAATAACCCTATCTGTCTTCAGTGAGAAGGTAAAACTTGAGCTGAACCTGGAAAGATGGGTAAATGAATAAACAAATGCACGATTGAGTGAATGAATGAATTAAATTAAAAAGTATTAAGTACTTACTATGCACAAAGTATTGTGCTAAGTGCTGGGGATATAAACACATAGGGAAAAAGTCTCTATTGTCAAGGACTTTTCATTATAGTAGAGGGAAACTCCTGGAGTTATGAGCAAGAAAAAGGTGGTTTTTTTCTGGGAAGTCACAAGGATGTTGAATAGCGCAATAAGGCAGTCCACTGATTACTTTCCAGAGGCAATAGTAGTGTTGATTTGATTGTAATTCTAAGAGTAAGAGGTAGTGGTATAGAGGGCACATACCTACCTCAGGAAAGAAAATAGCCAGATGAAGATAGAGAAGCCAGGTCCCTGGGAGGTCAGAGCTGAATGGATTAAGTCCTCCAGGTTATGGCTGGATTTTATGTTAGTGAAGAGAGAGGGAGGATAACAGGGTAAGAGAAGGCTGCTGATTTGTACTCCTGATGGAACTATCTGTCATAGCTGAATAGGTGAATTTTTTATACTTCATGTTTCCATGATTTTATCCACATGGACATTCCCTCTATGAGGCAAAATTTAAAATTCTTAAGGTCACCTTGGCACAAAAGGGAATCACTCTGTGTGATCATCGTTTTCACCACTTCAAAAATGTAAGTGCAGAAGCAATGCCATTAACAATGGAGCCACAGGGGTTGGTATATTTTATCATGTGTAAAATCATTTTTGTATTTCTGGCACTTATTTTGGTTTGGAAAAGATTTTAAAATAACGTTTGTCTACAGTTAACTGAATGTTGTCATACATGCTGATCATGTTAACTCACAGTTTGCCTTCTCCATAAAGAACTTGGACTTAAGCAGCAGTGTAAGGGATTTTGGTCAGACAGAAGGAAGACATTCTGGCACAGATGGCTATTTGGCACAAGAGCAAACAATTGAGGCAGATCAGGAAATCTTTTCTGAAAGAGTAACAAATATGAAAGTTTCCAATATGAACTTTCTGATATGAAAGTTTAACTGCCCTTCTGCCTCAATATAGTACTAATTCCAGCCCCATAATCCTTTGATGTATGTATATGTGTTTTTTAATAATTCAACATTCATTCTGTGTTAATGAACTTTATAAGTTTGATTCAGACTTCAAAATGATAAAGCCAAACAGAATGAGATGAAGCAAAATTGTGTTTAAGAATTACTCTATATTTATTTCAACAATGACATTTCTAAGGTGACAAAAGAAATATCCAGGGCAGAGGCAAATGTGGCTAGAAAGCAGTTCATGGCGGGGGAGGGGTGGTCTTAATGGGCTGCAAGCTAAAAAAAGGTCACTTAGTCAATTACTAAACATATTGTTTAGCACCTACTGTGTTCAGGGCACTGTACTATGTGTTGGTGATACAAATACTAAGAATGAAACAATGTCAAGAAGGAAACACTAAGTGGTATGATATGGAAGTCAGAGGAGCCAATGCAAGTTAGAGCTTCGTGAATAATGTTCAGAGATTATAGCCCATTGTCTTCTTCCTACTTTAGATCATATCCGGGGTACTTTGTCTACTTCTTTGTAAACATTTTAGAAGGGACACTAGAAACTATGTAAGGGAACTGGAAACTACGTAATATGTGTATTGAATGAAAAAAGTAGTGATTTTTTGAGCCTGGAGAAGAGAAGACTTACATTGGGACATGATAGCTATTTTGAACATTTAAAGGGCTGTCATTTTTTTTGTTGTTTCCATTTATTTTCATGTGAGATTCCAGCTTCTTATTCTTTCTTTTTAAAATTAATTTATTTTTAGTTTTCAACATTCACTTCCATAAGATTTTGAGCTCCAAATTTTCTCTCCTTCTCTCCCCTCTCCCCACCCCAAGATCACATGTATTCTGAATACCCCTTCCCCTGATCTGCCCTCCCTTCTATCACCCCACCATCCCTTATCCTCTTCCCCTTCTATTTTCCTGTAGGGCAGGATAGATTTCTATATCCCACTGCTTGTATATATTATTTCCCAGTTGCATGTAAAAACAAAAATTTTGGGTTCCAAATTCTCTCCCTTCCTCCCTCCCCACCCACTCTCATTGAGAAGACAAGCAACTTGATACAGGTTATACATGTGTAGTCACACAAAACACAAAGAACTAACTACGTTTCCCTTTATCCTATCTCACGCCCCATTTATTCTATTCTCTTCTTTGACTCTGTCCCTCCTCAAAAGTGTTTGCTTCTGATTACCCCCTCCCCCAATCTGCCCTCCCTTCTACAAAGGGCTGTCATGTTAAAGAGGGCTTAGATTTGTTCTGCTTGGTCCCAGAGGGCAGAACCAAGACCAACATTTGGAAGTAGAGATGTAGTTTTGGACTCACTCAGAAAAAAGAAATGTCAGTTATCAGAACTGTCCAAAATTGGAATGCCTTGTTTCAGCTGTATTAAAGACCTCCATCATACCATAGGTTCCATGACCAGTTGTCAGAAATGTTGATAGGATTTCTATTTTGAATAATAACCACTTATATAGTACTTACTATGTTCCAGGCACTGTGCTAAGTGCTTTATGAATGTTATCTCACTTGATCCTCACAATCACCCTTTGTATTAGGTACTGTTATTATCCCCAGTTTATAATTAAGAAAACTGAAGTTGAGACTTGCCCAGGATCACACAGCTAATAAGTGTCTGAAGTCAGATTTGAAATCAGGTTTCTTGACTTTAGGCTACCTAGCTGCCTCTATTTTAGTTAAAGTTTAGACTAGATGACTTCTAAAGCCCCATGATTAAAGAATCATAAAGTTTGAATTAAAGGGGACTTTAGGGTTAAGGAGAATTAACATTGTGAATAACCAATATTTCTATGTGATCCATCCTTTCCCTCACTTTGACAAGAGCCCATGTCTGAAAGGCAGGAAGTTTCTGAAGGGTGTGATTGAATAAGGTGATTGCTCGCAGCCCCCAAAGCAACAGCTCTTTAACCAGCCTTGGGCTAGACCCCTCCCTTCTATTTACTACATAAACAGAAGTCAGCTTGAGCTAGGCTTTCCCTAGGGGATGACTTTTGTGTCCTTGCTGCCTAAACAAGTTTTGGGGTGCCTTTTTCTCTAGTGGGGATGTTTTTTGTCTTTCTAGCTGTTTGCTACAGGCAGCTGGGCCTCATAGAACTACTAGTATTCTTTAAAGATTAGAAAGGCATAATCAGATACATCTGAAGGCCAGCCTACTATCCCCAGCTGCTGATTAGTTCTGCCTGCCCCCACCCTCCACCAAGTTGAAGTAATTGGGAGGAACTGAGAACTCTTAGCCCACCTTCTTGTTAAAATGTCCACCAATCAAGGTTGCCTTATGCTTGCTAAGGGAAGTCCAAATAATGTACCAATGGCCTATGATGGCCAATCAGAAAGGAGACACACCCAGGTTTAAAAGGTGCTGTCATTTAAGGGTACAAAGTGAGGCAGACCAGTTATTAATAGGTTTGGTACCCTATTAATAAAAGATATCTCACTTAGAAATTTGCCTCAGTTTGCCCTTTGTTAAATGCTGCTCTCAACAGTGTCATTTAAACTGAGCCTTTCATTTTATAGATGATGAATTCAGACATCTGAGAGGGTATATGACTTTCAGGAGGTCACATAAGTAATACAGCAGAAATGAACTTTTAACTTATGTATTCTGACTCCAATTCAGTGCTCTTTCCATTGAATCATGTAGACTGGTTCTTATTTATCAAGCTAACAATAGTATAAAGCATATAAATAGACTACTGTCATGATGGGATAGGTTGCTTCACAGTTGGTCAATCTGGAGAAATTTAGTGGAAGTCCTCATGGGGTTCTAAATTTGCTTAATGCCCCATAGAGAACTGAACTCCCCAATATGGAAGATTATGATTTATGTTCTATGTTGATATCACCTGGCTTCCTTTATTTTGGTTAAAAGTTGTACTGCTTCCTTTTTGAGAAGAGAGGGAGTCTTCCTTATTTCCCGAAATTTCATCCAGTGATGAGTGCTTCCTTTCAACTTTAGCCAAAACAACTCCTTTTTGTTGTTTTTTTTTTTAAAAACTTTTTTTGGGGGGCATTTAAAATAGTGATTTTCCTTTCAGGCATCCACGGAATATCAGATTTGGAAGGTATATCAGAGTTCATCTAATCCAATTGGCAGCTGGACAAGAATCAACATACTCAACACACCCAATCAGTATTCATCCCGCCTTTGTTTCAAGAACTCTAGGGAGGGAGAATTTACTAGCCTAGAGGCATCCTGAGGCAGTATGTTCCATTTTATTAAAATATATGTGCTATGCAACCAATAATGGGTTTTCCCTCGTAGTAGTAGACATACAAGTTTGTTTTCCCAATCCTATTTGTCATGGAGCATGGGCCCGGGGTGAGGAACCTGTGGCCTTCTAGGTCCTTGGGTGCAGCCTTTTGACTGAGTCCAATTTTCACAGAACAAATCCTTTTATTATAGTGAAGTTTGGATTCAGTCAAAGGGCTGCACTCGAGGACCTAGAGGGCCACACATAGCCTCGAGGCTGCAAGTTCCCTATCTCTGGTTTAATGGAAAGAGTGCTGGATTTTGAGATGAATCCTGCAGCTTGAAAGTTTCATTAAAATTTTTGTTATTTTTTATATGATGATGGCATCACCTGAGTGGGTCCATGATCTTCTCAGTGTACATGTGTATTCCTGCTGTATATATGTGGAATTGCCATTGTGATTTCCTCAGCATGCGGAACTCCTGGGAAAGGAGTTCTTCCCACAAATGTTGCTGTTCAGTCATTTCAGTTGTGTCTGACTCTTTGTGACCCCGTTTGCGGTTTCTTGGTAAAGATACTGGAGGGGTTTGCATTTCCTTTCCAGCTCATTTTACAGATGAGGAAACTGAGGCAAACAGGGTTAAGTGACTTGCCCAGGTAGCACAGCTAGTAAGTGTTTGAGGCTGGATTTGACCTCATGACGATGAGTCTTCCCCAGTCCAGGCTAGGTACTCTATCCACTGTGGCACCTAGCTGCCAGTCTTCCCCCCACCCTAGTGCAAATGAGCAGTTCTGTAATATAAAGTCTCAGAGAGTTGCCTGGGGGCACTAGCAGGTTAAATGACTAGCACATAGTCATATAACCAATGTAAAAGGTAGGAGGTTTCCTAACTCTAACACCAGCATTTAATCCACTATACCACATTGTTTCTCTTAAAGTAAATAAAAGGCAGTAATTAAAAAAATAAAATTTTAATAATTCCCAGTCAATTTTAAAATGAAAGAAAAGAATAAGAGTCATTCCCCAATTGATAAGTGATCTAAGGATATGAACAGGTAGTTCTGAAAGGAAGAAGCCCAGGATATCTATAACCATATGAAAAAGTGCTACAAAACACTAGTAACTAGAGAATTGAAAATAAGAGCAGTTCTGAGATTTCCCATCTCAACCATCAGATTGGCAAATATGGCATTAAAGGAAAATAATAAAATTTTGAGGTGCTGCGGGAAAACAGCACTACTAATAAACCTGTGAATGGGTACAAACATTCTAGAAAGCAATTTGGAATTAAAAAAAAGTAACCAACAGTGAATGCCGTTTGACCCAGATATACCACTGTTAGGCCTATATCCAAAAGAGATGGTGGTAAAAAACTTTAAATTAAAAAGACAGCTATCAACTAAGGAATGAGAGAATAAATTGTGGTATATGAATATGATGAACACTTGTGCTGTAAGAAATGAACAAACAGATGATTCCAATGAGACATGGAAAGACTAGTATGAACTGATGCCAAGTAAAGTAAATACTTTAGTTATAGAAGAGCAATTTATACTATGACATCAATATTACAAAAAAAGAACAATTTTGAAGACTCTTATAAAGTGATAAAAAAAATGCAATGAGCAGAACTAGAAAAATTTACACAATAACAAGACTGTCAAGAGGAAGAAGACTGAAAACATGCAGAATGGTTAATACAATGACCATTCATGATTCCAGAGGACTGATAATGAAACATATTTACCTTTTGGTAGACAAGTGATGGATTCAGAGTTTGGAATGAGATATATATGTGTGTGTGTGTGTGTGTGTGTGTGTGTGTGTGTGTGTGTGTGTATGTTTATTTTTGGCTAGGTAACAGGTTAAGTGACTTGCCCAGAGTCACATGGCTAGTAAGTGTCAAGTGTCTCAGGTCGGATTTGAACTCAGGTCCTCCTGACTCCAAGGCCAGAGCTCTATGCACTGTGCTACCTAGCTGCCCCAACACATATTTTTGTATACAGTCACTGTGGGAATTTGTTTTGCCTAACTAAGCACATTTGGTACAAGGAATTTGTTTTTCTTCCAATAAGGTAGGAATGAAAGAGAGAAAAAGCAGATTTCTGTTCATTTGAAAAAAAAATAACACAAAATTGAGAGGTGGGAGGGTGCTAAAGATGTAGAGTGTCGCCTGCACTTTCAGAAGAAGTTATTGCATTAGTTTTGCTTAATTGTTTTACTTTGTTACAAAGAGACCTCTTATGGTGGTCAGGGGTAATTTGGAAATGTTTTTAATGTAAAAATAAAACATTAAATTTTTTTTTAAAATAAAAGAAACATCTGGTAGACAATATCTGGTCTCACAAATATTCTTTCCCTCTTTCTCCCAGTTCTATCTAAGTACCTCAGTTCTGTAGTTACAGGCAAATTCAAGAAATCAAAAGAAAAAAGAAGCATTAAGTATAGAGGATATGTAGATTAGATTGTATTTCAAAGCAAAGAAATTATGGGAAAAATCAGAATTTGCAAGAGTATATGGTGCTGTCTCCACTCACTCTAATAGCAGGTGCTCAGAACTTTAGCCAATTAAATTTCTATCAGTCTGCCTGGCCTTGCTGCACAGTGAATTAGAATATGTGAAGAGGTACCTGTCTAGGTAGAATAAACTCTAATCTCACCTTTCTTCTAGAGATCTCCATTTGGCCATATTGAATGTTGCACTTGAATATTCTGGAGTAGAATTTCACTTTAGAACGTACATAATACATTAGCAAATTGGACTCACTAGAAGGCACTAATGGAATCAAAATAACCATTATGAGAGGCAGTAAAATAACATAATGGATTAGCTGTACCTGTAATGAAAGTTAAGCATTGCTTAAAAAAATGAGGATAACTGGGAAATCTCAAGTACAGGGAATGAAAATTTTGGTATGCCAATGCAAAACATCTAAGTGCATATCTACCCACAAGATCTGGGGAAAACTAGTTGAACTAGTAGAGTTAGTGGTCATACCACCGACATCCACCTGCCTATTCACTTTTTAGATATTTTTGAGCATCCTTTATGTGCAAAGCACTTTGCCACAGTTCATGAACAAGAGTTACACAGGATGAGAAGGCATGGATGGGTTGTTGTGCAACCTGTGAGATTGAAAGGAGTATCCACTTCAATGGATCATAGATCTATTGAAGCACAATGATTATTATTTAAAGAATGACATCTTGATGTTATGTGAAAGGTTTACAGGTGCCAAGGGTACTTACCATTGCAAGCATTGAGTCTACACAGGTGGTAGTAAGCAAACTATTTGCAATCTACTGTGTTTAATTTGCTGGAAATTGTTGGGCTTTTTGATGAGCAGTTAATGTATTCATGTTTATTAATAAAAAAAACTATTTCCATAGAGAAATGAATATTCACCAACATAAAAAATATTCATTAACTGCTTGCATGTAGAACTGAGTTAAGCACTGTATAGAAGCAATTTACAAGTGAACACAACATAAATATTGCACTACTTACTGATGGGGCATAAGGTGCTGTTGTTGATTCAAATACAATAATATCTTTAGCTATTTGTTTATTCATTCTTTCATTTAAGAAGCATTAAAGGCTATATGCTAGGTGCTGAGGAGACGCAAACAATACTGTACAGATTTGGCATGCATAGCTATGGTTCGGAATGGAAAGCAATGAATGACATGACAAATATACAGACAGATGGGGACATGTATAACTGTGGAGCAGAATGTGGTAACAGACAGTTGTAGAGGGCTATAGAATAGAGAAAGGAAATGTTATTTGTGACGGAGGAGGTCAGGAAGGATTCTTGGAGGATGTGGTATCTGAAGTGGGTCTTAAAAGTTAGGTGGGACTTCAAAAGGTGAAGTTGTTGGAGGCAAGGCAGTCAAGGCATAGTAAACATGTTGGATGTATACAATGGATAGTAAAACAGAGACGTAGCATAATAAATAGAGGGCTGTAATTTGAAAGAAGGACTGGGAAGTTTGTAAGTTACCAGGTTGTAAATGGTTGTGGATTCCATGTTAAAAAGTTTGAATTTTATTCTGCATTTGATAGGGAAATATTGAATACTTTTGAGAAGGGGATTAACATGATCAGATTTGTGCAGAAAGATGCATAATCTGACAATAGAGTGAAGTCAGGCAATAGTCAACAAGCATTCATAAAATGCTTACTATGTACCAGGCACTGTTCTAAGTACTGAGGGATTATCGATTCAAAACAGGAAGAGGTTACCTAGGCTTATCCTAAAGGAGGGAACTCACTCTACCAATTGAAGGTCAGCACCTTCTCAAGATTTCTTGTTTTAGAGTATTCCCTAGAAAACCGAGAGGTTAAGTGACTAGTCCAGGGTCACACAGTCAGTATGTGTCAAAGGAGCTACTTGAGTTTAATTCTGAGCTGAGCTCAGAGGCTACCATATATAAAAGGTGGGTGCCTGGGGTCAAGAAATCTGAGTTCAAATCTTGCCTCCTTTACTATCTGTATGATCCTGGAGAAGTCACTTAAAGCCTCTGTCTGCCTTAGTTTCCTCAGCTGCAAAATGGGAATAATAATACCACTTACCTCTCATGATTGTGATGACCAAATGAGAAAAGGCTTACCTCGAACAGTGGTTAGAACACAGTAGGTGCTTAATAAGTGTTTGTTTCCTTGTTTCCTTTTTATCCATTGCTATGCTGCCTCTCATATAGTTTGGTATTAGAGATTCTACTAACTGATTTAACAAATAAGGAAAGTGAAATTCACAAATTAAGTAATTTGTTTATGGTCATGTAGTTACTAAGTTTCAGAAGCAGAATTTAAGCTTAGGTTCCTCCTGATTCCAGGTATAATGCTCATTCCATCATACAGCACTAACTCTCAACTGCAGCCTACTGAATTCTAAGGAAACATTTTGATTGGGTTGAGGTCTAGGAGAACAGTACCAGTAGTTTGGGGACCATAGTGATGGGCTTTTTCATATTCTAGAACCCTTCAAGATGTGGAGTTAACCCACCACCAACACAAGCACATCAGAGCTCTCTCTGGAGGAATGAAAAGAAAACTCTCAATTGGCATTGCCTTTATTGGAAATTCAAACGTTGTCGTTCTAGATGAGCCTACTAGTGGTGTGGATCCTTGTGCCCGCCGGGGCATTTGGGATATTCTACTGAAGTATCGAGCAGGTAGGAAATGAGCACCATTCTCTTTTTTATTCTGATAAGATAATATTTGTTTATAACAAAGCTAAGATAGTCATCCATTGGAACAAATCTTGCATCAAGAGAGATTAGGAGAATTTCATTTCAGAAATTGTTTCCTGGGAATATAGTAAAAAAAAAAACTCATATGGAAAAAAAAAACCCCAGTAAGAATTTTAGATTTATTCACACTAAGAAACTAAAGTTTTTTAGGACTTTTATTTAAGAGTCATACTTAGGTTCAAAAAGCTGCCTTTACCAATACAGTAATGGTGTGTGTACTCCCTCTATTATTATATATAATAAACCCTCCATATCATGTAATATTTTGAGATTCTTGTCTATTTTTTCCTATAAACCATCTATATCTGATCCATCCAACACACAAGGAGACTTTCTTTAATTTTTAAAATATCTTACGGGTACCAATGTAATACTTGGGGCTTTATCCTTGAAATATGATAGACCCATATTCTTTTATTGTGACAAATGTCTTTGAATGTGTCTTTTATACTTACATTTAAGTTGATGCTTATGCCAGTTTACAATAACTCTTCAAGAAATATGTGCTTATGGAATAACTAAATGGACTTCCCACCCAACAGTATATCGCTGTCTTGATATACTTGGTTCTTCTATTTAATTCATGTACAAGAAATGAAAACATTTTCAGCTATCTTCACACTCTAGGATGCTAAGAATTCGAAGAAGCAATTAGTGAACTAAGTACAGAGAAAGCTAATAATCCTTAACCTCTAACACATTTGTTCAATACCCTTCTCCACCACCAGCCCCTTCTGCCTGCCATGCTTCAATAATAGCAAGGCCACAGAAACTGAAGTCCAAAAGGCAGAAGCTTACTGAGGCTGACACAGTATTATGTCAGTGCTCTGTGACACAACAGAACTCCACTAGAGAACTGAACAGAGTATATGGCTGTGTGGTACTCCTTCAACTGAAGGAAAGAGCCCAGCATCCAGCTGTTACCAGTTCTGTTTCTCCAGAAGTCACTTGGGACATAGACTGAGACTTGTGAGTAGTGAATTGCCCACTAGGATGGATGAGATAGTTTTGAAGTCCAGCTTCCAGAGAAACTGCCGTCAAAGGGAGTATAAGAAAGTGAGCAATAAGGTGAAGTAGGGAAAAGTCTGATGTTACCAAAGATACCAGAAAGAAGAGAGCTCATTTAAAGACTTGAAGTATAAATAGAAAAACCAACAAGGAAGCTATTAATGACAGAAGGGAATGTGGCCCGCAGCTCAGGAAAAAGATTCCATGTTTGTTGAGTTGTTTTAGTTGTGTCGAACTCTTCATGCCCTCATTTGGGGCAGAGATACTGGAGTGGTTTGCTATTTCCTTCTCCAGCTCATTCACAGATGAGGAAACTGAGGCAAACAGGGTTAAGTGACTTGCCCAGAATCACACAGCTAGTAAGTGTCTGGGGCCAGGTTTGAATTCAGGTCCTTCTGACTCCAGGGCTAGCACTCTATCCACTATGTGGTCTAGTTGCTCAGAAGAGTCCATACGTTTATGAAAAAAATATTGCATGACAAAAATGAGTTAACATCTGATGGGGCAGAAGATCCTGTAGATTCTCAAGACAGAATGGAACCATAGTAAAGTGTTTCTGAGTAATATAAGAAAAATAAGAAATTGTGAAAACGTAGCTCGTGGTCTGTACAGCAGTAAGAATGGACAAAATAGAAAAAAATCCCTTTCAATCCACAGTGGTAAATTTTTCTAAAGAAATTAAAGAGAGAATGACTAATTGTGATTGCGATTACATGGAAGAGGACAATTTGGAAGAAGAGAACAAAAAAGCACTTATATTCAAAGAAAACGTTCTTCATATAAGCAAAACATGGATTTTCAAGACAGGATGCATAGAGACAACTTAAGTATTGTAGGTCTCCCCAAAACAACCTGCTTGGGACTATTGAAATTACTTTATAACCTAACTTACTGTTCTCTTCCTATTCAATACTGATCCCAGCCAAGGTTAACCAAGGGAGATGGGGTAAGGATTTAATTAATGTAAAGAATTCCCTGGTAATGAAGCTTCCTTTACAAATGTAAGACAATACTTTCCTGAAACTTACAGTCTTATGGAGTTTCTTAGAACAACAGAAAATTAAGTGGTTTGCCCATGGAAACACGGCCAGTACAGAGAGGTCAGAAGCAGTTTTTGAACCTAAATCAGCTTGGAGTGTGGCTCTCTACAAAATCTCTAAATTGGCAACCATATTTAGTATTGGCATTATCTACTATTCTACCCTCTACAACTTTAGAACAATGGAAGGGACCAGAAACTGGAAAGAAAGCAGGGTGCAGGAAGAAGGAGGATCCATTTTAAAAAATAAATTATCCTTTTTAAGGACTAATGACCTGTGATCCCAAGAATTTTGAGATTGAAAAAAAAACCAACTCTGTGGTGGACTAATTTCTGTAAGTGGACCTGAAGTTGGGAGCAATATACTAAATGACCTCTTCGTCCTTTCAAACTGTGAGAGATTTTCTCACTTTCTTATCCTGGCAATAGCAGAAATCAACAAACTCCTTTGTCACCTTTACATGAAAGCTGACAAGCATGGGAAGTTAACGTGACAAGATTTCTGATGATTCATCAGAATGACAATCCGCGGCCCAAATAAACAGAAAGCAAATCAAGAGAGAAAGAAAATTCTCTTCCAAAGTTTTTTCATCTCTTCTGAATTAGTTTTTCTTGTTGTCTAGTAATTATTATTATTTTATTATTAGAGGAGTCATTCTGAATGAATACCGACTGAATTGTTATAAAATGGAAATTTCTGAAAATATTGCACAAACCTCAATGGTTTTGATTTCGTGTTCTGCGATTTTCTAAGTTTCTTATGTGTTTTATGCTTTTTTCTCTTCCTGCCCCCATTCAACTGTGAACTCATTGAGACTGTGAACTATTTTGCCTGCACTGATCTCCATGTTGGCGGCTAAGGCCCCTTGAAATGTAGAGGTTCAGAACTTTGTATCTTCATGGCCTTTTCTGATGTCTCAGGGACGGACCTCAGAGACCCTGCCTAGTTGATGCTGGCTGCTTCCGTCTAGAACTCCCTGAAGCTTTTAAGGTCCTCACCATGGAGCTTTTTCACTCAACCCTCCTGAGGCTTTTTTACAGGACCCCTTTGCTATTGCATTCTCCAGACACAGAGACTACGCATTTCCCATCTCTGATTGTGCCAGGGTCTCCCTGCACTTGTGCTAGATTTGCTGGGGGAGGGGAGAGAGGGAACTTTTCTATTGCCCATGGGCTTCTGGCTAATGTTTTATGCAGTCCTAGGGTGAAATAAGTCTCTGTAGTATTTCATTGGATTTCTTAATCATTACAGGGTCTGGGAATTTCTTGGTTCTGTTGGAGTAAATATTTGGGAGCTGGGGAATCTGTATACCATTCAGCCAGAAGTCTTCCTTCCTCTCCAGTCTTATTATAGTCTTATTATATATTATATCCCTTCCATAAACTCTATGTTCCAACCATACTGGCCTGTTTATTGTTCCTCACAAATGATGCTCCATCTCTAATTTTCATTCCTCTATGCCTGGGAAGCTCTCCCTACTCATTTCTTCCTCTTAAAAGGTGATTTCCTTCAGGACTCCGATCCTGTGATATTTCTTCAAGACTCAGATCCCAGAATACTTTTCGCAGGAAGACTTTTCCTGCCCCCCTCTCCATCCCCTCCTCACCTCATCTCCCCCAAACTGGGTGCTAATGCCATCTCTTCTAAGATTACTTTATTTCTATTTTGTATGTATCTTTTATCTCATCCATATTTTTACATGTTGTCTTTTTCATTTGAATGCAAACTCCTTGAGGGCAAGGGATTACTTTTATTTTTTTCATATCTAATGCTTAGCATATTGTCTAGAAGGTAGTAAGTACTTAATACAGGCTTGTTGTTTGATCGGCCAGACCTGTGATTTCTTAGGTGCAGGGAGCTCCCAGTGAGGAAACTCTTTCCACCATCATCTGTACAAACTTTCCAACTTAGAATTTTTGAGAGTTGTTTTTATCTGAGGGGTTAAGTGCCTTCCATTAGTCACATGGCCAGTATGTATCAGAAATGGGACTTGGACTCAGCTTTTTCTGACTCTGATCCTGGCTCCCTGTGCCATCTCTTCACCAGTATATACCAGATTAGGTACATCATTTCATGTAGCCTAAAAGTCTATTTTGAAAATTAAATGATTTATGAGCCACAATGGTAGTTGACTTAAAAGATTAGGAAACTTTAGCATGAAATATAGCATGAAATCCTTAAAACATAGCATGAAAACATTGCATGGAATTCTTAATATTTCTTAACAATCCACTATGGACATACACTTTGTTCCTTTATCTAAATTCTGTTTTAAACTATTTAAAATGGTATAGATTGTTTTATTTTTAGACATAGACAATTTAGAAAATTTTCATTTGAAATTAACTGCAAATAACAGAGTACTAATTAAATGTATCGCTGCTCCTATCACTTGAACTCAGGTGCTTAGTTTACTTCTTTTAGTTCAAAGCAATATTGTCTTTGGAATGTTATAATGAGTAAATACCCAGGAAAGCACCTGCTGCTTCATTTCTTTGTGCCTTATAATTCACAGCTCCCTTCCACCCATATATACTCTCATACATTAGGTTGGCCTTCATTTGGACCTGCTTGTTCCCTGTAAAACATTGAAATTGGATTAAGAACTACTGTGACCCTTTGTTTCCCTTCCTCATTTTATTTTCAAGATCAAAGAATAAATATGTTTATTTCACCTTAGTGGTTAGCAGTGAACTAAATATAAGTAATTTAGATATGCTAAAGTAACAGTTTCATAGGCTTCAGAATTCCTTCTTCTGTTATCAGATCTTAACTTTGTCATATCTCTTGTATATGTCTTCTTTTCTCTTCTTGTAAAGCCACCACCCACAGGTCCTTCTCAACTTACACCTGGACTATTCCTATAGCTTTCTATTTGGTCTCCCCAAATCAAATCTCTCCTTACTCTGATCTGTCCTCCTGCACACAGCCAAAGTGATTTTCCTAAAGTATGTCTCTGACTTTGGCACCTGTTTTTCCAATGCCTCTCAAGATCAAATGGAAACCCTCTGTTTGGCATTTAAAGCCCTTTAAAACCTTCCCCCTTTCCTTTTTTCAGTATTCTTATACTTTCCTCCTCTGAACGCATCCTATGATCCAGCTTCTTTGGGTTATTTGCTGTTCTTTGCACACTCTATATTGCCTCTCAGTGTTTTTGCACTGGCTGTCCCCTATAAATAATCCCCTAACCTCCAGCCCTAACCCCATTTTCTTCCATATCTTAGTTCATTTGGCTTCCTTCAAGACTTGGATCAAATCCCAGCTTCTCTAGAAAGCCTTCCCTAGTCCCAATCTTCCTGCCTCCCAATACATTAATAGTGCTTTCTGCTATTGTATTCCGTCTACTTATGTGCATAGTTTTTCACGTGTAGTCTTCCAGTTAATTAGTGTTTTTGCCTTTCTTTATATCCCCAACAGTTAATACAGTGCCTAGTACACAGAAAGCATTTGACAGCTTGTTCACTGAGAAACAGGTCTATTAAAAGCTAAGTGACTTTTCCAAGGTTGGCAATGCACTGTCATGAATTTGAATTTTGAATCCAGATGCAAAATCCATTATTTCTGCCATACCAGGTGATACAATTCTCTTGATCAAGTATATGCCATGAATATAAGTTGCTTAAATTTTGTAACTAGATATAAACCTGACAATAGGTTTTGGTTCATGTCAAGAGCTCATGAAAAAGTCATATGTCTTCAAAGCTAAAACACCTGTGATTCATTAAGCTGGGTATTCTTATAATACATTATATCCCTTCCATGACTCAGAAAATGATTTTCAAGAATTTCTCCAACTTAAAAAATTATGAGACCCTACTATAGCCTTCAAGAATATATGACCACTTCCATGCCATGGTATGTATCAAATTATAGGATCTTATTAGAGAGAAATTATTTATATAATGCCACTTCTACTCAGAGCAGAAAGTGGTTGAATAACAAGTTTAAGGGTAGACTTTTTGGGGTAAAGAGCTGTCACTCATACCTCAGTCTATTCAGTCCTTGGCATATTCATATGTGTCCTCTATGTTCAACACACACACAGTTTGCAGTGGCTACCATCATTCTCAAATAGAAATTAGGGCAATTTTTTCCCCATTCATTAAGAAAAATATTTGTAGAGGTGGTTCTTTGCTTATTGTGCTTACCTTTTTGGTGCTTGTTACTGATCAAAATTTGCATTTTTATTCTTTTATGTCATCATTGTTTCTATAAAAAAGGAAGGTATCTTAATAGCAAAAATAGAATGACTTCAGAAGAGGAATGATAAAAATGATTAGAGATTAATTTTTATTCCAATTTGAAATCTTAGTAGCAATTTTTCAAATCTCTCTACATGCCATTAGATGTTCTTTAAGATTAATTAACAACAGGATAACATCAATTAATTGACCATCTAGACCTTTATAAAATGACTTATTTATCTTTCTTTTATGTTATCTAGAGAAATGCTTAAATATGAAAAACCAATAGGGGTTTGTCATTCGTCATATTATGAAAATAAGAGATAAAATTAATATAGGCCTTTTCTTCATGATAAGTGTTTTTGTCTCCTGACTTAAAGTGCATGGATATTAAAAAGGGAATTGAATTTATAAAACATAGACATTAGGGAATGATTATTTCTTTTAAGAAAAGAACTACTGTGGTATTCCTTTAAATAGTCAGGTTTCCCAATGTACTTGCAATGTATTTTAGTCTCTGTGTGTGTGTGTGTGTGTGTGTGTGTGTGTGTGTGTGTGTATAAACTTTTTAGAAAAGCATGAAATAGTAAAAACCACTATACCATGTAGTGATATGCCCAGAATCAGAGAATTTCAGAGTTGGAGGGGACCTTAGAGGTCAGCTAGTCCAACTCTTACCTGAAAAAGAACTGGTCCTATTTTAAATATTTTGATATACATTGGATTTTTGTATTTTTAATCTTTTTGCCACATATACCTGGCAATGCGACCTCTGAATAAAAAGATTTGGACACCTTAGTCCCTTCTTAGAATAGTTCCAGATTGTATTCCCAAATTATTGAGCCATTTCACAGCTCTACCAGCAGTTTATTAGAAGTTATTCAATTTTTAAAGACTACAGTTTCCCTATGAATCAATCAATCACTAAACATTTATTAAGCACCTACTATGTGCCAAGCACTATGCTGTGCTCTGGGTATACAAGAAGAGGCATAAGACAGTCCCTGAACAGATAATCCCAGAAATCCCTTTGAACGTGAAAATTCCAATATTCTACTGAAACTTCATAAGCTTTCTTGAGGGTATTGCAATATAAACTTTGACATTCTTTTAATCTTGAAATACAGGCCGTACCTTAATCTTCACTACACACCATCTTGATGAGGCAGAGGTGCTTGGTGATCGCATTGCCATACTCCAGCACGGGCGACTTAGATGTTCTGGTTCTCCCTCCAGCCTGAAGGAAACCTACGGCCATGGCCTCAGTCTGACGCTGACAAAAAAAGTAAGACGAGAAACTAGAACTTCAATTCTATTTTTACAGATCATATGTATGAAGTTTAGTGTGTACTAGGGTACTGTGGAATGCTCTGGAGATCCAAAGGCAAAAACCAAACCATCCCTACTCTCTCAAGGAGCCCTAAGTTCTACTTGGGGAAAAGTAGTAAATATGTGTTGTAGAAGCTTTCAGGACATAGTTTTGGATCTGGCGTTAGATAACTCCTAGGTCCAGTGCCGTTGCCACTGTTATAAGTCACTTAACATTGCCAAAGACCCTCAGAGTTGGAAGGCTAATAGGATCCAACTTGTTCCTCTATGGTAATCTCTTCTACGCTATCCCCAGCAAGCCGTCATCCAGTCTTCACTTAAAGACCTCTCTTGATAGAGATGTCCTACTATCTCCAGAGGCAGTTGAATTTTCTTTGAAATTGCTTTGTTTTCAAGAGTTTTTTTTCCCATCAAGCCCAAGTCTGCTGCTCTTAAACTTTTTAAAATCAATCAGTGGGTATTTACTAAACACCTATAGTGTACCAGGCACTGTGCTTAGCACTGAGTATACAAAAAGAAGCAAAAGATAATCCCCGCCTTCAAGGAGCTTGCAATCTAACCTTCACTCATTATTCCTAGTTCCAACTATGGCAGCCAAGTAGAATGAACCAATGCCTCTTCCACACGGTAACCATTCCAGTAATTTCAAAGCTCTGAAATGAGTACATTGGCCTGGATAATCCGTATGAATTCTTGTAGGTCTAAAGCCTGTGAGTTCTTATGCATGAGGCTATTTCCTGTTCTAATTGTATTTATTATGCAGCAATTAGTAATAGTAATTATAATTAAATGTTGAGTTAAATTAAATATACTAGGTTCTTATTGGGGACTTCCTCATCCTGCCTAGAACTTCAAGATATAGAAATAAGTATTATACTTATTCTTGCTTTTGAGAAACTTAGAATCCTTTTGGTGAGAAAAGATGTTGTCCATCCTTCATTTCTGAAGAGGACCAACGACCTTGGGGGCTGTTCAGGCCTTTGGCAGAGACCTGCAGGCTTCTTCAGGG
This sequence comes from Phascolarctos cinereus, assembly GCF_003287225.1. Taxonomy (NCBI): domain Eukaryota; kingdom Metazoa; phylum Chordata; class Mammalia; order Diprotodontia; family Phascolarctidae; genus Phascolarctos; species Phascolarctos cinereus. The sequence goes on along the minus strand of NW_027555847.1, from coordinate 76,907,861 downwards.
GCAGGCACAGTTTCTTCTCCATATTAAAAATTCTTTATTTTGAATTTATTTAAAAAAAAGGAAAATGGACTTTAAAAGACATTGGAAACTGTGAGTTGCTTGCTTGTGGGAGCATCTCACTTGAAAATAGAGATGAAAGAAGTGAACTTGCCTCAGTCTATCTTTGTGGCAGACTTCCTTCTGCCCACAAACACTAGCCTTGGGGAACCCAATGGGTTTGAGTTCAGTGAACTTTCCAAATAGGATAGAATGTAGCTCAGCTGGGGTCAAGGGATGGGAAATGCAGAAGCAGCAGGATGGACACAATAAAATGGGCCCTTGGATGGCAGTGTGCCTGCCCTACCCCCAGAATGTGAGAAAAGAGACACATGTGATTCTTAGAGAAAAATGTGGCTGTTGTTGTTTGTCCTTCATTCTCAAAGAGGACCCTGGCATCAGGAAGGTGATGCTGTGACTAGCAAGTGAATTGGATTTAAGTGAAGGAGGGCTGTGTAAAGTCACCAGCCTCACTTTCTCCTACAGAGCCATCTGGGTCAGTGGCAAAATATAAATTAGGACAACTGGAGATGAAAAATATGATGCAGTATTGAGTTAGTATAAACTAGGGCCAAAAACATATGGTATTGTTTGTAATGGCTTTGCTTAGTCAGGAAGGTAAGAGATCAGTGTTGACATGAATGACCAAGGAAGGGTACAAGGAAGAAGATTTTGAATTTTGAGTAGGAGAAGAGAAGACTTAAGGGTCACATATTACATATTTTCGAGTATTTGAAGAGATGTCATGTGACAGAAGGCTTAGACTTGTTCTCCTTGGCTCCATGGGGAAGAACCAGGAGCAGTGGGTGAAAGTGAAGAATGGTAGATTAAGGCCTGATGGGAAGAAAAATTGCCCAACAAAAAGAACAATACTAAAGAAGAATGAGGTACCTCTGGAAATACTAGCATCTCCAGTGACTGGAGAGAGATCAAGTGAAGAGTGAATGATTACGTATTGGTTTATAGATAAAGCCTTTGAGATGGCTTCCAACTCACATTCAGTGATTAGGTGACCATTTTAGGTAGGGAGTGCAAAATGGCAGAGATGAAAATGGCATGTATAGGAGATAGTGAAGAGATGAGTTTGTATAGAGCAAAGGAGCACACACTCTCTCTCTCTCTCCATTAGCACAAAGAATAACACCAATAATTCAGGTTTATGAAGTGCTTTAGATATATCTTCTTTGATTCTCACAACGATCCTTCAAATTAGGTATTATATTCATCCCCATTTTACAGATGAGGAAATGGAGAGGTTACAAATAACTGGCGCAGGAACACACAGCTAATAAATTTCTGGGGTGAGATTTGTATCCTGGCATTCATTACTCCAAATTCAGAACTTTACCCTTTATATGAGAGGTCAGCAAAATATGGTTCAAGTGCCAGATCCCACTGTTGTCCATTTTTGGTGTGGCCCACAAGTTAAGAAAGATTTTTACATCTTTAAATGCAGGAAAATTTTATTCAAAAATGTAAAAAACCACATTCTTATCTTTTAAGCCATGCCAGAAACCAGAGGCAGGCTAGATTTGATCCATGGGCTGTAGTTTTCTGACTCGGCTCTATGCCACATTGCCTGAGGGATGCTTATCTATCACTTAGTATAGTATTTTATTTAAGCTTCCCCATGACCTCATCAGGTGGTCACAACAGGTTCTACATTCACCGTTTTAAAGATGAGGATTATGGGGCCCTGGCATTCATAGATTCAGAGACTTAAAGCTATAAGGGACAGTAGAGATCATCTCTAATACAAGCCCAACACTTTACAGATGAGGAGACAAGGTCATATAGCAGTAAATGGACAGGCTAAGATTCAAAACCATATCTTCTGGCTGCAAATCCAAGGTCTTTTTCTTTTTTTTTATTCTTTTTTAATTTTTTTTTTTGGCTACGCTTGGGGTTAAGTGATTTGCCCAGGGTCACATAGCTAGTAAATGTTATGTGTTTGAAGCCAGATTTGAACTCAGGTCCTCCTGACTCCAAGGCCAGAGCTCTATCCACTGTGCCACCTAGCTGCCCCTAGTCTTTTTCACTACATTATAGTTTCTCATGAACAAAAAATGTTTTAGAAACATTAGTAAGGTAGAGGTATATAGTATGGATTGGCAGTAGAGAAATACTAGTTAGAGAGATATTTTAGGGTAGAAGTATCAAACACATAGGGCACATGCTCATAATACTCCTAAGTTGGCTCAAATAAGATTAAAACATATGTCCTTTCTGGTTTTAATGTGTTGATTTATATATGTATATCTTTATATACACACATGAACATCTGTGATTTTCTTAAGTCAGTATGTGGCTCACAGGATTCCTTATGTGTGGTTTAGAGGCTCTCATTTCTCAAGTTGACACCACCGTTTTAAGAGAATTGTGTTGAATTGAATGTATGATGTGTTTCAATTTGATCAATGTGATCACTTTCAATGATGTGTTTAAGAGCCCAACTGTGTTGAAGGCTTGGCTCGTGGTAGCAGCTATGGTAGTATACATAGATAAAATAAAAATGTGTTTTGAAGGAAAAATTGAGAAAACTGTTAAATACTTGATACAAGCGATAAAACAGAGAGAAGAGTTAATGATAAATCCAAGACTGGAGAATAGGTGATTGGGAAAATGATGGTACCATTGACAGAAATGGGCTACCTGGGAAAATATTTGGTTTAGGAGGGAAGATGACTTTAATTTTTAATATTTTGAATTTGAAATGATGGAAAGATCCACTTATAAATATCTTGAAGGCAGTTGAAATTATGAGAGGGGAAGTTAGGTCAATATCAGAATTTTGGTTGCAGATTTTAGAGCCATTACTATAGAAGTGGTAGTGGAAGCCATAAAAGTATAACTCATTAATGGAAAGTATAGGCAGAATGAATGAATGGCTTATGATTAAGTCTTGGAGGACTTCCATATTAAGTAAATGGTAAGAAGATGAACTAACAAAGTAAATGTTCAGTAAGTGTTTGTAATGAGAATGAAAAAGAAAAAAGGCACAAAGATAAGAGTGCAATGTCATGAAGTCCAAAGAAAGTTTTGAAGATGGGATGGTCAACAATGTCTAATACAACAAAATGTTCAAAGCGAATTATGATAGATAAGAAAAGATCATTGGATTTGGCAAGAAAGGGCAACAGACTGGCTTTTAGGAATCAGTTTCATTATAGTGGTGGAGGCAGAAAGCACAACATAGAGGGTTTCTGAAGTAATAGGAGCTGAACTGATAGACAATCATTCAAAAAATCTGCAAGTCAATGAAAGGAAGGAAAGTGAAGATAACTTTAATGACTTGTCATTAGTAAGCCCATGGGCCTTCAATTTCTCCATCCCCCTCCCCCACCATAATAGAGATGAATTTGTTTCTCTCTCCATTGTCTCTTTTGACTACATATTTGTACGTAGGTAAAGGGCATAGAAAAGCAGGCCAACGTTATGACTTTTAATTCAGGGTTCCAACCAACTGAGGTTTTCTTTTTATGAATAAACAGAAACTCTGGTTTTGTTTTCTCATATTAAAGGCCAAATAGTAATAGTAAGGCAGTAAACCAAAACATTGTGGCTATCTATAGGCACTTGTAGGCAATTTTTGTCCTGTATAAATCCTAGAGTTGAATTTAGGTGACCTTCAAGGTAGGGAGAGATGAAATAAATAATGTATTTATGAAGGTATCTTGTGCCTGAGTTGATTTGTATTTGACATAAATACATAGTCCATGCTGCTGCATGTGTCAGTGGATGGATATTTCAACTTTGCTTAATTTGAATTTTAGTTCCCATAGAATGTATAATGACTAATTCAAATCAACTGATGTCTGTTTGAGGTACTTGAGGATTTCACCTCTTTTCTCTTTGTTATTTTCCCATCTTCTTTGTAGCCTTTCATTGTGGAGATCCAAGATGCCAAGGACATAGATCGAGTTACATCTCTGATACAGATCCACATTCCAAAAGCATTTCTTAAAGAAGATGGTGGGAATGAGCTGACTTATGCAATTCCAAAGGATACAGACAAAGCATGCTTTAAAGGCCTCTTTCAGGCTCTGGATCAAAACCTACATCATTTGCATCTAACTGGCTATGGAATTTCAGATACCACCTTAGAAGAGGTATTTGTCATTTCTTGTTTTTATCACTCCTTGCAACCCCCTTGGAATATCTCTGATTAGTCAAAATTTAAGACTTCTCCCACCACCATTTGTACTTTTACAGTCACACATTTCTTTTACCTTGCATCTAACAAAATGAGTTTTGCATGGAGATAGAAATAGAAAGAAATATAAGGGAACAAGGAAAAAATATTAAGTGCCTATATTTATTTTAATTTTCTGATCCATCTCATATTTTTGCGTCAAAGATAATTGTGAGTTTAAGACAGCATTAGATAATCTTGCATTTTTATTCAGAGGACTTTTCATCCAATCTTAGTAGATATGCTAAATGCTTCCTATCAGCAGATCATTCTGTGATCTTTAACTGAAACAATGGTATCAGTGATTTAAAACTGATGAGCTTGGTTACCTGTGGTAGCAATATCTCAGTCATATATTTGCACTGCTAACAGCTGCGGAAGAAGTCTATGAATCTTGCAGAATGAAATCTTTTTAAAAGAATTTTACATTGCATCCTTTTAAAACCCCAGAAATATTACATGATCAGCTTTTGGATGAAGACTTTAGAAATATTTCTTTGAACCTAAAGTCATGCTGTGAAACCTATTTTTAAAAATATAAATAGTGATGACATACATTTAAAGAGCACTTAGAGGTTAGAAATATGTATAGCCTTGGTTAAGTTTCATATAGCTCAGCCTCTTTATTTGCAGATAAAGAAAGTGAGGCCAGGGAGGTTGATTGATTTGATTAAGGCCATACAGGTAATAAGTGGCATAGATAGGATGTGAACCCATGACTTCTAACTGAAAACCCAGTGCTTTATATGTTGAAGTGAGGGAGGGCTATAATTTTGAGATCTATATGTCTGCTGGTTCTGAAAAATTCAGGCACTAAGAGAATGTTGAATTAATACCACAAGAAAAAAATGCTTTCATTCAAAGTGGTAGTAATTCCAAGTTGATGGATCACTATTCTTAGTGACCATTGTGAGTTTTTGACAAATGAATAACAAAGCTGACTACTTTCTGAATGTAATGTGACTGATTGTTATTTTTTTTAACCAAAAGTTGACTTAAAAAAGACTGGTTTGAAGCTATAGGATGAACTTTTTCCTAAGGCCATAGAACACTATGTGGATGAAAATACATCATCTAAGATTAATTCAATATGGTTCAGTGGAAACAATTCTAGAATTGAAGTTAATGTCTTAGATTGTTAGTGTTGGTTTTGACAATTGCTACCTGTGTGACCTTGGACAATCAAGCCTCACTTTCCGCATGCACAACACGAAGGGACTGGACTAAAACACAGATACCCTTTCAAACTTTCTTCTGCCCGTCCTCTAACTGCTCCTATTACATAAATATATGTTTCTATCTTTGGTGATGGAAAATATTTAGTGGTAAGAAGTCCTTAGGTTTCTTCCTTTGATGTCCTGCTCTCCTTATTACACATAATAAAAGCATCCTCCTCACTCCCTCCCCTTTTTCTTTGTATATTTGTCCTAAGCAGTTCCTGGCCATACTCAGTTCTTCTTAAAACAACCTCAGGTTAAAGTTCCTTTGCAAATGTGTAATTGCAATATTGTATGTTGCTTAAATTTTGGTATATATCAAATTCTCTTTTTTATTCATCTTATGATAAAACTGCCTTATATCTGATACACTTCTCATCTCACTTGGTATTTCTAATCAAAGTGTAATGAAACAAAATTATTTTGTTATGTCTTTCAAGTCCTCTTACCATGTGCATGGGAGACGTCTTGATGGAGTATATAGCATTTTAAGTGGAGTTTTGCTCCACAAAATCAAATGCTATTTTTATGACCAAGTAAGAAAAATAACGGTGTCTTTTGTTCCCTGTACCCTTTAGTTAGTTGCTCAACTTTAAAGATGTTTTCTGCTAGACATGTTATCCATAAAAGCTTTCTAGTTCTCTGATCATCCTTTCATCAAGGATATCTTCAATAATTATGTAGATCAGTGGTCTCAAAATCAAATAGAAACTGAGGCCACTAAATCACACATAAGGATCCCTGTGGGGCTGCATTTTGAGTTAAAAACAACATATTAGCATTATCTATATTACATATGTTTTTAATTTGGTGAAATATTTCCCAATTATGGTTTAATCTGGTTCAGGCTGCACTTAGAAGTGCTGCAGGAGGGCTGCATGTTTGACACCTCTGGTGTAGATTATTCCCATAAATATTTTTGTAGAGATGGGAACATATACATATGGATCAGAAGTTATTGATATCTAGGCAATTGCTATTTTATATTGTTAATAATGTTTATTTTTTCTCTGAGTATTCACAATGTCTTGTCCTTACCAAGGCCACCCAACACTTCTACATGTGTCCTTTTGCCTCCTCTAACAGATTGCAACTTTAATCATCTCTTCTCTCTCTCAAGTTTCCAACCTATCTCTTCTTACTGGTTCTTTCCCTGTTGCTTTTGCACAAGTCAAAGTATCATAGAACCTTAAAAATACAAAGAAGCATTTTCATTTGATTCTACCGTTTCCTCAAGCTATCATCCTATATATCTTGTATTCTCAGCCAAATACCTTGAAAAGTCTGTTTAGGCTTGCTGCCTCCACTTCTCCTCTCATTTTCAACCCCTCTACCATCTGATTTCTGATGTTATCATTAAGCTTTCTTCAAAGTTACAGATAATATTTTAATTGCAAGTCCTATGGTCTTTTCAATCATTCTTCTCCAGTTATCTGCTTCATTTGACAATAGTGATCATCATGTCCTCCTGGATAGTCTGTCCTTTGTGGGCTTTCATGGAAGCAAGTAGATGGAAGAGTGAATAGAGCTCTGGATCTGGAGTGAGGAAGACCTGAATTCAAATCCAGCCTGAGACATTTCTGTGACTTTGTCCAAGTCGTTTAACCTCTGTCTCCCTCAATTTTCTCATTTGTAAAATGGGAATAGTAATAGCACCTGCCTTGCAGCATTATTGTGAAGATAAAATGAGATCATATTTGTTTTTCTAACCTTAAAGCATTATATAAACACTAGCTATTATTGTTTCATGACATTACTCTCTTGGTTTTCATTCTACTTGTCTATATGGCCCCTGGCAAGTCTCCCTTGCCGGTTCATACAGATCATGCTTTTTAATTGAGGGTGTTCCTAAGTTTCTGTCCTAGGTTCTCTACTCTTCTCCATCTATGTTCTCCCTCTTGTTGACCTTATCATCTCCGATGTATTTAGTTATAGCCTCTATGCTGATAACTCCCCTATCCATAATTCCCATAATCCATATCCATAACCCCAGACTCTCTCCTTAGCTTTATTCCCATACTACCAATTACCTGTTGGAAATTTCAAAATGGATGTCTTGAAGATACATCAATATCACCATGTCCAAAACAGAACTAATTTCCTTCCCCTTCCCCAAACCACCTCTCTACTACACATTTGGGCTGTGTGACCTTGGGCAAATTTTCTAACCTTTCAGTGACTCATGTAAATTTGTAAGATTACAAATTGCATATCAGAAATACAAATGGCATTGGTAATCACTTACTGGGAACTCCCTATGCAAATAAAATCACAGGCTTGGTATAAAAAAAGATTTACTCCATTTCTTTTTTATGATTGTGTCTAGTGTTCACTGTATCCAATCACTATGTCTATGTTCTAAATCTTCTATAAGAAAATATTAACAACAAAAGCTTCAGGCTTTGGTGATATAAGCCTTTGGCTTCTTTTTTTTACTCTTGACCCATATTTTCTACAGTATTTTTTATGTTCTTTTCTATATCCACCTTTACAGTGTAGTCAGTGGATGACAGAAGAAAATTTCAATTGAATGAACCATGCACAAAAAGGTGTGCCATTCACAAAGATAAGCTTAACTTAGAATAGGGGTACTCCTTTCCCCCACAGGGCTTAGAGCAGGGATTCTTAAAATTGAGCCTTTCCTTCAGTTATGACCAAAAAACCCCAAACATTATTCTGAGAATGGGTTCATGAGGCTCTTTAGACTGCCAAAAGGGCCCATGACATTAAATAAAAAAGGATAAGAATCCCTGGCCTAGAGTCTAATAAGAGAGATGAGTTATATATAGAAATGATTGTAATACAAAGCGAAATGCATAAAGCACATCCATATCAAGGCAAAAGTTAGAATAAAACAATGCCTTGGCCTGTGTAAAATTCCCCAGTGGTTTTTGCAAATGTTCTTTGTTATTCCAGTGTATAAGCAGTCTGCACACCAGTTTCAGGCCTCTGCCTTCGGTTGCACATGTGTTCAGACGATTTTGTAATTCTCCGTAAATTTGGGTTTACAAGGCCAGCTGCCAAGAGAAGCAAATACTGTCATTAAAATATTGGTCCTGAATAGAAATTTGTGAGGCACTAGTTGTCATAGTTTCTGATGTGTAGATAACAAGTAGGAAGACTATGCCAAAATAGCTCTCTGTTTGTAGATCTGATGCATCTCATTTGGCATAAATCATTGGCTTTCTGAAGTCACTGGTGGGCATCATTTCCTAAAAATGTTTCAACTTTCTGGTACCCATTAGAAAGGCAGGAAAGAGTTAGTGGGTGCTTTGATTTTTGAGCTGTAATAAAGGAGAAGCACTATTTATTCACTGGTGCACCTATGTGAAACTACTGGCATCAGATATTTTTCAAAAGCATCTACTGGAGAAGGTTATATTTTTTTTTTTACTTATACTAAATCTATGTCCGAGTCATGTAAGCTCCTGAAACAAATCATAATTATGGATTATAAAACACTTCATTGTTGCCAGATGTTTTCTGTTATTAACTTTGAAATCACAGAGGTAAAATGATCCTCAAGAGATCATGTGATCTAGCATCTTGACTTCAGTCAAGTGAAGGCCTCTACCACTGTAGATTAATATGTGTATTATCTTCTTGAAGATATCCAGAGATGGAACCCTTCTGTAGTTAGATTGTTTCCATTGAAAACAGTAGTTTTGCATAAATATGAATGTTTTAAAAATTAAAAATGTCTTTCCTTTTAGATAAAAGTACTTTAAAAAGTACATAAAACATTTATATTTTACTTATAATAGATATAATTTATATATCAAGTTCCAAAAGTTTTAGTGAGGTTTCAAGCTTTAACAACTTCAGAAGTATAAATGCTGCATATTTTAAAAAATCACTTAAAAATTTAATTATTTTGATTATATTTCTTTTCCACATTTTGTTTTGTGGGTTTTGAAAAATAAATTTTTTAATTTTGATGTTAGCAAGATGGAACACCTGGTAATTATGCATTACATGTGTGACAATTTCAGGATGACACTTTTTCATATTAGTGGTTGGGTAGAGAAGGTTCTTTTTTTGGCAACTACAATCATCTGATCTATTTCCTTTAGAGAGGAGGTCAGGTCAAAACTATTGTGCATGCATCAAAACCTCCTCCTTTGATGTACTTAAAGCTAGGATTACAAATTCAATCCTTTTAGTCACTGAGAGGCAGCTGATTAAAGTTTTCACAAAGTTAAAGAATCGACCAGAGTGATACATAGCACAAATCAGCAATTATGCTGAATTTTAATAAGAAATATCAATATATTTTAAAAAATAATAATTAACCTTTCTAATGATTTTGTAAGTTTGTAGCATTTGTGCTTCTAAAATTTCAACAACTTCAGCTTTTATTGCTTAAAATTATCCTAAGAATTTTTGGACACCCTGTATATAAAACACTTTCCTCATACCAGATCAGTGATGTGGGAAATGCTGTTATTATTATCTCCACCTTCAAGATGAGGAAAATGAGAGTGGTTTACTTGATGTGCTTATGGTCAGGAAGCTAATAACATTTGGAAAAGACAGGAAGAATTTGAATGCAATATCCAGTGTGATATCCAGGAGAACTTAAAAAATACTTCTGGTGTAAATATTTACATTCTTTCATTTTCACACATTGGTTCACTTTCCAAACAAAAACTAATTTTCAAATGCCCATTTTCCTTCCTCATGCCTTTTCTTTGCAAATGAAATTTGTTTCCTCTTTTCCTGTATTTTCAATTTGCATGCATAGCCCTCAGAATTAAATATTTGCTGACATTTACACTTTTTCACAAATTGCTGATCTTGACTTCTCATGTAGTTTTTATTCTAATTACAGTTTTAGTCTTCCACAAAGTGCTACTTTGACACTTTATTGTAGCAGAAAGGTCATCATGGGTTCTCAAAGCCTTTATCAGTACCGTGCAAAGTCTGATAGGTTCTGCCATTCTAGAAAATCTTCAGTTATGGTCCCAGCCATAACTGAGTCTGCTTTTCAAGCATCAGCCTACCTAATTATGAAGAAACTCATCTCTAGAGGTGGGCGATGATGATTTCTTTGGCTATGTCAACCCATGAAACAGAAAAGTACAAAATGGTCTTCAGTCTTGTTTGCTTCCTTTTGGTTTCATGGATGTGCTACTGGAGTATTTGTATCATATATATCTTAACATCCTTATTGTAAATAAAAAGTCAGAAGGAAGAAGCAGCTAAATGGAAGGATGGTCCAAAAGTTCTCCTTGGAGAGACAAATGAAGTGACTGGCTAAGTTAATTTCGTGATGTGTCTATAGGCAGCAATAATATGTCATTACATGGGACATAGAGGCATCATCTCTCTCTCTCTCTCTCTCTCTCTCTCTCTCTCTCTCTCTCTCTCTCTCTCTCTCTCTCTCTCTCTCTCTCTCTCTCTGTCTATCTATGTTGTTCAGCTGTTTTTCAGTAATGTCTGATTCTTTGTGACCTCTTTCTTAGCAAAGACACTGTAGCGGTTTGCGATTTCTTCCTCCAGTTCCTTTTACAGATGAGGAAACTAAGGCCAACAGGGTTAGGTGACTTTTCCAGGGTCATGCAGCTAGTAAGTGCCTGGAGCTAGATTTGAGTCAGGTCTTCTTAACTCCAGGGCTAGAGCTTTATTCACAGTGCCACCTCGCTGCTCTGTATATATCTATATTTATATCTATATATCATATCTATCTATTGATATCTATATATGTCTACAGCTTTATCTATAGCTATAGCATCTAGCATCTAGCAGCTTAGGACAACACAAGCTTAAAACATAGATTTGTTTATAAAGTACTATAGAAGATAATTGAAGATTATGAACATTATCACATCATAAAATAAAAAGAATTAATAGGTTGTTGAACTAATTAAAAGAAAGCTTGGTGTGAGATTCAATTAAATAATGGTATCATTTTTAAAGATTAAAAGAGGACAGCAAACAAATGAAAAACGGAAAAGGCCCACAAAGATTTTTAAAATGAAAGATTTGTTCTGATAAATGAAAATGTCTGTGCAAAAAAACTCTCTTCACTGGTGTGGATCTGCAAGTCATCTGTAAGTTAGTCTGTAATTTAGAGGTTTGCCTAGATACTTCCCGATAGTCACAAAGCTAATAAAAATTAATAGCTACCATTTATTTAGCACTTTAAGTCTCACAAAGTGCTGAGCAAATATCTCATTTTATCCTCGCAACAACCCTGGAAAGTAAGTGCTATTTTTCTCCCTTTTACAAATGAGGAAACTGAGGCAGTCAGAGATTAAAGAGCTTGCCCAAGGTCACATAGCTAGCAAATGTCTGAGGCTGGATTTGTTCCCAGGTCTTTCTGACTCTGGAGCTAGTACTTTATCCACTGCAGTACTGAGCTGCCTAATATGTATCAGAGGCAGGACTTTAATCCAGGCCTTTGTGACTCCAAGGCCAGCCCTTTGTCTATTACCTTTATATCACCCCACATTTCTATCATTGATATCAATAGTCTATTTGAAATATACTCTCAATCTCTTTCACTGTTTTCCAGTTCTCCTTTCCCCCTATCTTTAGGGGAAAACAAATAGTAGTAGTATATATGGTAATATAAACCTTCTTTACCTTTTTTTTGGTATAAACTTCAATGTTTCAATCAATTTGTGTTCTTTTTGAGGTGGGTATTCCATAGAGGGGTGCAGATTGCAAGCTACTCATATGTTTCAATTTTTGTTCACATTCATGATTCTTATTTGTATTGTTCTGTGAATTCAATCTTCCATCTACCTAACATAGCAGAGTCTAGATATTTTTCCACTGTAACATTTATCTATAATCTCTCAGTACATAATTGATCAATCTCTTTTTTCTGATCGTCCATTTACTGAATGATATACATTTTGCCATTTCCCACAAGCAAACAGTTATTGGCAATTATATTACACTTTTTTTCATTTTCTATATATATTTTAAATACACTTCCTTGGCAGAGAACAGATTGTTGAATGAATTGCTTATGTTAATTGGAAATAAATCATCTGGTTAGAAAAAAGACCAATTGATCCATGTAGCCACAAACCAAGGCACCACCATTCATTCACCAGTTGCCTGGAAGCCAAATTCCTGCCAACCTACTGGGCCAGTCTTCTAAACTATTAAGTGATGTCAAACGAAACAAGTAGAAAGTCTTGCCTTGTCACCGTGGTAACTTTTATTTCTTTTCTAACTCACCCATTTAATAGAGAAATACTAGTGACATTTGTGGTGTCTTCAGACATTTAATCAATTTGTCTGAAACTGTAATTTCATGTAGCCTTGGATAGGAATTCACAGCTAGTTCAGGAAAAGGTTTCTTCCCGGTCTAGTCTCACTAGAACATAGCCTCTCCAGATTCTCCCTTTTGCTTGCTCAGTGGTTTCTTTTAATGTGACCAGGCAGTCAGCAATTTTCTGCCCCTTTATGGTACACTTTATGCCTCTTATATCTGCCTACTTGGTAACAGAATTCCCACAAAGATCTTATAATCTGTATTGAGCAGCCTCAGCAGCCTTCTCTTTGTGCTATCTGCCTTTTTTCACTTTTATCATCATCAATAACTCCTAGGCCATGATTTTTTTTAAAAAAGCAGTCTTAACTCTTCTGGCTGCCCCATTGAACTTTTGACTCATACTGAACTTTCTGTCCCCAAAAACACTGAGGCAATTTCATGGAAATGGCTCTCTAACCCTCACCCCTATCCTGTACCTATGCTGCAGGTTTTTCAAAAAAATATAAATGAAACCTTGTGCAGTGATCCACCTTAAACTATATTGTTTTAAATTTAAATCCACCCCATCATTTGAGCTTAGTGACATTTAGTTTTTGATTTCAACATGTAGCACATTAGTTATTTCTCCCAGCATCTGATGATAGATGACTTCCAAGTTGTTTTCCATATTTAAAACTCTCCAATGATGTCTTTAGAAGACATCAAATGTGAGTTACTCATTTTACAGGTAGAGAAAATTAGGCCCAGAGAAATGAAATAACTTGTCTTAGGTCATATTATTCAAAAATCAAATAAATGCCAAAAGAGGCAGAGGATACAGTGGAAAGAGTGATGCAATTAGAGACAGAGGGATTGGGTTCCAATCCTGGGGGAAAGAATGACTATTTGTTTAAACTTGGGGCAAATCACTTCACCTCTGGGTCTTAATTTCCTCATCTGTAAATTGGATGAGATGACTTCCAATGGACCTTTCAGGTTTAAACCTGTAGTGCTTTATTGATTTATGAGTCTTAGACCTAAGAGTTCTCTTAGGTTTCTTAGAATAACTTCCTAACCTACATAGAACTGCTTGCCTTCTTTGGGAGGAGGAAGGGAGAGAATTTGGAACTCAAAATTTTAAAAATGAATATTAAAAATTGGCTTTACATGTAACTGGGAAAAATAAAAAAATAAAAAAAATAAATAAGAATAATTTCCTAAGGACCTGGGCCTTGGTAAAAAATAGTATTAACTCAGATTTATACAATGCTTTAATACAGTCAGCATGATGTAGTGAGGAGATACCTGCACATGGAGTAAAGACAATCCTGCCCTTGACATATTCTAGCTGAGTCTAGGCAAGTCACTTAGACTCTTTTTTCCCCCCATAACATTATATAATAAAAAAAGATGATTGCACATGAAACTGCAAATCAATCATGCACAACTTGCTATTCCTTTTAAACATATACTAAAGTTATCATGTAAATTTCTTTTTTTTCCTTTTTCCCTTCTCCTTTCCCCTTGAAGTGGCTACCATTACACACAAATCATATCTATCTATCTATATTTGTGTGCATATGTGTATGCTTGTATGTATGTGTGTGTATGTATGTATGTATGTATGTAAAATCATTCTATACATACTCCTATTTGTTGGTTCTTTCTATGGATGCAGATAGCATCTTTCTTCATAGGTCCTTCATAGTTAATTTGGGTATTTATAATAGTCAAAGTGACTTAGTTGCTTAAAGATGTTCTCAAAACAATGTTGCTATTACTGTATATAATGTTATCTTAGTTCTGCTCATTTTGCTCTTCATTTCATGTAAATTTATTCATTTTTTTTCTCAAATCAATGAGCTAATCATTTCTTATGGCATAGTAATTGCATCATTGTCATATACCACAGCTTGTTGAGCCATTCCCCAGTTGATGGGCATCTCCACTATTTCCAGTTCTTTGCCACTGCAAAGAGAACTGCTATAAATATTTTAGAACATATAGGTTCTTTTCCTTTTTAATTAATTATCTTGGGAAACAGACCTAGTGGTGGTAAGGCTGAGTCAAAGGGTATAGGCAATTCAATAACTCTTTGGGAATAATTCCAGATTGCTCTCCAGAATGGTTGTATCAATTCACAGTTCCACCAATAATGAACTAGCATCACAATTTTTCCACATCCCCAGCCATAAGACAGGATTGATGTCTATAATACTTACCTCACAGAGTTATTCTGAGAATCATTTGAAGTAATATGCATAAAAGTACCATATCAATGTTATCTATCCTATTTCTATAATCAGACATTTCTACACCTCCACTGACATTATGTTTTCCACATCAAAATCCTTTGAAGTATTTAAAATAAATATTAGGAATATGGACTGACATGTGATTTCATTGATATAGGGAACCTGTAGGTGAGGAAACTCCCTGTAGCAGTTCAGGTTGCCACCTTCTCTGCCACTTACAGTCTTAGGGAGTTGAATACAGAAATTAAGTGATTTGCTCAGGGTCACAAAGCCAGTATATATGAGGTAGAATTTGATTTCAGGAGTTTCTTGCTTCAAAGCTAGCTCTTTATCCATCATGCTATATTACCTCTTTGTGTAAGTATTACATATTATCATTTTTGAGAGAAAGAAACTTATGCTTAGAGACATTAAATTGGTCACCTAGATTCATACAACCAGGAAATGTTGGAACTGAGACTTGAACCCCAATGTTATGACCCATTAATTCCAGGCTTCATTCTTGGACCTTACTTCAAGCTCTCACATTATATTATTCCTCTGTAACCAATTGCTGCTTGACTTTCCATTGAATTGTAGACTGGATGTAACCTCAGCTGTTATTTATCAGATGTTATTTACCAGATGTTATCTACCAGAACCATGAATTCCCTCTTTAGCATCCCAATAATTGGTCTTCCAGCCTCTATCTAAACACTTCAAGTGACAGAGAACTCACTGTGTCATAGGATAGTCTCTCATTCAGAGTAGGAAATGGAGAAGTCCAACACAGTGGAGGACAATTCATTACATTAGCTGGTCCACTGGAAGCTTTCAGCGTGTGAGCAATTCTAAGAAGATAATCCTTTTACCCTTTTCTTGTTTCTCATTTTTTTCCCCTGAGGGAAAGACATCTTTGCAACTTCTTCATTGCCTATTCTTAAGGCATTTCTACCCAAATGGAACAAAATTTAACCTTCAACAATATGTGAATTATAGAACTGAAAAAAATCATACCTTGATTAAATTACAGAAATAAGGAAAAAATTTAACTTGAAAAGTTTTCAACTACAATCTTCATTTGAAACATAGTGGCCCATAGGAACTGAACATTTTTGGCATCATTTTGCAACATTATATATGTATATGTATGTGTATCCTACAATATATTAATGTATATACTTAATCATGTACACATGTATATGCAGGAATATACGAGTATGTATAAATTTATGTGTATATATGTATACATATATACAGGCATATGTATGTACATATGCATATATACGTGGAATGAAGGTGCTACTGTAATTCAACAATTCCACAAACATTTATTTAGCACATAGTAGGAATGGGGTTAAAAATTTAAAAAATGACAAAATGACAAAAAAAAATTTAAAAAAGTGACAGGCAGCTCTGAAGAAGTTACAGTCTAAAAACGGAAGTAAGCTATGTTCACAAAGAACTATAATGTATCCTCCACAACCAAATAAGAGAAGCCTAGATAAAGTGCTATGAGAAATTTGGGGAGAAAGAAATCACCTCCAGGTGTGGGAAAGTATTTACAATGGAAGTGACACATAACTAATCAGAAACCTTCAAGGATTCCTCAAATTGTGTAGCTTTGCATTCAAGGCTGTTCATAATCTGATTTCAATCTTCCTTTGCAGCTTGTTCTCACAACATTTTCCCTCATGTATTAGACGTTTTAGACAAACAAGACGACTCACCTATTCCTCCTTTGATCTTGTTTGGTCTCCACACTCTTACCTCTGAGCCTTTATCCTTGCATTCACCTCTTTCCTGTAACCCACAACTTTCAATGGCTGAAATAGTCCTCTTCTTCAAAGGACTTGACCAGGTATTCCTTAAATTCAGAATGGAGATCTTATTTATCTTAGATTCTCCCAAAGTCCACCTCCTTAATACTCAGCACATGGTTGTGATCAGCATACTGTTTTGCCCATAGTAGGCTTTAAAAGGAATTGTTCACTTGATTTCTATACAGAGTACTTGCTAAGAGGGAAACCTTGGTTTCTAAAGCATGAGGAGATGGTTAGTCTGAAGGCATCTTTAAATGAATCAGAAATGAGAGGTAACCAATATCAAAACAATAAAATAAGTTCAGTTTGAATAAGTATTTTTAAGGACCAGAACATTAAGAACTTTCAAAAACTTTCCATTGTTTGTGAAAGCCTGTGAAATGTCTATCTTGACCAATTTTGTCTTTTAAAACAAGTATTGATTTTTCTTTCTCAAGTTTTTCTATTGATCTAAGGTTAACATGGTTATTATTGCAATACGTGCTTTCTTCTGTGTTCATCTGCATTATTCCTGATGACTTTACAGTTGGGTTTGGAGGGTTTGACAATTAACTTCACTGCTTCTGTAGCTGCAAATCATAATTTGGGCATTTTTACTCAACTGAATCTGGTCTAAATGATACTTTTTAATCATAATAACAAACTACTATGGTACTGTTGGTATGTCACTGTTGGGAGAAAACATGAATGTGGGCCATATGAAATTTGCCTGCCCCAAAGTTGGCATCTAAGAGAAAGGTACCTTCATGGAAGAAAGTTTGCTTTGTATGGTAAGGGGAAGAAGGAAAGATTGATGTTATTTAGATCACATTTATATGGCAGCTTATGAATTCTGCAGGTTGTTTACCTATAGAAAACTAACTAGATGAAGAATGTCTATTGTCCAGACTTTGATATTTAGTTGGATGAACTGTCTACAAAGTATACAAATCAGTGCATATATCATAGGTAGATGTTATAATTGAGAGCAGAATTAAATAGGAAGAGAGAAGTGTGATAGGTTACAACTTGGGAAATTATGCAGTTTTTTCCAATGGATCCATGCTTTTTGAAACTAAGACCTATTTTTTAAATCATAATGTTCTTGCAGGGATATTGTATGACTGAATCATGGGGTACCGTAGCCTCCAAGAAATCTAATTTTCAGGTTACCCAAAGAACGATGTATGATGGGCTTGAAGAGGCAGTACAATCTTATCAGTGAAGAATTGTACAAGGGGAATGCCAGAAAAGGTTAATAGAGCTGTAAGACCTGAAAAGAGGATAGGCTAGTCACAAAATAAAAGCAATGAATGAGAATAATTATAAGTTTGTCTATATTACTTAATAATTAAGAAATAGCCTTAAAATATTAAAATATCTAGAGCAAAGGTTCACGAACCTTTTTTTGTCATGGACTAGCAAAGCCCTATGGACCCCTTTCCAGAATGTTTTACATAAATAAAATACATATAGAATTGCATAGGAAACCAATTATATTGACATAGTTATCTATCTATCTATCTATCTATCTATCTATCTATCTATCTATCTATCTATATTTAGGTATCAAAATATTTTTTAAAAATCAAGTTCACTGACCTCAGGTAAAAAACCCCTGATCTAAAGGAAGACCTCCAGTATGTTGGGTGGATCCTGCATCAAGAACAAAGACAAAAAAAGCAGGACTGTTTGAGAAGTCTTAGATGGGTTATGATCTACCTCATTGCAGGGAGTACTCCCATAGATGCGATCCATTAAACTTTTTCTTTTTTTTTGGGCTAGGCAATGGGGTTAAGTGACTTGCCCAGGGTCACACAGCTAGTAAGTGTTATGTGTCTGAGGCTGGATTTGAACTCAGGTCCCCTGACTTCAGGGCTGGTGCTCTATCCACTGCGCCACCTAGCTGCCCGATCCGTTAAACTTTTAAAGAAAATCTCCCATAATGTTAAAGCCTCTTGGGATTCAAGAACATCGAATTCAGCACTCTCATTTTAATAAAGGGTTAACTGAAGTTCAAAGAGAAGTGATTTGCCAAGGTGAAGTGAGAGCTAGTTAGCAGCACAACTGGTAGAAGAGTCCAAGTGTATCAACAACCAAGTCCTTTTCTCACTATCCTGTATTGCCTATCCCTTTTCCTCTTTTGATTTGCAGTGGCCGTTTAGACAAAGGTGAAACTGACCATAGTAATGGAGGTTATATGATAGGAGCTGAATTTTGCTTGTCCCGTTGCCATCATCAACGATGTGTTGCTCATTGGCTAATGGGTATACTCTTATACCAATATTGGTTAGCTTCATTTTTTTTTTCTCATTTCTAAGTGGAAGGGTACTTTGCCCTGGCAATCTCTGGGACACAGTTCATCAACCTGACATTTTAACTGTAGGCCAAGTCAGAGGGTCTATGGTACTTGACAACACGCTTTTAAAAAGGGAAATCAAAAGATAAGTATAGTCCACAAGCCCAAGTGATTGATTAATGGCACAATTAATATTTAGATGACACTGAGTTCTCATAAATGTTTGGGATTAGAAGCTTTTTCAAATTTCCAAGCTTCTCAACAAAGACTAAAGGGCTGCATATGGCAAAATAATGTCTATTGAATGCATCTTTTGTGAGGAAGCAGAACAGGCTATATCATAAGAAAAATAACAATAAAAATGTAAAGTTACATGAATGTCAAATCCATAAAATATCACTTAGTGAAAAGAGTATTTGGAATTTCTTGATCTGTTATTTTATTTTTGGCCCTTTAATAGGATGATATTATTTAACTATTAAGAGACCTAACTTGTTTAAACATTTTCAAATTTTCCTTTGACTTAAAGAAGTTGCTTGATAATTCCCACAGGTTCAACATGTTAAATCTACTTGGTTAAAAAAAAACCCAAAACAAAACCAATAGAACAACAACAACAGAACAAAAAGCCAACTCCCTTCAATTCCTTACAGGTTTCTAGTCATTGTAAAGAAAAAGTCAACATAAAATTGTCTCTATTAATCAGAAGTGAATTAAATATACATTCAATGGGGAATAATAATAATAGCTAACATTTATATAGTGCCGTAAGGTTTGCAGAGCACTTTATACATGTGATTTCATATGACTCTCATAATAATTCTGTGGGATTTGTTATTTGTTATTATTTGTTATTTTCCATTATCTCCCCTATTTTACAGATGTGAAAACTGAGGCATAGAAAGGTTAAGAATAATGTATTAATTCCATCCTCAGTAGCCTGACATCATGTCGAAAATTGTTCAGAGAAATACTACAGTTAACTTTCTTTTCATATCATAATTAGTGTGGTGATTGCATGTGTTGTATTTGCTAAACATATCTTTTTACTTCAGTTGGTCAAATTGGTTTTTCTAAATTTGGAAATTTTTTAAAGTAGAAACTTCATAAAGTCATTTGGTTATATGAGCTTCTGGAACACACTGAATTTCCTTTCTGTCTCTGCCCGAATAAAACAGGGTTTAAATTTTCTATCTCAGTTCAGTTATCTAACAGAAACATTTAAGACATGCCCTGAAAGCATGAATGCTGATTAAAGGGATGATAGCGAATTTTTTCTTCAAATTTTAAAGAATGTATGAGTAGGTATTAAGGGCATAATGTGAAACTTCCTCCTTTTAAAAATTTTACTGATAGAATGCTATAGACCTTCACATAAAATACCTTTCAAGAAAGACATTATTAATATTATATCTTGAATCTGATGTGTTCCTCTAAGCCACTGGACTAGGGCATCTTATATAATTCTTCCAAAATATTACTTAAAATGGAAATAGGAGCATATGCTATTAAGTATAATATAATTCAGTAGGAATCCAAAACATTTGCTAAGGTTGCCATCATCATATTGCTCCATTAAAAAGTGTGACATTTGCTATTACTTTATCCCCTCTGAGGTCTTTTCGGTTTAATTTCTGTATTTCCTAAAAGTCTACTGTGTGTCAGACAGTTTTCTAGGCACTGGGAACACACACACAAAAATGAAACAGGTCTTACTATCAAGGAACCCATATTCTAGTAGGAAGGAAGCAATATGTATGCTGGTAAGTATATACAAAACAGCTGCATTCCTTAGATTTAACCCCACTATCATTATGCTTCCAGGAAAAGTTCATCACCAAGAAAGTCCCATCATCCAAGAAATTCCATCAGCTTTGGTACTTATATGTTATGGTAGTTACCCTCAGCAGCTTCTGCTCCTTTGCTTGGCAAGCTGGAGTGTAGAACACAGAACTTCCCCAAAGTATCCATTTAAAGAGGCTTCACAGGCCAGCCATTTCCCATTAGCTGCACCCCTTGGATTTGACTACACCATCATCAATATGTCCTTCTGCTCCTCATCCACTTTAGATTGTAAACTTTTTGAGGGCAGGAATTGTCTTTTTAAAAATTTTCTGTCTCCAGTATTTAAAGTGTGTGGCACATAGTAAGCATTTAATAAATGTTTATGGAATTAAATTGAAATATAAAACAATTTTAGCTAAGGGAGAGTACTAACAAGGAGGGGTGTCAGGAAAGGGCTAATGTAGGAGCTGGCACTTAAGCTTTATTTTGGAGGAATGCAGGGGTTAAAGAGGTGGAAGTGAGAAGCAAGGGCATCATAGGCATAAGACTAACTAAATTAAAATATCCTGTGGGTGGAATAGTAAAGAAGCTACTTTACCAGAAACATCCAATGTATGAGGGGAAACAATTTGAAGTCAGTCTGGAAAGATAGATTATTATCAAGCCAGATTATGAAAGAATTTAAATACCATAAAGGAGTTTGTATGTATTCTAGAGCAAATGAAACTTCTTGAGCACAGAAATGAGATGGTCAGATTTGTGCTTTAGAGATAACAATTTGGCAGCTGCCCACAATTTGTGGATGATAGCTTAGAGAGGGGAGAAACTGGAGACACAGAAACAAACAGAGACTATCAAAATCATGTTGGCAAGACATGATGAGGACCTGAATGAGCATGATCACTATGTGAGTCAAGAGAAGGAGATGGACTAGAGAGATATTTGGAAGACTGGATTTTGGAGGTGAGTGGAAGTGAAGAGTCAAAGATGACTCCAAGATTATGAACATGGTGACTAGTAGATTGGCCTAAAGACTGATAAGGTTAGGAAAAGTCCTTATTTCTGTGGGGTGAGTTTCAAGAAAATGTAATGAGTAATGTTTTGGGTGTGTTGAGTTTGAGATGCCTATGGAATATCCAGGTGGAGATTTCTAGCAGACAGTTCATGTTGCTGAAGATAAGGAGAAAGATATAGAGGAAATACCTGCATAGAAGTGATCATTGGATCCATAGGAGTTGATCAGATTACAAAGAGAAGGTCAGTCCTGGACGCCACGATCTAGGATTATAAGTGGGGATCTTAGATGTCATCCAAACCAGTCTCTTCATTTTACAGATGAGGAAACTAAGACGGTTCACATTTTCATTCAGCAACTTACTACCAATGGTACTAATCAAGTCAACAAACCTTTAGAGACCTCAGTTTGCTCATCTCTAAAATGAGGGGCACAGATTACATGATCATTTATATCCCTTTCTGTTATAAGTCTATGACTCTATGATTCTGTGATAGAATTCTTTAGACTTTCTCCAGGTCCCAAGGGAATGTGTGTCTGCAAGTTGCATTCACCACTAGATGGGCCTCATGTTCATTGTGATAGATAAGATTTACAGGACCCCTTTGGGACAGGAAGCTTAAGAATACACAGATATACACATATTTACAACCAACCTGTAATATGATTGTGTAGTAGCAGTCTATATTGATAGACCAAAAATAATCATAATTTCAATCGTGCTTAAAAAGGAAATTCTTATTGGATTATCAATGGAACAAAAGCCTTAGTGCAAATGACACTTCTTAATTGATATGGTTTCAATTTTCTTTAATTCTATTCTCTATAATTGTCTGTAGAATAGCAGTACCCTGTTTTCTTTGATGTTTGTCTTTGCCATACAGTCCTTGTTTGCTTCTGGTACTGTAGACAATGAGTGCTGGAGCAGGAAGGGCCTTAGAAATCACCTGGTTCAATCCACCCATTTTACAGATAAGCAGGAGCTTCCTTTGTATTGATAGTAGTTAACTCATAAAAAAAAAAAGCTGTTCTTCATCATTGCAAGTGCTGAGGCTATCTAGACAACTTTTTACAGCTCTCCTCAGAACCCAAATCTAAATTAACTAACCCCAAACTGAGAGAAAATAGAGTTCATCTAGATCTACTCAATTCCATGTTTTTTTCTTTTGTTTTCATAGAATTTTCAGCTGGAAATACAAATCAGATAAGTGAGGCCCAGAGAGGTTCATAGTATCATAGAACCATAAGTCTAGAGCTGGGAGAGACCTCAGAAGACATCTAGTTCAACCTCTTTATTTTTAAAGGTGAGGAAATTGAGGTGCAGTGAGGTTAAGTGACCTGCCCAAGGCCACAAAGGTAGAAAGCAGCAGAGCCAGGATTTGAACTTATGTCCTCTGACTTCAGATCCAGGGCTCTTTCTGGTCTGTCCTAATTTGTCTCTAAGTAGAAGCCTGACTTTTTACATCTACTGAACATTTCTTAGCACTGAGTAGAGTGCCTCTGCTTACCAGAACCGTTCTCTCCTCTCCCATTTTCTGGTTTGGAATCTCTCTGATAGTCCAGATCATTTACCAAACAATGGAAACAATCATTTCCCCCTGTTTTTTGCTAAGGCTATCAGGCAATTTGGCTGCCTGGGAAACGAAGAACAGCAACTTAATTGACCTTGGGCCTTTCAATGTCTCAAAAAGAAGACCCTAGTCACACTGCAGAGTCTAATTGGAAAATGGGCTAGTCATCCTGTCCAACTTGTTTAATAACAAAATTATACCTACTCAGTATCTCTCCCATTTACTTGTCATTGATATTCACCTCTGTCCTACTTTCAAACCTCTGTTCTCTTCATCCCTGGCGTTCAAGGCCCTCCACAATCTGGTCTGTTTTTGTCAATCTCTAAAGCCTTGATCAAGGGATACTGTGCATTTTAGATATCTGTGTTGGTGTTTAGCTATCTCTCTTGGTCTTAGAATCTAGACCTAGGAGAAAAGTTTAGTGGCTGCAGAGAGGCAGATTTAAATTTGACTCATCATCTTTTTCTTCAAACCCCATCTTTTTTCCTATTGCCTCTTCTTTTAACTACCACTATTGCTCATCCGTTTTCATTCTCATTACTACTACAAACATGTGGTATTGCATGTTTATTTTAATTAATTATATTTTCATTTGAGCAGCTAGGTGAAGCAGTGGATAGACAGCTGGGTGTGAAGTCAGGAAGATTCATCTTCATGAGTTCAAATCTGGGCTCAGATACTTATTAACTGTGTGACCCCAGGCAAGTCACTTAACTCTGTTTGCCTTAATTCTTCATTTGTAAAATGAGCTGGAGAAGGAAATGGCAAACCATTCCAGTATCTTTGCCAAGAAAACCCCAAATGGGGACATAAAGAGTCAGACATGACTGAAATGACTGAACACTAACAAATATTTTCATTCCTACTATTACCGCAAATGTTGTGTCACAAATGATAGATGTATCATCAAGCAAAGCAAAAGCAAAAAACAAGAAAAGCAATATATTGGCCAAGTCCAATAATATATGTTTTATTCTAAACATATTGTTCACTACCTCTCATTCAAATATTTTTGGATGACTCATTGTAATATGTTTTTTTCTCTCTGTAGAACTTGGATATCTGACCTTTATCAGATATGTTTGCTGTGAGAGGGGCAGGGACTGTAGTGGATAGAAAGCTTACCTTTGAGTCAGGAAGACCTTGTTGCAGAGAAAAATACCAATCTGCAGTGGTCAAGAGAATTTCCTTATTGGGAAGCCCTCAATAAAATAATCTTTTCCCATCCTATTCTCATTTCTGGGAATTTTTTTTTCTTATTGTTACTTGCCTTCTTACGTTAGTAGATTTTTTTTCATTAAAAATCTTTTAAATTTTATCACAATTTTGATTTTCTTTTATGAATGTCTTTATTTCTAGTTTGATTAATAATTTTTCCCCTGACCTAGTTATTCAAGGTAATTCTGATTCTTTTCAATTTTTTTTTTCAAAAATGATAAAACCTTTTCTATTAGGTTATATATTTATTTGAAGCTTATTGGGGCATATGGTATAAGTTTAAGATAGTGATTGGAACTTAATTTCTACCAAACTACTTTCCTATTTTTCTAGTAATTCTTGTCAAATAGAGAGGCCTACTAGAGTACTATGTTTGATTATTTTGGGGGTCTTGTTAAGTGAATCTGTTCCACTGAGCAGCTTCCTACACAGTATCCTGAAATTGTTATTCACCTACTTCATCAGATTCTTATTTTCTCGCCAAAAAAGTCCGAACAGCCTAGAATTCAAGGTCCTCCACAACCTGGCGACCTTTATTCCTTTTCTCCAACGATTCCCTGATTAATGTACTTGTTATTTGCTACAGAATATTCAGTTTTAAAAATTTCAGTCACTCTACTTGAAATTGTTTCCATCTATGCCTACTGACATTTTGCCCTCTTTCTTAATGTTTTGCTTTAATGATATCTGTTCTACGGCACCTTCTTTGGGCACTTCTGCTAGAAGCAATGAATCTCTCCCTCTTTTTTTCCCCATACCTTTTCATGTGCTGTTAATATGGTATTTATTATTTATTGTTTTGTGTTGTAGTTATTTAAGGCAGGTGGTTAGTTCTTGCCCTCATTTATACGAAGATTATTGAGGGAAGAAATCAAGCTTTGTCGATTGATGAATTTATCTCTGTGCCTAGAAAAGTACCTTATGAGAGTATATGCCTAATAAGTTTAATGAATGAATGAATATATTATGATGTATGTTTGGAAGGTATCCTAGGAATAATAATTTATTCCACAAATTCCGGAAATGGAAAGGAAAACAAATTGAAAGAAAAAATCATAAAAGAAGCATTTTATTTACAATAATCCTATATAAATGTAAACTATTATCAAACCTATGATAAACATAGCTTTATTTTTGTCTCTAAAAAGGTATTTTTGAAGCTTTTACAAGACTCCAAAAACAAACCACATAGTCCTGATACAACAGACATAAAGTCTCAATATGAGAGAAGCACAGAACAACTGCATGACAATAGTAAGTATTCAATTAATTATTTGCATTGTTCTTTTAATAAAAATATAATTTCTGAAATCTACAATCTTTATTTTGACAAATTCATTTTTACCCAAAGCTTCTAAACACATGTGAAACTGAGTCATTATTACCACCTTTATAACTCTCAAGTCTGTCTTGAGTCTGACATCTCTCCTGGTTTCATCCCCCTTTTAATGAAAACTTTCTTAATGGAAACGGATTTTTAAAAAAGGAGAGAGAATGCTGACTCAGAGAAAGTACTGTTTTATTGGGGCAACCTGCAAGCTCTCTTATAGATTCTTGAGTTGGGTAAATCTTGAGTATCTTTGTGAGTATAGGTAAGATGTCTGAACTTTGCAGACATTATTATTATTTACCAATAAAGGCTTTTTTTCCTCTTCCTTGTTTGTATCAATGCTTTTCTTATGAGCAGAATAATGTGTAAGTCAAATGCTCAGTGGTTTAATGAAGATGGGTATTTTTCTTAATAGCTGAGATCTCTTTTATTATGAATTTGTGATTGATGCTCCAATTTAGTCTAGTATTTACTAGTACATACTATGCATGTACACAGTATAGCAATCCAATGGGTTCCTTTTGTTGGCATCAGTTTGGAAGAGTTGAACACACTAATCAGGTGACTCAATTTAATGAAATGATACAATAAAAAAGAAATCCCTCTAATAAAAGGTATATTGATAGTTGTTTAAGGAATGCTAAATTTTCACAGAATCAAAGCTTTGGGAAGGACATCAATGGCCCACTAATCTGACCCATACAAAAGAAAAATCCATCATAGAAGTTATGCTCTTTGGAAATAGCTCTAGGTATTTGAAAATTTTCTTTACATCAGTTCTAAATATGCTTCTTTATAACTTACATCCATTTTCTCCAGTTCTTATATGTGGGAGACAAGGTGAATGTCTAATCCCTTTTCCATTGGAGAACCCTTGAAATACATGAAGACAGCTATCATATCCTTCCTACTTCTCCCTCTGCCTAAATATCTCAGTTTCCCTCAACTGAGTCCTACATTGAATGACCTCAAAGTATTTAATCATCCTGGTTGCTCTCTTCAGGACACTTTTGGGATTTCCATCAATGAATATTTGAATATACAGTGATTAAAATGACTTTAGCTTTCACATTTTGATGAAATAAAATAACTAATTAACTGATATTTTTATAACTCAGAATACATTGAATTTAAAACCTATAATTAAAAAAACTAATATTTTACCAGAAACTTAACTTACCAAGCAAATGGATGAAACCTTAAAAAAATGTTGTATGTCAAAATATGACATTTAGAAGGTTCCATTACCTGAGAAGTCTTTTTAACAATGATAAGTTTAAGTCAGGGGTGGGGAACCTTTGGCCTCAAGACTACATGTGGCCCTCTAGGTCCTCAAGTGTGGCCCTTTGAGTGAATCCAAATTTCACAGAATAGATCCTTTATAACATGGGGATTTATTTAAGTAATTTTGGTCATATTTTTTCAGTTATTATTTGCCGAGTTGAAATTGTTGATTTGAATTAAGCGATACAGTTTCATATATAATATTATTGCCATTTTCCACAAAAGACAGTGGGAAACATTGCTCATAGAAATCTCCATTCTTCTAAGAATTTACAGGCCATGTTTTCAGTCCTTTCATTCTCCTACCTTAACATGACTTTGAAAATCCTTCCCCAAATATCCATATTAACACCCATTCTAATATTCTGATCTTACAGTCCTTGATTTCCTCAACTCAGTAATTTAATTCAATAAATGTTCATCAGTAACCCACTCTGTGCCTGGTAATATATCAGACAATAAATAGATAAAGATAAAGACAGAAAAGTTCCTTTTCTTACGTTATACAGGGGAAATAATCCACTCCCATCCATTCTGAACTTTAGCCCTTCATTATCAATTGTTTGCTGGACATCTCTATATGTATAGTCCATAGGTATCTTGGATTCAGTATGTCCAAAAGAAAACTCATATCTCCCTTTGGCACTCTTTGCCCTATAAACTCAAACCTTCTTTAAAACACATCCTTTTATTGACAGCACCACTCTCCATCCAGTCACTCAGGTTTGCCATCTTGGAGTCACTACTGACCTTTCCTTCTCCATCAACCTTCATATCCAATCTATTGCCAAGTCTTGTCAATTGTACCTCTCCAACATGTCTCACTTCCATCTCCTTGTCCCCAATCACTCAGCATCTACTCTAGTTTAGGGTTACATCACCTTTTTCTTGTTCTATTGCAATATCTTCCTAATTGGTATCCCCGATTCGTCGCTCTACTTTTTTCAATGAAATTTCCATATAGTTTCAAACTGATATTCCTAAAACATAGAAATAATTGTGCTCTAGCATCAGGAACTTTCACCCAGCTTGCCCTCCTGCCCCTACTCTTTCAAAAATATCTTATCATTTGCTTTTTGAACTACAGCCCATTTTCTGGAACAACTGTGGCCCAGTTCTGGTTTCTTGCTTAGTTAGTTATTTCCTCGTCCTGCAAACACACCTGCACAAAGTCCTCATATCTATTATGTTACCAACTCTTTTGACTTCCAACAGGTGTGATTTCTATACGGGCCAGCTAGCTTCATTTATTTATTGACTCCAGACTACTTCTCTAACCCCATAGATACCCTTGGATTCCAGGTGGACAGGATTTGTGCAAATTCTTTTCTTTGACTAAAAAAAAAAACAGCAACAAACCAGCTCAAGCTGCTTTCCCTACTGCTGATAGGTCAACCCAATTACCTTCATATGCAAAGGATGAGAGGTTAATTAAAATAACCCTTAAGAAACCCCTATCCTAGAAGGATGAATTTGAGGAAGTTTACTGTTCCTCCCTCATATTCGATGGAGGCACCTGAAGTAGAAGAATTGCAGCAGAGGAGTGAAGATGATCAAATGGAACTCAAAAGTTACAGTAATTACCCTTTCATGACCTAGCTCTCAAAGTAGCACACAAAGCTGCAATAATCCTGGTTAAACCTTGCAGAATAGCAAAATGTCGACTCAATGGCATTTCCTGGGAAGAGAAGGACTTAAGCATTCCTCCCACCTGTTCTTTAATCTCTATACTTAAAAGGATTGTTTTAGTAGTCTGAGTCTGATTCTAAAATGTACTAGAAATCAATTTGGAATTTCAGCAATGTGGAGATCCCAGCTCTATTTCATACTTGTTATGGTAGCCTTGTTAAAATGTAAGAGCAATGAGAGGTAGCATGAATTCTCTGCCAAGACACCTTGATTTGAGAAATCACCCTGATTTGCAAGGGCTCTGCTGGGTATGTCTTCCTGACCCTGGACACTAGACTAGTAATCAGAAGCCACAGGTAATAGCCCCGATTCTGCTATTAACCAGCTGTTTGGCTTTGGACAAATTATTCAGCATCTCTGTCCTAGGTTACTTTTCCCACGTGTCAGAATGAAGAAGAGGACATTAGTCGAGCTTGGTTATTTTGTCCAGGTCTCTGGTTCTATCACTTGCCACAATTAAAACCTGGAGTTAGTCACCTGGCAGAGAAGTGTGGCATTACAGAATTAGAGTTAGAGGAGACTTAGAGACCATGTAGTTAAACCATCTCATTGTTCAGATGAGGAGCATAAGGCTTAGGTAAGTGAAATTATTTGCTCAAGGTCCCATGGGGAGTAGTCATCAGATGTGGGTTGGGAACCTAGTTCCTCTGACTCCATAGTCAGTGTGCTACTCATTGTACTAACCTGCCAGTCTTTCCAGATGACACTGGGGTGTTTATGCATGGCAAGAGAGAGCTGCCATATGTGTCTATAGGCATATTAGCCAAACAGTGGCAAGGAAGTGATCACAAAAAAAAAGAGGGTAGAAGAAAGGGCCTTGTACTTTCCACCATATTGTTTTTTAGTTATTAA
This sequence comes from Phascolarctos cinereus, assembly GCF_003287225.1. Classification (NCBI taxonomy): domain Eukaryota; kingdom Metazoa; phylum Chordata; class Mammalia; order Diprotodontia; family Phascolarctidae; genus Phascolarctos; species Phascolarctos cinereus. The sequence continues at coordinate 76,878,127 of NW_027555847.1, read as the reverse complement.
TATCACTTGGGATACATTTAGAGCTCAAACTGAGTAAAAATTTCCCCTAATACCATTTAATGATAATTAAGACAAGTCTAACTCATAACGTCATTTCAGAAACATGGTAATGATTTGAATCAGTAATGATGTTTTGTCTTGGTCAAAGAGTTCCATTTTGTTATTTGTTAATTATTAATAAAGCCTTTTATTTTATCATAGATTCAATTATACTATATGTCCAGTCATATCTTCCATGTCCATATGCCTCCACTAAATTGAATGTATATATATATGTATATGCACATGTACATATTATATATGTTATATGCTCATATAGGTATATATATATTACACAAATGCACGCATATCTATATCTATCATATATCTTTCAGTCTGTCTATGCATCATATGTTGATTTGATCTATTTATCTGTTTGTTTTTGGCTATCAAACTAATGAAGCTGTCTCCAAAATGATGGAAGTATTGTGATGAACACTGGTGGGCTATGTTTGTATGCATGCATATGTGTTTATATACATACACAATACAATGTACATGTTATATGTACACATATTATATATAATATATATCATATATACACATTTATCTATGTGTATTTATCTTTATCTATTTGTCTATGATCTATCTGATCTGTTTGTCTTTTGGCTATAAAACTCATGAAGTTGTTTCCAAAGGGCTGGAGGTATTGTGATGAATATTAATAGAGAGATCCCTACCCTGTTTAAATCAAGAATTCTTGAATTATTGAAGTATAGCCTCAGAGTACCTTTTTTCATGCTAATAGGAAGAGCCTATAAACCTACTGCTATTCTGATCTCTGGACTCCAAAGAGGTTTATTTGTTAATTTTTTTTGCATCTGAAACAGGAAAGCAGGAGAGTATAAGATTCAACTGAGATTTGAGGGCCTTACAGGGAACCTGATTTTTGTAAGGATACTCTTGTCTCATTTTTAATTTAGCTTTCCATTTAAAATGTAAGTTTGTATTTTATTTTTTAAAATAGGCAATGCTTTCAGAGAGATGATTTATACCATTTTATGCTATTACTTTTTTTTACTTTGTTTATCTTGATTTTTATTTTTAGTGTCACTTAATAGACAGATTTTATTTATGAGACTAACTTTCAGGTAAATGTAACTGGTAACTTCTAATGATCCTTTATCTTTTAACATTTCTTATAAGAGAACTGCTTAAATTTTTTCCATCAGAAATCCCTGAGATTGGACTAAATATCACAAACATTTCTTTGAGAAGTTGTAAATCAGCATGTTGCTTTAATACCAAACAGCCTGCTATGGCTAGTTGCTGCCTTTATGAGGCTCGTCTATCAGTTAAAAAAAATCACTACTCAGTAATCTAAATTTAGTTTACTTCATCAAAGGCAATAAAAATATTGTAAAGGTAAAAAAAATAGTTGTAATAAAAGCTAATGTTATGTAAAATGGAGTGATGTTTGAACTCAAGAAGGTGGGGGTAATGGGGAGTTTATAGCATTTAAAATGACCATTGTAAAACATTGGTATGAAAGGGACAGTGTTTATTTGTCATGTAAATCGCAAATTAGTAGCTGGAAAAAATGTGTTTAGAAAATCAATTGAAATATACCCTTGTGAAATTGGAAAAGAGCACAGAATGCATTGTAGTGAAGTTGGAGTGAAATTACCCTTATTTGTAAAACTGGTCACATACTGCAGATAGTCTCTCATAAAAAATCAAAATGGGACCTTCGAAGGTTCAGGAGAGGTGGTAGAAAAGTTTCTCAAAGTATTTTAGATAAAATATTCATCATGCCTACCTACACTCTCTTACTGAAGTGCCTTCTTGTCATAGTGCTGAGACTGGGTTCTCAGAGAACTAAAAGCTAAAACGGACCATGCCATGTCAAAAAGGTGGAAAGATTCTACCTTGTTGGAAAGTCATAGGTTATGGGTCTGTCATCATCAGTCTAACTATGGTTGGAGAGATTCTTTGCTGGGTTGGCTGTAGGGTGCTGAATTTTGCAACCTTAGAAACTCTCAAGGACCATCTAGCCCACCCTGATAAAATTACAGCTCTTTGCAGTTATGTGGTACTTGCTATGCAAATTGTGTGTACATATTCTAAAGAAAAGTGACTGAATTTATTGTGTTTTTTTCTCGCTATACTCTATCACTTGGTGATCTCATCTGCTCCCATTGGTTTAATTAAATCTTTTTACAGATGGTTCCCAGATCCCTACATAGAGCTGTAGACTCTCCCCTGAGCTCTTGTACCAAATAACTGTGACAATTTGAATTCAGTGTCCCAGAGGCATCTCAAAGACAATATACTCCCAAACAAGACTTCTTATTTCTTTCTCCTTCTTCCCTTCACTCAAACACATCCTACTTCCAAGCTTCCCCATTACTGTCAAAGGGTACCTCCATTCTTCCAGTCTAATTTAGCACCCATCTAAGTTAGCAACATGTGTTATTTTTTACTCCTCATTATCCTTCAATCCCAGGTATCTTATCAGTTGCCAAATCTTCTTATTCCACAACCTCATTCAATGGTATGCTAATTAACTGGGATAAAATAAAATTTATTGATTACAAATGAACCTTACAATTGTTATATGTTGAAAAAACTTCTAATATGAAATAGGTCCTTTTTCTGTAATCACTTATTTTACCCAATCAGTTTAACACTGATTACACAATATTTTTTTCTTTTGCATTTAATTTTGTATTTTTCCATTAACAAAATTGTTTTTTTTTCTTTCCCACCTTCCCACTGGGAAAAAAGAAAAACAAAACTTCTATACAATATATGTGTATGTATATATATATATATATATATATATATATATATATATATACACACACACACACACACACACACACACACACACACACACACACACATATGTATAATAATAGCAGAACAAATTCTCACATTTGTCACGTCCAAAAAATGTCTCATTTTGTACCCTCACTCCTTCCCTACTATGACAGAAGGTGGATAGCATGCTTTATCATCAGTGCTCTATAATCATGGTCAATTATTGTATTGATCAAAGTGCTTGAGTCTTGTAAAATTGTTCATCTCTTACTATTTTATTACATTCCTATGATACAATTTAGTTGGTCATTCCACAGTTGATGGGCATCCCCCTCACTTAGTTTTCAGTTACTTGCCACCACAAAAAGAGTAGCTCCAAAAATTTCTGTACATATAGGTTTTTTCCCCTCTTCTTTAATCTTTGGGAAATAGGCCTAGTAGTGGTATTTTTGGATCAAAGGGTATTCACAGGTTAGTAACTTGTTGAGAATGATTGCAAATTGTTTTCCAGAATGGCTGGATGAGTTCACAATTCCACCAATATTGAATTGTTCACATAGCTGCTCTAACATTTGTCATTTTCCTTTGTAATCAACTTTGTAATCTTATAGATGTATAGTAGAATCTCAGAGCTGCTTTAATTTAGATTTCTCTATTAGTGATTTGGAACTTTAAAAAAGAAGTGGCAATTGGTTATTTGAATATCTGCCTTAGAAAACTACCTATTCATATCCTTTGTCCATTTGTCAGGGAGAGTTCACAAGATTTTGACACGTATTCTTTAGCTCTTCATGATAAAATCCTGATTATCATGTTGAACATTAAATGTGTTTTTATGAGCAGTTCACCTTTCCAGTCTAGCTATGATTAGAACCAATAGGTTTTCGATAGTGTTTTAAGTCAAGCAAATTCTCAGACTATTCATCTATTGAATAAATTTCTTATTCTTTTGTGATATATGTCATGGCACATGGCTTTTTTTCTTCAACATTCCATCCTCACTTGGGAATTTTGTGATTCTGCTTTATGTATATATTTATTAACATTCATTATTTTCTTAATAAGAACAAACCTCTAGGCTCACTGGAAGTTAAAAAAAACTGTGGATCATTTTAAGTGGTTAATTTATAGCCTGATGATGATTCCTAGATCTTCTAGGTTTATAGGTTTACCTGCACCCCTTTCGACAAGTTTTTATGTAGTCTTGAATGAAAATTAAACTCCATCAATAAAAATTTCTTTCTTTTTCCAGTTTGTAATACTCCAGTTTTTATATTGCTTTGCACATAAGAAGCATTTTTTCTTCATAGCAATGATAAGCTATGAATAATAATGGTTGTTTTTTCCTTTTTTAAAAAAGAAACTGGTTTTCCCTGTTGTTATTCCAACTTCATGAAGCCTATACTCCACTGTCAATAACAATAGCTAACATTTATATGGCACTTACTTATGTACCAAGCATGGGGCTAAGTGCTTTATTATCTCATTTGAGATAATCCTTGGAGTAGGAAATTCAGCTTTTGTGGCTTCGAAGGCCCTGTGAGGGTCTTTCCTTATTTAGTTTTGCAGCAATGTTTTGTCTTTTCTTGGCATTATTTAACATGTGTGTTTGTACTTTCCTTTGCACTTTGGTGTGACCGATCCTGCTTCTTTGTAGGTTTGAATGATCCATCAAACACTTGACTTCCCCATAGCAATAGTTATATTAATATCACTAAAATCATTGAAATGTGCTCTTTAAGAGTTACACAGTTTGCAGGTTTCTTTGGAGGAATATCCATTCTGAAAATCCACTGAATTAAAAACACAACAAAAAAAGATCAGTGAAATTATGTTTATGTGGCATGAAGTCTAGCGTTCAACTGAGAGAAAACTAACTCAAGAAAGCTGCAGCAACGAGCTCATTCCAGTTCTACTTGGTTAAGGTCAGATTTTCTAAGTGATTGCACGTGGATAGTGATCCAGTTGTTCAAGGTTAGAACACACACACACACACACACACACACACACACACACACACACACACACACACACACACCCATTGCAGCCACAAAATGAAAGGCTATCAAAATTATGGCATGTTTCAAGTAATTCACACACCACTGTAGCTGGGCTCCCTGCCTCGAGTCTCTCCTCACTGTAATGCACAATTACAGAAACCACTTTCCTGGAGCACAGCTCTGACCTACTGAATACCCTCCAGTGGCTGCCCATCACCTCTAGGATAAAATGTCAGCTTTTCAGTTTGATATTAAAATACTTGACCACCTGCAATCTTGTTATTGTTGTTGTTCAGTGGATCACTTGTGTCCAACTCTTTGTGAGCCCATGGACCCTCTTATTTGGGTTCTTGGCAAAGATACTTTTGCCATTTCCTTTTCCAGTGGATTAAAGCAAACAGAGGTTAAGTGACTTGACCAGGGTCACACAGCTGGTAATGGTCTGAGGTAGGATTTGAAGTCAGATCTTCCTGACTCCAGGCCTCCTGCACTGTCCACTGAGTTATCTAGCTGCCTCCTAGGCAAATGAGGTTAAATGACTTGTCAAGGTCACATAGTCTTCCTGACTCCAGGCTCAGTGCTCTATCCACTGAGCAAGCCAGCTACCTTACTACACATGAATTCCCTTTTCATACTGTATGATTCAGCCAAATTAGTCTTAATACTATTCCTTACGCTTGGCCTTGTTCTACTTATAATATAATAGAATATAGTTTTCCCTCCTATCTTCTCCTCTACCTTGTGGACTCCCTCTTTCCTTCAAAACCCACCTGAAGAGCTACCTAATAAATGGAGTCTTCCTTGATTTCTCCTCTCCTCTCCCCAATCATATATATATGTATATATATATATATATATATATATATATATATATATATATATACATATATATATGTGTGTGTGTGTGTGTGTGTGTGTGTATATCTATATCTATCTATCTATCTATCATCTATCTATCTACCTATCTATCTATCTATCTATCTATCTATCTATCTATCTATCTATCTATGTATGTGTGTGTGTATATATCTATATCTATCTATATGTATGTGTGTGTGTATATCTATATCTATCTATCTATCTATATATGTATGTGTGTGTGTATGAATATATGTATACATAATTATACATACATAATATATAAATACATACAGATGAATTGATAAATTGATAGACTTGCCTAGTGGAATGTAAGCTCCTTGGGGAGCAGTGAGTGTTTCATATTGATTTTTCTAGTCCTATTGCCTGGCATATAAAAAATCCTTAATGGATTTTTGTTGATTGAGTAATTCTATACAAGAACTTTTGCCAGCTTTGTCTCATTTAGGAAAAACAAACAAAATGCCTAGTATTCAGAGCTTCTTCCTTCTTCAGTGAAAGTTCAGCCCATGTTTCTCATGAAAATAGATTGATAGGGAGACACAAATCATAATGTTAAGAACATCTGGTATCAGCTGATGCTAAAAGGAAGACAGAATTTCTGTTGCTAGAAGGAGAAATGCCTGATGATGGTAAGCTTTTCTGAATGTTGCACAGTACCCTTGTGCCTCCAACTCCTAAGTGACTTACTCCACGTAGGACAAAATCAAATGAAAGAAACCTTCCTTCCCTCATCCCCCTCATCACTACCTTATTACTCCAGCACTCCAAAGTAGCTGTAATTTCATTAAATTGGATAGCCTCTTCATTGGTGCAGAACACAACTCCTCCATTCCATTCATTCTTTGACTCTCTCAGTCATAGTCTTCTATAAGGCCACCACAGGCTGTCCATGCAATGTGCTGGGGGTCATCCTTGACATCTCTTGCTACCATAAGGATATGAATAAAGTATATGAGCTGTCCATTGGTTATGCCTTCTTGTCTATATAGTAATGAATCCATGGCCATAGAAGATTATGTGATCAGGTAGTGAATACTCTTTGTTTTCTCTTTTGTGATACCCACCTGAGTTCTTTCAGTCATGTGATCCATTTCAATGTAACCAAATTCAGTATAGGCTTGGAAAACCATGTTTGCATCTCTTTAGACACACAGAAAACATCATACCTTCCTTTTTATAATTATAACAAGGTATGCAAGGTAAAATTAAATTTTGAGTTCTGTGATTTGATTTGTGAATAGTTCAGCTTTTTTTTTTGTAAGTATAAAAACATCATCTCTTTTAACTTTATTAAAATTAACTTCACTTCACTTCTAATTACTTCTTTGGTAATATCAAACAATGTCACCCATGAGTAATTCAAATGGTCAGCATCAAATCATTAACTTTAACTTTTTTGTGGGATGAGGGCAGGTATTACAAAAATATCATACATTTTACTGCTATAATGCTCTCTCTCTCTCTCTCTTTAGATAGCATGGCATACTAAATGTAAAGGCATTGTTGAAGCCAAAAAACATGGTTTGAAATTCTGACAAATATTGACTGTGGGAACCTGGGCAAATCAGTTAGCCTTTTAGTTCTCTGGACAGCTGTGTAAGACTATACATTTCAGAGAAGGTCTGCATTGGTAAAGAGAGTTTCTTTCTTTGCCTGGTTGTTTCCTATAAAATTGAAATCATAAGTACAGTCCCTATCCCTATATTTAGACAGCACATATCCCATATCCATATATATATACACATATATGATTTTATTATTGATATCCATATATATGATTTATTATTCTAATAAAATCAATGTCAGATGTCTCTCCCCAACTTCCTTGTCCCTTTCAAACTTCAAGAAATCCTTTGCTTTTAAGGAAGCTAGCTTCTGCATTGTCAGATTCTACTTATCAAAGAAGGTTTGTTTTCCATATTAGATCAAATCAACAGAGAGCACACTACAGGGCGAATTGTTCAAATTCAATTTATTAAAGCATAATAGAACAAAAATAGGCTTGGGCAGTACAGTTGACCTTGAGAACTTCCACCCAGCAACCACTTCTGGTAAAGATTAGGACAGTAGTAATGAAAGGGATTCTAGGGGGGAAAAAAACTCATTCTCATACAAAAAACAAATTAGAGTAACCAGAATAAGCTAATCAGAAGGTAATAAACATCAGGTCAAATTCTTGATTGTTAAACTAGAATATTATTGCAGTGGGAGAGCTGGTTTGGAGCCGGTAAGAATACTAAGGACAGTGTCCTTCCAAGCAGGGGTTTACTGTTGTAAAAGCAAACAGAACCAAGGATACTGATTAGTTGGGTGGAAGGGGAATGGGGACTTGCTTATATCAGAGCTGAAAGGGGAATAACTTAAAGAAATTTGCTATGGCATTATCTTTGTGATATGCAAGCAAAAAAAAAAAAGATGCTCCTGCACTGTACTGGGTCTTCTGGGGGCTATCTTGAAATACCTACATTTTTATTCTCCAAAGTGCCTTCAATACTATATTCATAAGATGTAAATAGAGACTTTGACATTGCATAAGTTATTATCTGGCATCGAGGAGTCTTACTGTCCTTGTGTGGTGTTGGGAAAGTCCCTTGACCACCAGGTCACTGGTAATAGGGTGGGTTGAGGATCTCTAGACCACAAGGTCGCTGGTGATAAGGGTGGGCTACAGAATGGTGAGGTTACCTATTCAGCATATGGGGAAATAGTTGTCTGCTCATCATATAGGGCTAAGAATAGGGAAAGGGTAGCCTAATCAGGATGTAGGGAAATGATAGGGCCTCACTGCTCTGGGAGAAAAATAAGACTTTGCTGTTCCTACTCCATTTTAACACCTTAAGACATATGTTAAGTAATGCAAAAGGAGGTAACAAATAACTAATCAAAAGTACTTATTAAACCCCTCATGTCATTTCAATTTTGTGCTGTTTTACAAATTGAGTTTGATAAATACAATTTCTGATTTTAAAGGATTTGCAAATCTCCCAAGTCTGGGAAGATAACATTCTCTGTCACTGTCAGTAATATTGGAAGTGAAGGAGTTAGTATTTGATCTATCTGGAAAATGGCAAGAAAATACTTATTTATTTTTTCCTAAGTAACAGTGAAGAATCAATGCTAATTTAATAAAATATATTTCTGGTTAGGTTTATGGGTTCTGTCATCTTGACTTGTCATAATGACCAAGTAAATCTGGGTGGATTTCCCCTGTTAACTCATTCCTTAAAGCTTTGTTGTAGTCAGCAGTAAAGTTAGAATCATCGGATTTAAGAGAGATGGAAGGGACTTTGAAATCATCCAGTAAAACTTCCTCATTTTACAGATGAAGAAACTGAGTTGTAGGGAGATGAAGTGATTTGCAAGAAACCACATAGCTAGTAAAGTCATAGAACTGAGATGCAAATCTTAATCTCTTGAGTGTCAGTCCTATATAATTTCACTGTCCAACTTTGCCTCCCTGTCTAAAGTCACAACCCTTTCCCCTTGGTCTGAGGGAGTTGGGAAGGGGGGGCATGGGTCTCATTTGATTTAATCAGCTAAACAACACTTGGAATCTCTAAAGAAACAGGGAACATACATGTGTTGCAGCATAGAACACAATAGCTGTTTCATAACCTAATCTTTTATTATTTATCCTCTGACCCCTCTGCTGAAATACAGAAATTTTCCTTCAGTCTGTACATGTTTTTGATATTCAGAAAGGAAGCAATATAGGTAGGCTATCAATCTACTGCAGTTTTGGTCCCATAGTGAAAGTTCTTATACTACAGCTTCAAAGTGTGCAGTTGTGGCATTTAGAAGAGCTGCTAAGTGTGAGAAGATCAAGACTGCCACTTTGGGGAGCCTCAGGCTGGAAAGCTATGACCAGCAGTTTTACATTTAATAGATAGGTCCTAGTGATAATTCCTTGGCCCCAAAAGGTGTTTAATAATGTATTTTAGTCACTTCACTGCATTAAACAGCTAAACCAGACTTTTGTTCATGCCACCTGTTACCTTTCCCTGTCCTGTGGTCTCTAAGAGGTAGAGTAGACTAGTGGGTACAGGATTTTCTTTATTTTGCCCTCATGCCAGTCATTTGTCCTCACTTTGCACCAGCTTCAAATGGAAATTAGTGAAAATAATAACTATCCCCTCAGTCTAACAAAGCTCTGGGGAATGTATCAGATGAGATTGCTTCGACAAGAAAAAAGTGGTTCACAGTGTCAATAGGCAGCTCAAAGGTCACACGAATGACGGCTGGTGAAGCAGTGCAAAAAGTGCTGGATTTGAAGACAAAGAATCTGGGTTGTAATCCTGGCTATGTTTCTTATGAACTGTGTGCATCATCTTTCAAGTCACTTAACCTTTATGGGCCTCAATTTCCTTTTATGCAAAATAAGAGAAATGGACTTAATTATTTTTGAGGTCCTTTCCAACTTGAATCCATCATCCAATGCTTCAAAAGTCCACTGGATACAGTGATGTGAAAATTATTGGTGTAGTTTTAGTTAGAATGTTGAGAACAGGGTCTGGGATTGAGTGAGGCACGAGTGAATCATCAGAAAGTAGAGTCACTGATGATAGGCGCCACTTTCTAGAAGTTTAGCAGTGAAGGGAAGGAGAGAGATGTAAGATGAAAACTTTGGGGGAGGACCAACAATTCTTCTTTGCCCCCTCAAACTTTATTTTTTATTAGACTTATTTGTGTGCTTGCTGAATCTTTTATCAGTCCATAAGCTCACTGAAGGCTTGACTCTTTTATATTTGCATCCTCCGATGTCTAGCATGATGTCTTGGATGTAGAATGCTTGTTGAACTATTGAAGTGAGTTGATGACACAGTGGAAGATTTGCTGAGCAAAAAATGAAGGCTCCACTTAGGTTACCTGGCATGAGTTTTTGATGGTCTCCACTGTGTTTTACATTTGCAGTTTTACATTTATTCTGTTTTTTGTTGGTTTTTTTTTGGTGAGGCAATTGGGGTTAAGTGACTTGCCCAGGGTCACACAGCTACTAAGTGTCAAGTTTCTGAGGCTGGATTTGAACTCAGGTCCTCCTGACTCCAGGGCTGGTGCTCTATCCACTGTGCCACCTAGCTGCCCCACAGTTTTACATTTAATATAAATGTCCTAGTGATAATTCCTTGGCCCCAAACGGTGTCTAATAATATATTTTAGTCACTTCACTGCATTAAACATAGATAAATAGAAAATACTTGGGCTAGAATTTTGTAAATTACTAATTCTAACCTCTTAATTTTTCTGAGAAAGGAACTGAGAGAAGAATGTCACCAAGAATATTATTTGTGTACCTATGCTCAAGAATGTAAACTAAATTTCCTCCATTTCATTTTAGGTTGGAGGATTAGGAATTAAAAAATTTTCTTATCAGAAGTGATGCTTGAAATCACCTATTACAGCCTTATTTTATAGATGAGGAAACTGAGATCTAGAGAGGTGAGGTGACTAGTCTAAGGTCACATAGCTGGTTGGTGGCAGAGCCAGCATGAGATTTAATCTAGGTCTCATGATTTTTTAAATTATGATTTCCACTCCAGCACACTGCCTCTCTAAGCTACTTCTAAACACATGAGCCTTTCAGCACGTCTCAACCACATGGTTGTCTAACTATTTCACCAATGCATAGGACTGGCCCTATTCCAAAGCTTCATCCTTACAAGCCATCCACAGTGGGTGTTTTAACATTTTGGATGCTGTAATTACAGTACTTTCCAAAGGCTCAAATCAATGGCAAATCAACAGTATATCCATTGAAAACCTTGGTTACGTGACACCTGGAAAATTGCTCTTTCAACTGGTTATTTTCTTTTTGCAGACAAAAGATGAGCAAATACACTTAGTGTATTATAACACACTGACAGATCCGTCACAATCTGCATGTCACATTTTGGGGCTCAGAAAGGTATAGTGAGGAAGTAAACTGAAGAATTTAGAAAAATCTAGGACCTCCCCTGTTTTTTGCTTTCCCCCTCTAGGATTTAAAAAAAATGTAATAAGAAACATTTACTTATTTTTCTTTTCATAGGTGTTACATTGTGTCTATGACAATTTGCCATTATTGTAAGAAATATCTTTTACATGCAGTATTTTCATGTTTACTATTTGCACTGAGATTTGGTACTATGCAGGATGGTGGAGGATATGGTCCTTATTCTTTTTTGGGGGGGCTAGGCAATGGGGTTAAGTGACTTGCCCGGGGTCATACAGCTAGTAAGTGTCAAGTGTCTGAGGCTGATATGGTCCTTATTCCAAAGAAAATGGACATATAGAAAGAAGATTTGAAGTAGGGCTATAGCTACGTAGTACAGTGGAAAGACCCTTGAATTCAGGTCACAGGACATGAATTCAATTCCTGGCTCTGCTACTTACAACCTGTGTAATCTTGAATAAATTGTTTAACCTATCATAGTTCTCAGTGTTCCCATCATCAAAATAAGGAGGTTGAACTAGGTGGAATTCTGCTCTGAAACTCTAAGTCTATGTTCCTCTTTAACAACATTATTATGTACATTTTTTTTTTACTGAAAGCAAGTTCCTTGAGAACAGGGACTGCTCAATTTTGTCCTTGAAACCCCAGCACACAGTAGGCACTGAAGAAAATTTTATCAATATATGATTGCTTTTATAAGTAAATAATTTGATCTTCAATTTTAATATTTCTGAAATAGCTAAATCCTTTACTCAGTATAATGAAGACACCAGTCTTCATTTTATTACTTCAATATTTAGGTGGACCTAAGTTGGTATAGGGACTCCTTCTACTGCTACAGATCACAATCCCTTCATACTTGCTTAACCTTTCTAATTCCTGCTTATAGTTTCCCTTAAATCACCCAGAAAGCTTCTATCCAACATACTGAAAGCCTTTCTTCTAGTTGTTTTAGTAACTTTATTAACTAATGTAGCCATTGGGCTGTCTACCCTCTCCTAGCCTGCTTAATCCAATGCACATCTTACCATTGCCCTTCTTATTACATTTAATTTTGTATTTTATGTAGGTGTTCCTAACGGTGTTCCATGCTTTGCAGTTATAGAATATCCCTAAGAGAATGTTTTAATGAGATAGGGTGATCATTGAATTTTGCAATTTCCAAAATTTAGTGTATCCTCATCTCTTCTGTTAAATCCTAGCAGTCTCATTATACATAGCAATAATGAAAACAACAAGGCATCAAAGTCCAATCTTTAGACTCACAACAATTCTATAATCATGCCTCATCTTCCCCGCCTTTGTCCAGTTTCCTGTTTCTTCACCTACTTGTCCTACAAAACCAATCTGCTCTAATATTTCATTTTGGCCCACAGATGTATTCCACTTAACCTTTTCTTAGTTATCATGGCTTGCCAAATACCTGCTTCATTTCTTCTTCTTTGGACCTTTCTTTTTAGGTCCTAATTTATTAATTTTCCTCAGTTCTGTTCTTTTAACCATTTTTCCAGAATCCAGAAACACTAATCTCCCTGGCTTTCCTGCCTTCTTTTACCCCTTGTCTGAGGATATAATCAGTACTCTTGCCTTTGCCTTACTCTGATGCCTTCTGTTTAAATCCTGAAAGAATAAAAGGACTATAATATGATCTACTGTAGGAAATAATATGCAAAATCTGCTTGTTCCCTTCTCATTATTTCACCAACTAAATGCATTTCATAGACTATGCCCACAAAGATTTAACAAAGAAGAGAAATTCATTAGATCTTTGTCTTTTTATAGCACATTAGCTGCTAAAGTTGCAGAATGCAAATGTGTTGGTTCCACTTACTGTTAATGTAAATAAGTTGCTATAGGATTACCAGCAGATTTCTTCTATATTTTCTTTGCCCTTCTCTCATTTATCATCTACAGATATTCTTGGGATGATCACGTTTAGCTGTCTCATGCCAAGACATGTTCTTTTTCTACTGAAGTGATTTTGGCAGTTTTGTATATGTACCTGTATAACATTTTGCAAATTAGCTTTTACTCTTAATAAAGGTTGTCTTTGACTTTCTGCTTCAAAGGTGATTATATTTTTGAGTTAGTTTTTCAACTCATAGACCTCTTTCTTATAATAGCTGATTTATCCTGGTGAAATGCATCCAACAAGGCTGATAGAGTCAGTGGTTTTTACTTTCATCTACTTCCTATATTTTGGAGTCAGCAGCTTCTTGAAACAAGTTGGGTTGGAGCTGTCCATAATTAGACACACAGATGTCTTTTCATCTTTATTTTGTCTTTTAATTTGGCATTTTATGTTGACCTTTGTTTTAATCATTCTAAAATATGGACAGCTGAGTCCATAATAACTGCTATGTTTAGTTCAAGTTGAGTCCTGTCTGAACTTACTTTTTAATGGTATTGTTCTGGAGGCTGTCACATCTAGTCCCTTCCAAGGGACTCTTTCTAAAAGTATTCATGGTAAAGAATCATGAGACTTCATAGTAATCTACAAACTTTTGTCTTCTTTCATTTCTTTATTTGTAATAATATTTTGCAACGTAGTTTTTTTCTGCCATCCTCTATATGACCACATGTGCATCAAAATTACTGAATATCTAGATATATATTGATTTTGTTTGTAGCCGTATGAGGTTCTAAACATATTTTTTCTAGTTCTTCATCTGATGGTGCATGTTGACAATAAGGTGCAATTATGTTAGTGGCTGTGTTTTCTTATTTACAAGAAGTCAAGATGACCAACTGTCTCATAAAAAATATTGCCTTTGAATGTGCAAAAAGACTATTATCAGTAATTTCTATATTCATGTATTTGAGTAAAGCTTGTGAGCGGCTCTTCCACTCAACCGCAATATTTTGTCTTCTGGTTTTATTTATAGTGAGACTTGTCAATATCAATGTAATTCATTACTATTAGTAGTGTGAAAACTCATTATTCATTGCACAAAGATTTTTTTTTGAGTGCCAACTGTTAAGTTAAATATTTTAGATGATTAAAATAACTGTGTTTTTTAGCATTCTTTCCTCTTTTCTTTTAAAATGAATCAATAAAACAGCCATGACAGACAGTGTATGCAATAAGCTTACCGTCACTACTGATAACAAGGAAACTTATTTCATTGTTGGTCCTCTGGGAACAAGATTGGTTATTGAAATTAATCTGAGTTTAGCTGCCTTTTGATGTTATTTTTGCTTGCATTATTATAGTCATTTTGTCTATTTTTCTCCTGGTTTGCCTTCTTCACTCTGCATCAGTTCATGTAGTTCTTCCCAAGCTTCTCTGTCTTGCTCATATTTGTAATTTCTTATGGTACAGCAGTATTTTTTTTACAGCTATAACCAATCATTGGGTACCCATTTGTTTCTAATTTTTTGCTACCCTAAATTGCTGCTACAAATATGTTGATATTTATAAATATATGTATATAAATGTGTATATGTACATACTGACATATGTACATGTCTATATCTATTTATCTATCTGGAACTTATCTTACTGTTTTTTAAAATTTCCTTTTGGTATGTACCATATAGTAGAATTGCTAGACCAAAGTATTTGAAAGGAGTAATAGTGATTTTTCTTTCATAATTCCATCCTCCCCCGCCCCGCCACGGGTTAGCTAACTGTGTGTTTTTTCACCCTTGGCCTCCACCTCATTTTTGTTACTCTGCCTCTGTCATGGAAGAAACAAAAGGGAACCCCTTAAATCTGAGGATTGTCTTATTTTTCTCTATTTCATGGATTAGCTTGGCCAGAACAAGTCATCATTTGTCAGTCAACCTTCTATTGTTAAGCCTCTTCATATTTTAGTAGACTAGTCCTCAAACAGTAAGTAGAATCTGTACCTAAAACCATACTGAAATTCTTTCCATTTTGTGGACCTTGCCAAAGCTTTCAAATCTTTGGTATAGTCTTCAGGTCCCTAGGTTTATGCTCCCATGCCAAAACAATTCATCAGAGTAGGGCATTATATTGGTATAGTTAAAACAAATACTAGTTTTAAAGTCAGAAAACTGGATTCTAGTCCTACCAGCTTATGAGTATGGTTGATAGTAGGTATGTATTTACAGAGATGAGGGTGGTACAGTGGAGAGTCTGAACCTAGAGTTAGGAAGATCTGAGTTCAAAACTGGCCCCAAAGACTTACTGTGTGATCTTCAGCAAGTTGCTTAACCTCTATTTACTCTAGTTTCGTCAGCCATAAAACAAATGAAATAATAACACTTAATCTCCCAGGGTTATTGTGAGGATAAAATGAGATAATATTTATAAAGTGCTTAGCACAATGCCTGTCAGATGGTAGGCACCATATAAATTCTTGCTATTATTGTTGCTATTATCATATGTGTCTGTATTAGCTATTTAAATACTACCTTGTAAATAGTTTGTAATAGAAGAATATGGAAAAAGAGAAGGAGAAGGTCTAGGGTCATAAAAGGTGAGTACTATTTGGCTGTGTAAGGATCATTCATTTATCATAGAATGATATTAAAAAGATTCATGCTGAATTTAAATGTATAGTGATTAATGTTTATCCTCAATTTTAGCAGATGACAGCCGTAGTTGCTTTGAAATATTCTGTAGGAAAAGGCAAGCATCATATTTGGTGATGAGGAATATAATTTGCCTCCTAAATATATTAACTGGTCATACATGTAAATAGGAAAAGGCTAGAAGAGTTTATGATAATGAATCAACCCTCTATTAAATTTTTATGCCTAGAATTCATAGAAATGTCCTCATGAATAATTAAGCTTATAAAATTAAAGCACTGAACTAATTGTTAAAAATTGTCTTATTTGACTTATGATCACAATTATACTCATGGACTGCAGTCATATCCATAATTATAATTCCCAATTTACCCTGACCATCATGTTGTTTCAAGGAAACAGCCCTGAGTATTATGTTATGGGGCTATTCAAAAATTACAAGCCTACTTGTTAGCGGCCTTGAACTTGTGTAGAGAATTGATCAAGACAATCAGATTATCAGGTGAATTAAAACGGCTATAAGTCCATTGCTTAGGACTTTGGTTATGTACTTTTCCTTGGTAGAGGAGAACATGATGGTGGAATGATTAAGTATGAGTAACAAGGTGAAATCTAAGATGTAGCCCTTGAACTGTGCTTAGAAAGAAGATCAAAGCTGAAATACAGGACATAGTTACTGAAGACTTTTTTTTTTTAAGGAACTCTCTCCATTCTTTCAGAATGGAGTCAAGCATTTTATTAAGTGATGATGATGATGATGATGATGATGATGATGATGATTATATGGTTGTTCAGTTGTTTTCAGTTGTGTCCAACTCTTTGTGACCCCATTTGGGATTTTCTTGGGAAAGATACAGGAGTGGTTTGCCATTTCCTTCTCCAGCTTATTTGACAGATGAGGAAACTGAGGCAAACATGGTTAGGTGACTTGCCCAGGGTCACACAGTTAGTAAGTGAGTGTCTGAGGCCAGATTTGAACTAAGGAAGAGGAGTCTTCCTGACTCCAGGCGCAAAACTCTATCCCTTACACCATCTATTTGCCGTGATTATTATGTGCCAGGTATGCTAAGTGCTAATGATACAAAGAAAGGCAGAAACAATCTCTGATCTCAAGGAGCTCACATTATAATAAGAAAGACAACATGCAAACATCTATGTACAATCAAGATACAAATAGAGTAAATGGCAGTAATCTCAGAGGGAAGGCAATAGCATTAAGGAGAACTGGGAAAAGTTCTTACTGAAGGGGGGATTTTATCTGAGACTTGAAGGAAGCCAGGGGATTTGGAAGATAGAGACATGGAAATAGAGCATTTTAGGTATGGGGGAATAACCAATGAAAATGTACACAGTTGCAAGATGGAGTGTCCAGCGTGAGAAACAGCAAAGGGGCCAATGTCACTGGATTGCATGCTACGTAAAGGAGAATAAATTGAAAGAAGACTGGAAAGATAGAAAGGGCTTTCTAGAAAGGTTGTAAAGGGCTTTAAGTGCAAACAGTATTTTATGTTTGATCTTGGAGGTAATAGGGAGTCATTGGGATTTATTGAATAATGGGGTGATATGGTCAGACTTGCACCTTAGGAAGATCAATTTGACAGCCGAATTGGGGAAAGATATGAGGCAGAGAGACTGATCAGAAGGCTACTGCAATAGTTCAGGCAAGAGGTGATGAGAGCCTGCACCAGCGCTGTAGCATAGTCAAAAGAAAAAAAAAAAGGTGTGTACGAGAGATGTTGAAAGAATCTACAGGCTTTACAACAGATTGATACAGTAAATTAGAGAGAATGAAACCTAGGTTTGAGGTGTGTTTGAGAGATGTTGAAAGAATCTACAGGCTTTACAATAGATTGATACAATAAATTAGAGAGGACGAAACCTAGGTTTGAGTAGATTGTGGTACTCTGAATGGTAATAGGGAAATTAGGAAGAGGAGAGGGTTTGGGAGGAAAGATAATGAGTTCAGTTTTGGGCCATGTTGGGTTTAAAATGTCTACAGGTGTCCAGGAATCTCTACCACTTGGACTTTCTTTTTTCCTCTCCATGGTTGACATCTCTTGGGCCAAGAGGCTCTGTCCCTGCCTTCCTGACTGTTATTCCTGGGGCTGTGAGATGGACGTTTTTGAGAATCTGGAGCTAGAAGGAAAATTTTAACCGCAACTGTCAAATTGCTAGGAGGAAGAGATAGAATGAAGTTTAATTACTGTTTTTCTTGCTGAAGCCAGTATGGTACAGCTAAAAGAACAGTGACTCTGGAGTCAGGTCCCAGGTTAAAGTCCTGCTTTTGATTCTTGCTATTACCTTGGGCAAGCTGCTTATCAATCCTGTGCCTCAGTGTCCTCATCTGTAAAAATTGGACTAAATGGACTATAAGGTGCCTTCCAGCTCTACATTTATGATCAAATGAATAAGTAGTAAATCTATCTAACTATCTATTTATCTATCTATCTATCTATCTATCTATCTATCTATCTATCTATCTATCTGTATATACGTGTATCTATATCTGTAGGATCATGTCATGGGTAGCATGCTATGATAGAGATGATTTTCCATAGCCAGAATAAAATGGACAATTCAGATAATTATCTAAGTAATTCAAATGAAGGAGGTGGGAATTTCAAGTGATTTCTTTTTGTTTGAATTAGATTAAATTACCTTCTGTTTCACTTTGTGTTTTCAGATATGGCTACTTAGTGAATTTCTAGTAAACTGGTATTCTTTATGTTCCTTAATCCTTTAAAAAGTTCAGTGTTTTATTGAAAATTTAATATTGAATATCAATGGTGATCTTAACTTAAAATAATTTATTTCAATGAATAAAATACAAGTAATTCCTTTATCTGTTATTGCCAGCATTTTTCTCCCCCAACACAATCTTTGGTATTATCATTCTCATGACAAATATTCTTTTTATTTCTCTATTTTACTTATTTAATGTTTTCTTTTCCCTATTGTATGTTAAACAAATTTTAACATTTAGAAAAAAAATTTGAGTTCCAAATTATCTTTCTTCCTTCCTTCCCTGTCTTCCCTCTCATTGAGAAGGTAAGCAATTTAATATAGGTTATACTTGTACAGTCATGTAAAAGATATTTCCCTATTAGTTTATTATAAATACTCTTGAATTCACAAGTTATCTATTATTATTTCAGAGTAGTGCCAGAATGACTTGAATTCAGGACTAACTCTTCTGCCACAAGAAGAAATTTTTATATGTATTGGAATAGACAGTGGATCACATCTCATGTGAAATGTAAACTGCTCTTGTAAAACTTTTAAATATCACATTTCAACCACATTAGTGATTGACTCCATTTTGAAACTCAGCTTTTCATTCTCTCAAGGATTCATTTTTGTTCAAAAATATGTCCTTAGAGCCTGCCATGGAGGCTTCTTTCTGGCTATGCTTTTATAGATAATATCTCTATTAAAGAGATGAAATTGTTTCTTTTAAAAGGTCTTTAAGAAAAACTTGGTTCATCCAAGATGGGCACTGCTTTTTTAAATGAAATGTATTTTCAGTTTAGTACGTATGAGCTGTACAATCAATTTAGCACATCTATTTTTCTGTTGGGTCAATTTTCCTTTTCTTTTAACATAGTTTTTATTGGATTTTCTGAAATATTCTAGAAAGTACCATTGGGGAAATGTATTGCTACAGATGGTAGATCATGCTTTGTTCTGAGTTTCAGGTATAATTTATGCCAGTACTCATTTACAGTGGCTCACCTTCATTTTGCTGACGTTGCACAAAATTTACTTCCAAAGGATTTATTTGTGTCTCTTATAGTTAATGCAGTGAAGATTTAGGGTGGCTTATTTTCTTTTGTAGAGTTCTTTAGTGTTCTCTGTTTGGCCACTCCAGCAATAGTGTGGTAATTCTATTAATAGGTCAATGTTGTACATTTTTCTTTCTTTACTTAGCATTAAGTAGAACGGTTCAGCTTTCAGCATTTCTCTGTGGCAAAGGAATGAAGACTTAAAGAAAAGGAAACAGCTAGAGCCTAACAAAGGTTGAGGGTTCCTATGATGATGATGATGATGATGATGATGATGATGATGATGATGACGTTTGTGTGTGTGTGTGTGTAGAAATAGAAGTCACAGCCACAGCAGTGGGAAATTCCTGCTTTCTCTGTTAAAAACGCCAGCTCATTCTTTGCCTTGAAAGTTTGCACTCTTTGAATGTGTCACAATTAAGGGATATTAGCGTCTTCAGTTATTTTTCCTAGGAGTGCGCTTGATTAGTACACTTCAGTATGACAGTTATAATACTGTCATCTTTTCTTCTGGTAGAGAATCTCAGTGATCTTAAACCTGTGTGATGGCCCATTGAAAGGAGTTTTACCTGAGACCTAAGATGCTTTAATGGCTACAGAGTCCTGTTTCAGAGTATAGGGTATTATAGGAGATCAGGGGAGCATGGAGGAAGAAGAGAAAAGAGGTAAAAGTGGAGGGAAGAAAGGAAAGAGTAAAATAATGTGCCGATACGGAGAGTGTGTGAGAGACTCATCATTCTGGGACCTGTGTCAGGGGAAGGAAATCAGAATAATCAAAGAACAGAACCAGTGACATAGTGGAAAGAGCTTTTGATTTTGAGTCAGAGTTCAAATCTTAGTTCTACTATTTACTACAATAGCTAGGATCTACATGCCCTAGGACTAGTCTCTTTCCCTGTCAGGTTCTAAGTGTCTTCATTTGTAAAATGAAAACACTGCCCAATATGATTTCCAATGTCCCTTTTATGTCTGAATCCTATGACCTCTTTACCCTCTCTGCCAGCTCAAAAACTCATCTGTGGGTTGAACAGCAAGAACACTTGCCTTGCAAATATAATTTAAAGTATTGAGATCAATGCGTATACATCGGGATCAAAGAGAGGCATAAAAAGCATGAAAGAGTAGATAAAGAGCTGTGCTTGGAATCAGGAAGACATGAGTTCAAGCCTACCTCTGACACATGCTGGCTTTGTGATCATGTGCAAGGCACTTAACCTTTTAATGCTCCAGGCCAGGAACGTTAAACTCAGTAGAAAAGGAGTCCACTACACCTTGTATAAGGATCCCTATTCACTACATGTTAACTTAGAAAACCCCATATTAACATTATCTATGTTCTGTTGTATTTTTTATGTATTTTGTTAAACCGGGGTCTACTATACCTTACATAAGGATCCCTGTTCACTACATGTTAACTTAGAAAACCCCATATTAATTATCTATTCTATTGTACTTTTTGTATATTTTGTTAAATATTTCCCAAGTGCATTTTCATCTGTTTCCTGCCACACTTGGGAGTGGCAGGAAACCTCTGCTCTAGTCAACTTTGTAAGGTTATAAGTGGAAAAGAAGCTGCCAGAATATATTGGTAGAGGTAGTTACCTTATCTAGGAGTTCCCATAGTAATAAAATGAAAGATACTATCTCCCTATCAGCATTTGTTTTACCTCAAGTTGATTCTGTATCTCCCTTGGTTCTGTCTTCCCTTTAGTAATTAAGTTTGGACAAACAGTTCTTAGGGTTAAATAGTCTGGAATCTGAGACAAATACTTTCTATAGTAAATACCCTCCTTTCCTCCTTCGCTCAGTTATTTTAACTTCATACTTGCCAGGGGCAGGGAACCCGCAGCCTCGAGGCCACGTATGGCCCTCTATGTCCTCAAGTGAAGCCCTTTGACTGAATCCAAACTTCAGAGAAAAAAAGACTTTTGAGTTTTTTGTTCTTGTTTAGATTTGTTCCGTGAAGTTTGGATTCAGTCGAAGGCTGCACTTGAAAACCTAGACGGCCACACGTGGCCTCAAGGCTGCAGGTTCCCCACCGCTGGAAAGTTTAATCTATGGATGAGTCCAAGACTTAGGTATCATGCTGTCAGTGAGCAGATACCCCTGAGAGACTACTTGTTTTCTTTTCAAATGAAGTGTTTATCCCTTTTTTGAAATACTCCTGCGTATTTTTACTGTTCTGTTCATCCATGCTCTGATCTGACCTTCAACAGTGGAGTTGTGACTAAACCAGAGGAATAAACAAAGCATTAGACAGGAGTTTTGCTTCCATTTGTAGTTACATCCTGAATTTTTCTTGCACTTTTCTTCTTGCAGACAACTGTCCTAGGGAGATAAAGTCCATTCAAGGAAGCACGCTGCTTCTCACCCAGATGGCTGCTCTACTCATGAAGAGGTTTCACCACACCAGGAGGGGCTGGAAAGGCACGTTGTCAGACCTGGTGCTGCCTGTTCTCTTTGTGGCTTTAGCAATGGGCTTGTTCATGGTGAAGCCATTAGTTACTGATTACCCTTCACTCAAATTGACACCAGGGCATTATGACAGTGAAGAAGCATATTTTTTTAGGTGAGAATCATATTAGTCTTAATGCCTGACAATTATAGGTTTTAATAGTTTTATCCTTTTGAAAACGTTTTAAATATTTATGTAATGTGTACTATGATTTTGTATCATTGAATTTGAAAGTCTTACCCTCTGCAGGCGTTTATATGCTGAGGTCCATGATCTCACAGTTTTTTAAAAAATATTTTGATAGCTATTTTGATTATATTATGTTTATATTTTTATTCTATTTAATGTTTTGATAACTATTTACTGTAATTGGATTCTTTACCAACTCATGTGTTTTCTTTTATGTATTTACCAATATTATTCAGAGAAGGAGTCCATAAGCTTCGTTAGACATCTAAACAGAAAAAGGTCAATAACTCCTTTTCTAGGAGATGTTTATTTCCTCCCACAGGCCATACTTTCAATTTGGGTAGCAGCTGCTAAGTAACTGCTTAAGTTCATCCATAAATTGACCAATTTTTCCCTAGGTGTGGATTCTGAATACATACATAGGACATAATCTAGTTATTTCTTCTCTTCCATGAAATACTCTTTATTATTATAGCTATTAGATTCACCAGTAATATCCTACTCTTATGATTCACCATTGTGTGGAGATAACTCAGAGTTCTCAAAAACTATACCTGAGGTACATATTTTTGGGAAAGTCTAAAGAAAATGGAACTTTAGCAGAGTTCAGATTGTATTTCTGTAATCTAATGAACAGTCTACCTAAGTTGTGAAAGGCTTAGCACCAGAGAGATCACTAGTATGTGTTGAATTAGATTAGAAATAGCAAATTAACATTTATATATTACTCTAAGACTTACAAAGCCCTTTTTATGTTATATCATTTGGTCCTCACAATCCTGTGAGGTAGATGTTACTGTTTTCCCCATTTTACAGTTGAGAAAACTGAGGCCAAGAAATTAAGTGATCTGCCCAGAGTCATATAGATAATAAGTGTCTGAGGCAGGATTTGAACTCTGGTCTTCCTGAGTCCAAGTCTACCACTCTATCCAATACACCACATAACTGTCTAGAAACACTCGAACACTATAGTATTGTAGAGTGTATAGAGTGGGTGGAATCTTCATCAATGTAGGCTATATGCATGGAATCATGGTTACTTGAGATATTAAAAGTAATTATGAAATACTTTCATAAATATTAAATATTCAACCAAGTATAATTTTATTTGTTAAAATATTTTAATAATTGTTAAATAATCTTGGCAGATAACTTATATAAGATTATAAAGGAAGTACATATTTTAGAGACAGAATAAACAAAGTTAAAGCATACCAGTACATTTGACTACATACCTTATGAAACATGAACTTTTAATAGTAATTTTTTATATAATTCTGCTCCTATCAGAGTTAGGAACTTTCCTTATTATATCACTAGTTCTCCATCTTTGGTCCCAGTGTTTCTAAGTACTGTTTGAAAAAGCTTAGGTTTGCTCCAAAGCTTGGTCTCCATCTCACAGGTTAGATTATTATTATTTTCTAAACACAGAGAAGGTGGTGTTGTCTTCTTAGTGCTTCTCCTATTTAAACTAACATTTTACTTCCCCTTTTCAGGGGATCTACGAGGTGCAGTGGTTAGAACATTGAGTCTGTACTCAGGAAGACCTGAGTTCAAATTTGGCTTCAGAAACTGACTAAATCTGTGGTCCTGGGCAAATCACTTAACCTTTATTTGCCTCAGTTTCCTCAACTGTAAAATAAGAATAAGCACAGCATTTGTCTTGCAGGGTTGTGTTACGAAGATCAAATGATTTAGTATTTGTAAAGTGCTCAGCACAGTATCTTGCACACAGTAGGCACTGTATAAATACTTACTCCCTTCTCTTGATCTTTTTAGGAGAGTGTTCATATTAAAGTTTGGTTTCAACTAGGAAAGTTTTGGATCAGCCTGTGGGTCTCATGATGGTCCTTTTCCAACCAGAATTTCTTAGTATACAGCCTTTCTAATTTGTTGTACCTCCTTCCTCTGCAGGAAAGTAAAATCTGCACTGAATTGGAGAAATTTTCTCACTAGTACCTCATACATAACCTTTGTTGGGTCCTTAGTGCACTTATAAATCTGCTTTTTTAAGGGTTATTCCTCCTGTTTCTGATAGCTTCATAGAAATCTACATTTCAAAACATATTCAAGTGGAAAAATTCATAGTTTTAAGTTGAAGATATCTATCATCTATATCTATCTGTCTATCTGTGTCTATCTATCTATCTATCAATCTATCTATCTATCTATCTATCTATCTATCTGTCTATCTACCATCTGTCAATCTACCTTTCTTCCTTTCTGTATCTGTGTGTCTGTCTCATCTCTCTTTCCAGTATCTTACACTGGAGATATAACCTGTTGCAGTACAAAGCGCTCTGTACTCAGAATCAGACGATGTCTATTTGAGTCTCAGCTTTGTCACTTGCTAGTTTTGAATTCTTACACAAGGTATTTCACCTCTCTGCCTCAGCTTTCTCATTTGTAATCTAGGTTGTCCAATAATAGTTAATAGTTGTACTATGAACACTCCGGATTTTCTGGGAGCATTAATTGAGATAATGTATTTAAAGTACAAAGTGATATATGCATATATATATATAAAATCTTTTATTATTATTCTCTTTATAGTAATTCCCCTATTGATAGTTGCACAATCCAGTTCTACTAATTCTTTCTTTCTTTCTTTCTTTCTTTTTCTTTCTTTCTTTCTTTCTTTCTTTCTTTCTTTCTTTCTTTCTTTCTTTCTTCTTTCTTCTTTTCTTTCTTTCTTTCTTTCTTTCTTTCTTTCTTCCTTCTCTTCCTTCCTTCCTTCCTTCCTTCCTTCCTTCCTTCCTTCCTTCCTTCCTTCCTCTTCTCCTTCCTTCTTCCTTCCTTTCCTTCCTTTCCTTCCTTCCTTCCTTCCTTTCCTTTTCTTTCTTTCTTTCTTTCTTTCTTTCTTTCTTTCTTTCTTTCTTTCTTTCTTTCTTCTTTCTTTCTTCTTTCTTCTTTCTTTCTTTCTTCTTTCTTTCTTTCTTTCTTTCTTTCTTCTTTCTTTCTTTCTTTCTTCTTTCTTTCTTTCTTTCTTTCTTTCTTTCCAATGGGGTGAAGTGACTTGCCCAGGGTTACACAGCTAGTAAGTGTCAAGTGTCTGAGATCAGATTTGAACTCAGGTCTTCCTGAATCCAAGTCTGGTGCTCTATCCACTGCACCATCTAACTGTCTTTTGAAGATACTTTAACCGTCTTTGAAATTTCCTCTTGGATTCATGACTTTCAGAAGTCGGCTACAGAACATTCCCCAAGATAGATGCCACAAATAAACATTACCTCCTTTTTGAATAAGCAACGTTTTAAGAGAAAATATTTCTCTTCACTTGTAAAAATGCCTCCTGGTTTACTGTAAAGTTTAAGACTGTTTCCTCACAGGTAATATTGCATAGTTGTCAAGACAGATCTTTACTTCAAATTTCAATATATATATATTAGCTTTGTATATGACTGGCCATATCTGCCAGGAATCTATAATAGGCTTGCAGTGTTACCAGAAAATCTTAAATTCTTTAGAATTATTTGAATTTTTATGTAATACAGGAAGAATTTCTCTCACTAATAATTTTTTTCAGACTTAGGATGCTAATTACAGTTAGAGTTTAGAAAATAGCTGTTGAATATCTATTTCCTAGTATGTAAAACTTTTCATTTTCATTTCGTATACTTTTCTAGCTATTCACAGTAGACTTTCCAAACGAGGGTGGTTCCTCATGGAGTATGAGGTGTACCCAATTGATATAACAACACCACTATTAAAAGTTGTTTAAATCACTCATAAGAAGCAGCATGACAAAGAGGCTATAGGTTTGTCCATGGAGTCAGGAAGACTTACATCTTAGTCCTGTCTCTGACATACTAGCTGGGGGGCCACATAACCTATTAATCTCTCACAAATCCTTCTAAGACTATAAGTTCCAGATGAATGGTCCTTACGTTGGCAGAGGGAGTTTCCATATTGGGAAATTCCTATGCTAATAGGACAAAAAAAATCACTTAGATTGAAGGCTATGCTACATATGTCATCTACTTTCTGCCAAGAAAGACTTTACATTTATAATCTCAGGCTTTCAGGTGAGAGTAAATTAATTCACACCTCACTAAGTTTGAGCTTTCTAATAACTTGGGCAATGATTGTATTGAAGCTTATCTTTATATTATATATGAACAAAAATTTGATCAGAAAATTGATATAAGTAGGACAGGGGATAAAGTCTAAATTCTCATAATGTGTTTAAAACATAACTTCTTACCGGGCAAAAACAGTCTCATTCTCTGCCACAACATCTGTAGTAACAATAATCTAAACTGCTTCTAATGCAGAACTTTCTTTAAGTAACTGGCAGACTTCGTCTTGGCTTTTGCCAAGTGCAGAATAGTAGAAATTGAGAAACTAGGTATAGATCAGTTGCTGGTGTGCTTAAGATCAAAAGCTGATACTAACAGAACTTCTGTTTTATTGTCTTCCCATATAGCAGTGAAAGTGAGGATACAGGTCTTTCTAGTGTCCTTTTGAGAAGCTTTGGTGTCCAGGATGCATTGTGTGCAAATTTTAGGCCAGATCTGTAAGTATAAACAGAAAACTGTTACTGCTTCTTTTCCAGACCATATTAGCTATTCTGTGCTGTGAATTCTGGTCAGTGAAATGGAAATTATTAAAAATAGCTAAATTATTCCTGACTTGTATTAATGGTTATTACCATGGGTTATGAACTGAAAACAAACAATATAATTACTATTTTCATTTCTTTTGGTAAATGCACAATGTATGTTAATATAACACTGATTAATTAATAAAAATATTAGCATCTAATCTCTTCAAAAGTGCTAAGAGCTAGAAACATTGAAATATCCATTAAACATTAAAAATGAGCTCATTTTTATTGACCCTTATGGAATACTGGTACATAAGAATAAGATTGAGTCTAGACTTACTGAAAGGCTTGGAAAGGACCCTTGGGACCTTTAGCATTTTCGTGTTTTCATTGTATAGTTTTTAGATATATTTTTAG
>NW_027555847.1:76773125-76845625 GCF_003287225.1 Phascolarctos cinereus | reverse complement strand
TATAATAACACAGTTCTCAAGAGTTACACATGTCATCTTCCCTTGCAGAGATGTAAAGAGTTTGCCCTTATTAATAACATGCCTTTACTTTCTGTCTCGTTTACCTTTTTATGTCTTTCTTGAGTCTTGTATTTGAAGATTAAATTTTTCATTGAGCTCTGGTCTTTTTATCAGGAAGGTATGGAAGTCCCTATTTCATTGAATATCCATCTCCTCCCTGAAAGATCATGCTCATTTTCACTGGGTAGTTGACTTGGTTGTAATCCAAGCTCCTTTGCCTTACGGAATATCATGTTCCACACCCTACGGTCTTTTAATGTAGAAGCTGCAAGGTCCTGTGTAATCCTGACTGTGGTTCCATGATGTTTAAATTGTTTCTTCCTGGCTGCTTGCAGTATTTTCTCCTTGACTTGGTAATTTTGGAATTTGGTTACTATATTCCTTGGCATTTTCAATTTGGGATCTCTTTCAGGAGGTGATGGTGGATTCTTTCTATGGCTATTTTACCCTCTGGTTCTAGGACCTCAGGGCAGTTTTCCTTTATGATTTCCTGAAAGATACTGTCCAGGCTCTTTTTTTCATTGTGATTTTCAGGTAGACCAATAATTTTTAGATTGTCTCTCCTGGATTGATTTTTCAGGTCAGTTGTTTTACCAATGAGATATTTTACATTTTCGTTTGACTGATTCTTGCTGTCTCATAGAGTCATTAGCTTCCATTTGCTCAGTTCTAATTTTTAACAAATTGTTTTCTTCTATTAGATTTTGTACCTTCTTCTCCATTTGGCCAATTGTATTTTTTAGGGACTTGTTTTTTTCAGTTTACTTTTTTTCTAGTTGGCCAATTGTATTTTTTAAGGACTTTTTTCTACAGTTAATTTTTGTCCTTCCTTTTCTAAGCTATTGACTTTCTCTTGCATACCTCTCATTTCTTTTCCCATTTCTTCTTCTACCTCTCTTATTTGACTTTCAAAATCCTTCTTGAGCTTTTCTAAGAAGGCTTTTTGGGCTTCAGACTAGTTCATATTCCCTTTTGAGGTTCCAGATGTGGGTTTGTTGACAATGTTGTCCTCTTCAGAATTTCTGCCTTGATCTTCACTCTTCCCATAATAAGAATCTATCATACATTTCTTTTTGCTCATGGTGTTTGCTTATTTCCTGGCCTTTAAAGAGATTGAGCTGTCCTGCTGGGGAGCAGAAGGCACTGACCCAAGCTTCTTGTGTTGGGAGTTTAGGGCCTGGCTGATGGATGTGTGTGTTCTGGGGCCTCCAATGTTGGCAGTTGGAGGCTGTAGGGTTCTGGCAGTTTACCTGGTGTTGGGCTGGAATCAGCAACACTGGAACTCTAGGGTAGGATTGGGTAGTGTGGCTCCTGGAGATTTCCTGGTCACCCAGGCCTTTCCTTCCTTTTGCTTTCTTCAGCTTCTTTCAGATGGATGTTGTAGAGTGTTTTTCCACCTGAGGCCCCTTGGAGAGCTGCTTCCTTTAGTTTTGCTGAGGCACTGGGAGAGCCTGTTGCTGTAGAATGCTGAGGCACCTGCTAGTTTTCTGAGCTGGTTTCTACCAGTTCCCCCTCCTCAATGAGGCACTGGGGGTCCAGGTGTTGGTGTTTGCCTGCTCCACCACCTGGGCTTCAAGATCTCTTCCTCCACTAGCTTACC
The DNA here is from genome assembly GCF_003287225.1 of Phascolarctos cinereus. Taxonomy (NCBI): domain Eukaryota; kingdom Metazoa; phylum Chordata; class Mammalia; order Diprotodontia; family Phascolarctidae; genus Phascolarctos; species Phascolarctos cinereus. The sequence continues at coordinate 76,843,965 of NW_027555847.1, read as the reverse complement.
TGGACACCTCCCATTCTGTACTGCTCCTCTTCCCTCAGGGGAAGCTACCTTGGCTACTGGATTGCTGTGCCCCGTCTTTCTTCTGGTTCAGCTGTTCTGGGTTTCTCCTCGGGTGGTATTTTCTGGGCTTTCAGGGTTAATAAGGGAGAGTAAGAGGGACTCACCTCTTACTGCACCATCTTGGCTCATCATTTTCTATTTTCTCCTTGAACACTGCAGGCTGCAAAATTCTCTACCTTCCCCCAAGGAAAATATTGATTTCTTCCCTGGAATCTTAGGTATTAAGAAGAAGACAGGGATTCAACTCTTCAATTGAATGTTTTAGTCATTTTTCAGTCATGTCTGACTCTTTGTGACCCACATTTGGAGTTTTCCTGGCAAAGTCTGGGGAATAGCATAAGATATCATTCCCATGAGGCATGGGAATGATGAAATTAGAAATGATTAATAATACAATTATTACTGAAATACAGACATCCCAAAAGCATGAAAGAACACTAGCTAGAAAATATAGCTATCTATAAGATTGTGGAGGGCTTTAAATGCTAGTGGATGCCCTCATTTCAGGCATGGTGTAGATGGCATTTCATTTTAGATATGTTTTGAATTAGGTGAACTCTGATGTCCTCCAAAGAAACAGTGTTTCTATGACTCATCAAATGTCCTATCTATTAATAGATGAAGAACCTGAATATTTGATAAGTCTAATGTCACAGAACCTAAAATATGATAAAAATCTCTAGACTGTCAGTCTAATGCTTTCTTCTAAACTTTCTAGCAACGTCATAGTAATTTAGTTTTCTTTTATAACCTCCATCGCTCAACTTTTTCCAGGGTCACTTATAAGTCCTAGATTTAAGGAACCCAATACTTGGACTGAATGTCATCAAAGGCAAACACTAGGCTCTGTACATTCATTGGATATAGACTAATTTGTTTTTCGATTGTTTTTCAGTCGTAGCTGAGTCTGTGAATTCTTTTGGGGTTTTCTTGGCAAAGATACCAGAGTAGTTTTCCATTTCCTTTTCCAGCTTATTTTACAGATGAGGAAACTGAGCAAACAACATTAAGTGAATTACCCAGGATCACACAGCTAGTATTTGTCTGAGGTTGGGTTTGAACTCAAGAACACGAGTTTTCCTGATTCCAGGCATGGCATTCTATCCACTGTGCCCTCTGGCTACCCATACAGAATAATAGAATCAATGAAATTTGGGTAGGAAAAAAAAATTTCTAAGAGGTAGTATTTGCCTAAAATCTCTTATCAAAAGCAGTGAAATTATAGGATTTTAGGATTAGAGCTACAAGGGACATTATAGGGTCATCTAGTCTAAAACCCTTATTTTGTAGATGAGGAAATTGAGGACAAAGGAAATTAAATGATTTGCCTAAAATCACCCAGCTAAGAAATAACAGAGCTGGGTAATTGAATTCAGGGCCTCTGACTCCAAATCCAGGGCCTATTCAACCACACAGTGTTGTCACTTTTTAAGCATCATACTTTGAACCTGTTAAATTTTCCATTTGATTCTGCTCTTCATGTTTCATATTCTGAGGTGATTACTTCTATTCTTAGAATCAGGGAAATCCCTTTAAAGTCTTAACAATTATAGACCTAGAACTGCGGAAGTGACCTCTGAGGCTATCTAGTGCAAACCTCTCATTTTTTTTGTTTTTGGCTAGGAAATGGGGTTAAGTGACTTGCCCAGGGTCACACAGCTAGTAAGTGTTATGTGTCTGAGGCCAGGCCAGTGCTCTATCCACTGCTCCATCCACTGCTCCACCTAGGTGCCCCAAAACGTCTTATCTTGCAGATGAAGAAACTGAGGCCAAGAGAGGTTAAATGACTTGGTAAACACCACACAGTAATCATCAGAGGTGAGATTTGACTCCATGGCTTCTGGCTCCAAAGTCAGTACCCCATTCTCATTAGAAAAGAAAAATGTATTGTATTGCACTCATATCCTTTATACACTTTTGAAAGAGGCTCATTTGTTTGTACTTTGACTGAATTTTATAATCCTCCCAGCATAAGTCTTCTCTTAGGTTCATTAATGTCATTACCTTGACTGTGAAAACAGTTTTTGTTTTCAATTTTTACTAGTGATTCCAAATTCACATGCATTAAAAAGGTTTGTAATAACTAATTAGTAAAATTGCAATGGGAAATTCTGAATTTCCAGGAATCCTTATAAAGATTTTAGTTATCTGAAATATACAAAATCCGCACAATTTATTTTTAAAACGATAAAGATAAAAAGTCAAATCCAGATCAGAAGTATAGTAGTAAATTTCTTAAACTGTTGGCTAACCTGTAGGACTTTTGGTTTAAAATGAGTTCCTATTTATCTCTTCTTTTAAATTTCAGAAATGTCCAAAAGAGAACACCAGTGTTCCCTACCTGAAGAACAGTAAGGGAAATACTATGTTTAATCTTTCAGCATTTGATGTAGAAGAATTCTTATTGTGGCCTTCAAAAAAACCAAGGTAACTTTAAAATAGTATATAAATAATTTGGGTTGTTTTTGGAATCCAAGCTTTTTAACAAATGGTTGCATACGTACAGACTTAATCCTTGAGACAGGTTGAGGTCTGATGTAGTATTCTATTGCTTACTGTCATCACTGCTGATAATGGAGTCTATTAATATCACCCAGCAACACTAACTATGGTGGATACAAGAGGGACAAGCATCAGTAGGGTGTAAGAGACCCCATGTATTAAGAACTTGATGTAATAATGATATGTTCCCAAATAATGCTGAAATTCCTTAAAATTACATAGGAATTCTTAACATTTATTCAATTGACCAGGCTTCTATGAACCATGACGATATTTTTCTTTCCCTTTGGGTACAGCCTTCAGATGAAAATCTTTTGCTCTGTTCTGAATCACCCCTATCAAAGGTAGCAGACTTAAATGAAGAAGACAGAAAAAGCAGTCTCTGACATTTCTTGAATCCTCATTACTGAGTTTCCCTAGACACAGGTTATTTTTTTATTCATTCTTAATTTTTTTATTCATCATCTCCAACTCGGACGAGAATATCTTTCAAGAAATAGCAGGACTAGGGGCAGGTGAAGTATAAAACTACTCTGTGTTTATTCTCTATCTATCTACCCCATCTATCCACAGTTTGGGGAAAAGAGGAAGCTGTTGGGAAGGCCCCATCCTTGGGCACTAATAACTAATCATTAATAATTTTTGGATGCTGAGAATCATGACTTTTTAAAAATAGCATAGACTTTTACCCTAGTTGAACAAAACATGAAATTTCAAAAATGCTGTGCCTTATTTGTGTTTGTAGAAATTCAAGATAACAATTTCAATTCCATAGACTCTTCTTAACTACTTACGATGTGGAAGGCACGTACCAACTTCTAAGGAAGTCTTTCACGATCCTCCTAATTTTTATGGCTTTCTTCCCCCTCAAAGTAAATGGCAGCTAAATGTCATAGTGAAGAGAGTACTGGACTTGAATTCAGGAAGATGTGAATTCAAATTCAGTCTTAGCCATTTTCTAGCTATGTGTTCTAGGAAAGTCACTTAACTGATGTTTGCTTCAGTTTTCTTAGCTGTAAAATGGGGCTAGTAATATCACCTTCCTCTCAGGATTGTTGTGAAGATAAAATGAGATAATATTTGTGAAGGGCTTAGCAAACTTTTAAGTGGTATATAAGTGCTAACTATATTATTATATTACTAATATTATATCATCATGTCTTTTTAAAATGTATTTATATATTATATTCTTAAGTCCTTCAAGGCATGAATGGTTTCATTTTTGTCTTTTTTTCCCCTAAGCACATAGCACAGTACCTTGTATATACCAGATGCCCAACAAATACCTGTAAAATTGAATTCAATTGAAGGATGCCTACTATGTGCAAAGCTTCCATTTATGTGTACATCTTAGCTTAGACTGATATATCAAAAATGTGCAATCATAAACTCCTTTAATTCTGTCAGTTTAGGCTAGGATTTTTATAAGAAAATGCTTTACTGTTATATTATATTTTTTGTTATTTACTTGCATTATATTTACTTATTATATTCACTTGTATCATATTGTATTTTACATTATTTACTTACTATATTTGCTGTTATATTGTATTATATTATAATACTGTGTTGCCTAGGTACCTGTTGCTATGTTTAATATTTTTAGGCTTGGAGGATGGTCTTTTGGAGTGAAGATCCCTAACCAAGGTCAAGACATAAATATAAACATGTCAAAACCTCAAACTCTGGCAAAGGTAAAATACTTATGTTAACTTTTTAAATGTGATCATGAAAATGAAAGTCAAGATAGTTGCAGTCAGTAACATCTACGGAACCAAATCAAAGCTTTTTTGAGTTCCCATTCTCAAATCTGCTATGTTGCTTAAAAACCATCTCTCCTCTGAGAGGCTATATGACAGGGTGATATGGGACCAAAGCAGCATTTACCTCTCTCAATACTGCACTGAAACTTTGAGAACTAGATTTAATAGAGAATGAGCAGGGACTAGAAAAATGCTCTTTTTCTGGCTTAACTCCCATTTACTTTTTCTCTCCATAACCAGTCCCTTTTGTAGTTTTCTAAAATAGAGGACTCAGTGTTGAGAAGGGGGCAGCAAAACACCAATACTTCTGTTTTTACTCTTTCCCTTTCCTCTACCGTTTCTTTTGACCTTCCTTTCAGTTGCTTAGATACAGTTGATTAGCTATATTTTGTTACCACAAATGACCAAACAACAGGAATGGAACTTGGCCTGCAACAGGAGGGCTTCAGATTAGATGTAAAGAAGGTTTAGACTGTTAGGATTTTTGGATATTGGAATAGGTGACTCAAGCATATCTTCTCATTTCTTTGAGATCATTTAGATATAAATTCTATCCAGATTAGAACCTATTTTATGGGTTGACCCTAAACTCAAAGTTCTTTCTACTAATCTAATCTATCTCTCATGAATACTTCAATATGTCTGTTATCCCCTCAGTTTGGGCTTTCCATCTCAAATATTCATATAATAATTCACTGATTTCTTTGACTCATTTTCTTCAGTATTTGTCTTTCTTCTCTGTCTATTCTAGATGTTTCATTTTTGATCCTTATTTAGCCCTTTTTTAGTCTCTATATTCTTTCTACCTTTGTCTTTTTTAGTACATTTAGATAGTAATCTCTTAATGGTCTCTTTGTTATTATTTTGGTTTTGTTGTTCTTGATTGCTGTATTTAGTTATCCTTATTCTATATCTCTTGTCTGCAGTGTTTGAAAAGCAAATAATTTCTTCAGGTCTAATTTTCTCTCTAGAAATGTTTCAAATGCCCTTTAAAAGAAATTGAATGTTCATCTTTTTTTTCAATAACAGCTGAACTCAGATTTGCATGGTAGGTCACCTTTTTTTCCTTCTTGATCTTTATTCTTCAGAATACATTATTTCATTCTCTCTTTCTGTTTCTGCAGAATAGTCTTGCGATATTCAAATTTTCTTTCTTTCGTGTTTGAAAGTCTTTCTCTTGGTTGAGAGCAGAATTTGTCATTTGTCAGTGGAAATGTTAAATTTAACCACAATGTGTCTTAGAATTTGCAGTATTTGGTTTGGTTTTTGTTCTTTTTTTTTGGTTTTTCCTTCAATTGAATACAATGGAGACAACCTATGGATTATTTTTACTGACACCTTGTTTTCAGTGATTAGAAGCTATTGGCAATTTTCTTATATTATTTCTTGTGTTATGGTGTTTAGGCTTTTTTTTTTTTTGATGTCTCTAGTTCTTCTGGGAGACCTATAATCCTTAAGTTGTCTCTATTCATCCTGTCTTGGAGATCAATATGTCATGCTTGCATAAAGATTGTGCTTTCTTTGATGTCAATTCTTTTTACTTCTCTTCTTCCAGATTGTCCTTTATTTCTGTGTACTTGAATTCCTAATGAGTTATTCTTTTGTTTCTTTTGTGAGCCTTAGCACTGTGGATTCACGTTTTTCTATTATGCCAATTATTTTTGTGGTTCAGGCCATAAACTGAACTTTTACAATTCTTATTTTTCTTTTAAAACCATTCAGGAACAGCAGCTGTATTTATAGGCTCTTTTGAATATCTACGAGGTCCTCTGCCTGTTAATATATTTTTCTTTGTCTTGCAATATTTGTTCACATGTGCTTGAAATCTTTTACCTCACCTGGTGGCCACATTCTCTTCTGTTATTAATTCCCTTGGTTTACTTGCCTATGCTCAAGGTCTTTAATTGAGTTTTCTACCTCCTGCGATCTTTAGTAATTTCATTCCCCACCTTTCCTCTCTATTTTCTCCTGTTGCTCACTTTCTGATTCTTGTGGTTTCCCTGGGGGCTATATATCAAAGCTTCTCAACCTCTTTCCTTGCTGGATAATTCATAATTCACTTGTCTTAGTCTCTGTTCCAAACAACTATCTTTTTTTTTTTTTTGGTATCCTCAGCACTTAGCACAGTGCCTGGAACATAGTAGGCACTTAATATATGTTAATTTATTGATATCTTCTTTCCTTTTAGGATTTTGTTAAGTCAATGCTTCATATCTTTGAAACTGTGTTACCTTCACTGTTGGCCTCCTTCTTTTATAATTTATTTAGTCCAGATGCTTTTCCCATCTTAGTTTTCTACAATGACATATTCACCGCCTCTCTAAGCAAATTTAGTATTATGATGATAGAATCCAAATGGGTTGCTTCATTATTCTCCATGATGAAATGTATACTATAACATTGTTACAGATCCTTTTTGATATTTAATCTATTTTTGAAATCTTCATTCCAGTTTCGTCTTTAAGAGTTCTCAGGATTACTTTGCTTATTTAGCTTTCCCACTGAGTTTTCCTTAAACTATTTTTCATCAATGCTTTATATTGTCTTATGAGGCAATATTGCTCATAATCAACCCACTTTCATCATAAAATTTTACAACCACTTTCCATTCTAAACTGGCATTTTCTTTGGCTAGTGTAGCTTCCGCAGATAATTGGCATCTGTTGACTAAGATATTTTTTTTTCAGTTATTTTACTCTATTTGTTGTTGATTTCTATGAGTTTACCTTCTGTATAAAAGAAGCCAAACTTCTTTGAAATTATCTTAATTTAATTCAATATCTTTTCTTCCATCCATTTTTCAAATTTTGTCATCAATAACTTTTAATATACATGGGTTTGGAGTTTTAATTGTTGCTTTTTCCATAATTTTATTCTTCTACATTTGAATATATGGTGATCTTTGCTTAAATAAATGGATGATGGAATTGCAAACAAATATCTGATTGAGCAAGTACTTGCACACAAGAAATGATTCATTTTCTATCTGTTAAAATACAATCTTTTTTATTTTTATAATATCCATTCTTTGCTGTGTTTGAAGCCTTCCAATTGTTTTCACATGGAAAAGATATGTCTGACATATGAAGGTTAGGGTTTTATATAATCCACATGTCTTTGGTTTATCTCATTCATTACTTTGGATCCTTAGCTTCCAAAATATTTTTGGCCATTTCTCATGTTCACTTTTGCACTAAAGCCATGAAAGATTAAAGTATGTGTTGTTTTAATTTGATAGTCTTCTCTGCTCATTCTCTGCAACAGATGTTGGTATATAAGCTACAATTCTTTTCATGTTATCTTTTTTTTTTTTTACAAATGCTTATCACACTCATTGCAAATGAACAAATGTCAAATAAAATCACATTTCCTGTTTTATCTGAACACAGGAAAATCAGCTCCAATAACTTCTCTATTGATCTCTTCAAGAAGAACCTATAAAACATCCTTCCTTCCTGTTGCATCTTTCCTCTTTTTTCCTGGTTTCATTCATAATAAGAAAGCAATTTTTGAAATTAGCTTTCTCTATCAGTATGGCCACTAATTGGTCATTGGACAAGTAACTTACATTGTAAATACCAATAATGAATAATAATGATTAATGGTCTAAATATTAAATCCCTCCCATTCTTCTTTTCTACCATGTTGTCATGGGCACTGTAGAAGTGGAAGGTGTCCACCTAGCTCTGAATTTCATTTTGTTTCTTTATTTAATGGGTTGCCATGGCCCAAAAAATTCATCATCAAGTGTCTAGCCTCTGGTGATGAACCTCTTTGAACTTAGGTAGGCTAAGCCTTGGAAAACAGATACAGTATGTTGTCAGGAGTGTAATCAATGCCTTTTCAGCACGAGAGAACCTTCAAGACCTTGAAATCCATTGGCCTAGTCTGAGAATTCAAGGTTACTTTCATTTCATGATGACACATCCCAATAAGACCTTGTGGAGTGTTTACACAAACATGAATGCACTCTTTTAGTCTTCACATTAAAGTGAGAAGAATCATATTGTCTTAATTTTCCAGATGAGGAAATGGAACTTTAGAAAGGTCACAGTATTAGTAAGAGACAGAACCAGTAACTAAATCCCAGTCTGCTGACTCTAGGTTCAGCACCCCACCTCCCATCACCATGTTTTTTTTTCCTATTCCAGGAATGTTTGTCTTTGTCTAATTTATTTTTTTAATATCCTCAAAGGTAGTGACAAGTATACTGAGGTTTTTAATTGCCCATCACATTTTAGATTCTCAGTAAATGTAAATACTAGGCTACATTAGAGTAAAATACATCCCTTGGCTTTTATTTAACTTCCACTTGAACATTCTTCACTGTATTCTATCATTCAAATTTTAGGGATGGATATCTAATGCGCAGTGTCCACTCAACAAATGCCCTCAGAAGGAATGAATGCAAGTCATGAACTGACCCTGTTTCTTTTGTAAAAGCTGCCAGTGAGAAAAATGGCATTGAATGCATAAAGTCTTTGAGCATCTGTCTCAGTGAGGGGAGGGGTTAACCCATTAGCATGCATTTATTCAGGACTTACACTGCATTCTGCACAGTTTTAGGGATCCTAAGACTACAGTGAAAGAATAAGACAAGGTCCCTGGACTCAAAGAATTTACATTGCTGTTATGTCTACCTCTGGTACCTAGTTCTCTCTTCCCTGATTTGCAGCTTCTAGTCTATTGTAGGCTGAGATGACAGATACCCAGATGTGTTAGAATTATGTCTAAAAGAAGAGTTAATGGACTCACTCTGAGTACATAAAATGTGTGGCATGGGCTATAAATTCTGTGGGAGCTCAGTAGACAGGGAATACCAGTGAATGACCAGAATAGTTGGGGAAGAATTCATGGAAGTGGAGTGGAACTGAGATTTGAGGATGAAGGGAATTTGCCCATATACGGAGGCATTGCAGTGTAATAGAAAATGCACTAGATTTAGAATCAAAATATGAATTCAAATTCTGATCCTAGAAGATCACTTAACATTTGTGGACTTCAGTTTCCTTATTTAGAAAATCAAGATAATAATACCTTTTGTGCTCATCTCATAACGTTTTTGTGAGGCTCAAATGAATTAGTGTGGGTAAAAAAATTTTCAAACAGGAAAGGATTATAATGATGCATATGCCAATTATTACTATTATTATTAGCATAATTCTAGACTAAGTTTCTTCAAGCTTCAATTTCCTTATGTATAAAATGGAAAAAATCACAAAGCCCTTGCCTTGCTTAACTCATAGGGTGCCATAAAGTGCTTTGTAAACCTTAAATGTGATTTATTATTATAGTAGTATAAGAGTTTGAAAGAAAAAATCTAAGAGGGTTCCTCATTACTGCCCTCTTGCATTCTAACATCCTACCAAACTGGCCTCTCAGTTCATCACATATGGTGCTCTACTGTCTCCTTGCCTTTGCACTAACCATTTTCTTAGCCCAGGAATGACCTTCTTCCTCACTGTCATAAAGACTTTTTTTCCTTAAATTTGCAAATACTGGCTTTTACATGAAGGCTTTTCTGATCTCCCTATCTGTTAGATCCTGTCCCCCCAACCTCTTTTTATTTATTTGATATATATACATAAAATACATATACATATATAATATATGTATATATGTATGTTTGCATGTGTATGTATATATACATACATATATAATATACATATACATACGTATATTATGCATATATATGAACATATATATTATACATATACACATACATATGTAATATACACATATATATATTATATATATATATATATGTGTATATATATATATATACATCTATTTGTACATATTGTCTTCCCTTGATGAAATACAAACTCTTTGAGAACAGGATTTAAAAATTTTTTGTCTTTATATCCTAGCACCAGGCATAACATCTGGCCTGTAGTTGGCACTTACCTAATGTCAATGGATGGATTAATTGACTGGCACAAATTGCCAAAAGCTTTCAAAGTTCTAAGAATAAAGTACTTTGGCTTTAGTCGATAGACTTACAGGCAAGCATCATCTACTTAGACTGTTCCCTTATTTTATTTTGGTTATTTCCCAGTTCCTAGGGCAGTATTCTGGAAACTTGAGGTTGTCAGACAAACAGTTTTCAGAAATGAGGTACTGTTGCTAGCAGCACAGTAGCTAATGAAGGAGATCAAAAGAGAGGTTGTAGAAGATGAGGGCTGGAGTAGTCAAAGGCTTGATGGTGCAACAATGTGAGCAATGACATGTAGGCCTTAAATGAAAATGCTGTATTCATTGTGAGAGTGAAGAAATTAACATTAATCAGATTGAAGAGGATGGGTTGACATTGTGGACAGTCTTGGAAGTCAGACAGAAGAATTTGTATCTTATCCTAGAGACAATAGGGAAGTACCAAAGATTTTTGAACAGAGAAGTGATACTGTTAGCTTTATGACTTAGAAATATGATTTGGGGAACTACATAGAGGGCAAATAGGAGAGGTAGACAGCCCAGAAACAGAAAGACCAATTAGAAGATTATAAAAGTTATCCAGGTGAGAAGTAATGATGATGGAATTAGGGAAATGGCTATGTGATTGGAGAGAAAGTGATGTTTTCAAATGATATTGCATTTGTAAGATTGGTAAGACTTTGAAATGGATTGGATTTGGGGAATGAAAGAGTTTGATGAGTCAAAGAAGATACTGAGGTTATTAACCTGAATGACAGAAGATAATGAAAATGCTTTCCACAGATATGGACAAGTTTGGAGAAAAGGTACAGGTACACACGTGTGTGTGTGTCTGTGTTTATGTGTGTGTGTGTGTGTGTGTGTGTGTGTGTGTTAATAAGTTCTGAATAGGACCATTATTGTATTTTCAATGGGGCATCTTAGCAGGTAGATGTAAAGGAGGCAGCAAGTAATATAGGAGTTCAAAAGAGAAATTTGGACTAAAAATGTATTTTGGTAGGCATCTGTATAGAAACAATAATTAATTCAATGGGAGGACATGAAATCACTTAAAAAGGTATAGAGAAAAAAATATAAAAGGACCCGTAACAGAATCTGAAAAATCCCTATGTTAGCAGACAGGATATAAATGTTATGAGACAAGAGAGTGAGAGGTGTTTAAACAAGGTAGGGGAAAGAATTAGAGAAGTATAGTGTCAAAGAGTCAAGTAAGGTGAACATATAAAGGTAGAGGAGGTGAGTGGTAAGTTGTACAGAGGTTAAGTAGGAGAAAAGATGGGAAAAGGGTATTAGATTTGCCGACTCAGATATCATTAGTAAGCTGGAGAGAGTATTTTGTGTAGAGTATGGAAACCATATTCTAATTGGTTGGAGAGTGAATGGAAGATGAAGTGAAGGCAGTGAGTATAGGTGACTTTCAAGTTGTGAAGAGAAAAGAAGATATAGGACAAAAGTTTGAAGGACTGTCAAAGTAAAGCACTTTAAAGGGTCAGTAAGACCTGAGCATGTATGGAGGCAGTGTGGAATGGGAGGATAAAGCACCTAGTAAGCACTTACGATGTGCCATGCACTGTGCAAAGCTCTGGACATAGAAACAGAATAGTTAGAGTCTCCTTTCTCGGGGACTTCACAGTCCGATTAGAGGAGACAATACACGATGGACTTCACAGCGGACAATAAAGCCCTTTGGAGTTTGGAGAGTGACAGGGCAGAGGGCCCTTGGACAATGACTTTTGGGAAGGGGATAGTGAGCCCAGAGGTTGGAGTGGAATGGGGTTTTGAATTACCTCTGGAAGAGAGAGAGGTGGGAGTGGTGCGGTCAACACAGAGCTGAGGGTGGGAACTGGGCAAAAAGGATCCCTGCTCCTGCTGCTCTTTCAGTGCCTTATTGGCAGGTGTAGGGGCGGTGACTGGGTCGAGTTAGGGGCAGATCCCAAGCTCCAGTCTGGGGGAAGCTGTTCCTGCTAGTATTGGGGCCATCCATTGGGAAATGATTAGGATGGATAATGATTATAATAAATAAGATATGGCCATTCCTGCTGTCCCTCATGCCTATATTCTCTCCTCATCTCAATCTCTTGGCTTCCTTCAGATTTCAGCTAAAGTCCTATTCTCTGCAAGTGGACTTTTCTGATCTCTCTTAATGCTCTTTAACCTTCCCTTTGTTGACAACCTCTAATTCATCCTAGATGGTACAGTGGACAGAGCATTGGACTTGGAGTCAGGAAGACTTGAGTGCAAATCCCACCTCAATAACTTATTAGCTGTGTGACCCTAGGCAAGTGGCTTAATCTCTTAATTTCTTCAACTGCAAAACGGGAATAAAAAATTGGCAGAGTCATTGTGAGGATCAAATGAAATACTACTTGTAAGCACTTAGCACAGTGCCTGGCCATAGTTAGCATTATCTAAATGTTAATTCTCTTTTCCTTTTTATTATCCTGCATGTATATTGTTTGTAGATAGGTGTTTATTTATTGTCTCTTCCATTAGATTGCAAACCTGTAATCCTTAAGAGCAGGGTTGTCTTTTGTCTTTCTTTGCGTCCTCACTTCTTACCTCAGTGCTAGGTACATAGTAGGTACTTAAGAAATGTTTTCTGACTGACTGAAGGAAAATTATAGGTTTGAAGAGATGAGATTGATGAACTTGGAGACCAGGGGTTCAAGGACACATCAGCATAGATATTTATTATGAGTTTTGGAGTTTGTATTGAGATAAAGACTGTGATTTAGAACTTCTTGAGAAAGGAAGGTCAGTATGTTGGAGGGTAGCATATACCTAGAGGCCAACAACTATATGGACTGAGTGACCCAGAAAGTGCAGTGAAAAAGAGTTTACACAGTAGGAGTTCCCCATACTGGTGAGATCATAGTTCTGGACTAATAGAGAACAGCAACTTTAGTAAAACTCAGTGGATCTAACCCCATCAATGTAGATAATCCCTCTAGTGGAATAGATTCTTAGACAGATGTATTTTCATTTTTTATTCTAAGATATTTTTATATTTGGATTTTAATTTCTGAAATATAAAACTTGGTTTTCTGTTTTACCTTTATATTCAAAGTATGTAGTGATGGTTTTAGAAATCGTCCTCTCCCTCTTCCTGTTTTGTCTATCACTTGTACAACTCACATGAAGCCTTTGACTGCATCACTGTTTGTCTACTGAGAGTGTTCTATGATTTATGCATTTCTCTGACACCTGCTCCTTTTTGTCTTTGATTAGATTAGTCTTTTGTGTTGACATGTTTGTGCACTGGCTTTTGTCAGTATTTCTAGTATTATTTGGCATGTCCTTGCCCAGCCATGAGTAGGGGAATAAATTATAGCTGCATGATCAGTGAGAAAGTGCCTCCCTTCATAGCAGAACATTCTCACAATGTTACATTAGACTCAGAAAGGGCAGTCTGTTATCTGAAATACCTCCTGGAAGCTGCTTTTGGCTGATGTCATGTCAAATTATTGCATTAACCTTTCAGTAATTAATGACCAGTCTTTTACTTCAACCTTCAGGGCCTGTTCACCAGACGTACAATGTACAATTTACATAGCCTTTTTGAAGGGAAAATGAAAATTTACATATGAATACCCTGAGGGTATGATTCATTATACTACAGGAAATCTCCCTCTGAGGCGCCTAAAGTTATTTCATTCAGCTGTTGACTGTACCAGCCGACTAATCGATGTCCCATCTGCCCTGAAAAGTATACACCTTCCATAAAACGTTGAAATATGTTGAAATATTTAACTTCTTGGCTTTGCAGGAGAATCGCTTCCTCATAAAAACAGATACAATGCACCATTCTTCAATCTATTAGATTGTAAGACCATGATTGTATTTTCTTTGCTCTATATTCTTAAATATGGTTTTCTGAGCTTTAGTGTCAATTGAAAAATTCTGCTTTTAACTATTCAGCACCTCCTTCTAAGGAATCCTTATCCAAGACTGTACATTTCTGCAATTAAACCCAAATGCACAGCCAATGATTCCCTGCCTTGAGGTATTGTACTGAATATCTTGTACATGGAGGCCAATATTCATTAAATTTTATGGAATTTAGGTTTAAAAGGAAGTAAATTCCATAGACTTTTCCTAAGATGTTTCAGTGCTTTACATATCTCATACTTAAAAAAAAAATTTTCCTCATATCTAGCCTAAATTTAAGGGGGTACTATGTATGTCTATCATCACTCATAAAGTGCTTTGGGACTATTTTATTAAGTCTTGTTTTTATTGGCTTCCCCCACAATTTCTCTCCTTTTAGAAAAAAAAAAACTCAGTATATAGAGCATTGCAATGAATTGAATACTAAGATTTTATCAATTTTTGGTGATAGCAAAATTTACTATAGTAAGTGACCACTTGTGGTGGTGGGAAGAAGTTGTATAATCAATTATTATTAGTAAAATGAAGAAAAATTTGTCAAATATCCTGAGGAGATGGTGGATCTATTTCTCTGGGCCATGATATCATCACTCAGATGGTAGTTTTCCTCTGAGCCACTGGTTACCTCCCTTCATGAATTTAGAATCATCAATGGTTTTCTGATTTTGTTAAAGGGGACTAATCCAACCTAGAAGCTATTCATGTCTTCTGTGAATTATTTGGCCATGTCCAAGATGATCTTCATCTTGCTTCTGATGTTCCCAAGCTTTATTGCCTTGGTTCCAGTAACAAATTGACCTCCAGTTTGGATTCCAGTTCAGGCTAATCATATCCTACAAATGTTTATTTAGCATCTACTGTATGCAAGGCACTGTCATAGACATATATATGTATATGCACACCTGCATGTTATACATGTATATGCGAACATGCATATACACATACATACACACACACACATATATGAGAATAAATGAAAGAGCACTAATAGCAAATCAAAAAAGCTTCCCATAGGAGATGTTAGATAAGATAAGCCTTGAAAGAAACTCACTATTCTAAGAGATAGAGGTAAAGAAGGAAACTGCATACAGAAGGCTAATGTTGTGTGATTGTAGGTCTTTGTACGTTGGGGGACATACAGGGATTTCTGAATTAGGAGGTCCCAGGTGCATCTGAAAAACCTATTTCAATATACAGGAATCTGGCAATTCAAAGTTCTGGCAAATGAGATTACTTGACTTAAAGGAGCAAAAGTCAACTAGAGAAATGAAAAATTTCATCAACTAAGTTATGGCTGAGACTTGAGTAAATTGACTATTCTTCTTAAAAACACTTAAAAACTTCCAGGCTGAACAATTATTATTATTATTTACTTTTCATCTCGTTTCAGACACAGTCAATTAAATGAACCTTTCTCTTTAATGCGCATTATCCAACTTTTAAACACTTTCTTGCAGCCCTTTCAAACCAGCAAATTTTCCTTCATTATTGTCACATACAATGGTGGTATGTTATTCCCTTCACCACTTTCTGCAAGTGTTTATTTTAAATAACAATGCTTAATGTGAAATATTTATTTATTTTGGAGAATTTTTTTCTGATGCTGTCATGCAGTATTAATTTGCCAGTCAAATCTCATTTGCATAAAAATGGAAAATTAAAAAATGTTTGGAATTCATACTTGCTTTGAGAATCTAATGATAAGGATACATTCAGTCATATCCGGGAAACAACTATTTTTACCTGTAAATTTTATTTAAGATAAGAAGAAAGTTTGCTGGAATCTATTGCTTCTTGTCAGGGCTCAGTGTCTGGAACTCAGAAATCTACATGAAGACTTAAAAGAGGCAGTATAAAGTGGAAGGAGAATTGTCTGTAGGCAGAAGACCCAGGTTCTAGACCTGACCACAATTACCAACTCAAACTTCTGAATTTCTGTTTTTTTAAAAAACTGTATATTTATTTACTGAATTAGATGTTGGCTTAGTTTACATTATTATGTGCTTTGCAGTTCTGATAAGAACTACAAAGCACTTTAAGGTTTATAAAATGCTAGTTCTGCATTTTAATTTATGAAGAAGATAGTGCAAGTATTATTATCTCTATTTGAAAAATAAGGAAACTGAAGCTGAGGGGAGTTGTATGATTTTCCAAGAGTCTCACAGCCAATAAGTGGTGGACCTGGGATATGAATCTGGATGCCTTGCTTCTAAGTACAGTGTTCTTTCCATCAACTGGGGCTACCACGATGAATTTAAAATGTGAAATTCATTGAAATGTCTCTCCTTTTTAGGTGTGGTATAATCAGAAGGGATTTCATGCCTTACCATCTTATCTAAATCACCTGAACAACCTAATTCTGTGGCAGCATTTACCACCTTCTGTGAACTGGAGACAGTACGGTAATTATTTACGAATCACATTTTACCGTTTAAAAGGATAACATGTTAAAATGAAAAAGAACCTCCAACCCCTTTGAACATGAACGTGAAAAGCAACAAGGCTGTTTGCCTTTGTCTCTTAACCAATGAAGGCACACCAAACATAAAGGATCCTATACGAGGCTGCTACTCATCTTGGGCATCTGTGTCATCTTGGGCAAAGTCACCATTTCCCAGGGCCTCTGAAGCCTCATCTCTAAAGTGAGAGGCTTAGAATAGACACTCTCTAAGGTCCTTTCAGGTTCAAAAAATTCAATGAGTCTGTGATTTTAATACTTTTTGGCAGTCAGGATGAGTCCACTTTCTATAGATGAGTTGTTTCTGCAATCATTATTTTTTATATTGATTGACAAGAATACAAATCATCTCATTGCAGGAGTCTTAAAGGTGAGTTATAAATTCTGAGTTATGGTATACTTGCAAACTAGATTTTCTACTAATGTCACCATGATGGTAAAGCTGAATGCAAATTAGCTGTGTTATTTTATGTGACTGAAGAATGCAGATTCCATCTTAGAATCTGGAGTTAATTGACTGGATTAATGAAATGCATCTTTGGGGAGTGCTATTTTTAAAAATGCGTCAGGTTTGTATAGTTTCTTACTTCAACACTTCAATATTGCAAGGATCTACAATTTTATACACATGAATACTCTTTCTATGAATGCATATCACAACTTCTCCATGCCTTAGTAGATGGTTTAATGAGGTGCTGGAAAAAAAATCATCACCTGGTGGGCAGTCCTTTGGCAGTGATGCTGTGAGGAAAGCTATGCTAATCCTCAGCCAACAAATAGTTTGTCAGGACTGTCAGAGCTTATAGCCAGGAAGAATTGCTTTCTAGAAGCCTGAGTCTCATCCATATCATAATGAGGCATCAGAAGAAGCCTTTAATGGAGTATGGAGCTTAAAAAATAAAATAAAGGATGAAGTGAGGGCAATGAAGAAAACAGAATGTGAGAGACAGAGACAGAGAGATAGAATCAGAGACATGGATGGATAAGTGTAGACAGACATATCTTAATAGGATCAATAAAGTTATCTTCTTCATCCATTCCTTAATTCACTTTCAATTGGCTTCTAGCCATATGCTATTTAAGACAATTTAAACCCTCAGTGTCCCCAATTAGCTTGAAATAAGCATCCTCATATCACACTATGTAAATATTGATACTATATAAACTGTGACCAATTTATTCATTCATTGAACTGTTGTTTAAACTTTTAAAATTATGCTTTTTATCTCTGTATCACATGTATAGAAATAATTTTCTCCTCTTTCCCCCACCCGGCCGTTGAACCCTCCATTGTAACAAATAGCAAAAACTTTGCAAAAAAGACCTGATAGTATAAATGCATCTGAAAATGAATGCAAAGTTCTGCCTAAAAAGTCTCTTCCTCCCTTCTAAGGAGATGTGTCTCATACCTTGTTTTCTGGGGGAGTCAATGTTTTCGTTAAATTGGGCTTCCTTTTAGTGACATTTTTCATTTGCATCATTGTAGTTATTATGCATATTTGTACTTTGGCTTTGATTATTTCATCTTGCATAAGTTTATACAAATTTTCCCATGCTACTTTGAATCCCTCATATTTATCATTTCTTTTTGCACAATAATAATTGATTATATTATACATTATAGTTTTCAACTTTCCTCTATTGGGCAGTACCTACTTTTTGTCTGGTTCCTTGCTGCCACATTTAATGTTGTTATGAATATTTACATATGTTTGTGTATTTATTTCTTTATCTGATCTCCTTCTGTCATCTCTGTCATATCTCTGTTTATTTCTGTCTCTCTCTTTTTCTCTGTGTATCTCACTTGCATGCCTGGTAGTGGTACCAATGGATTATAATTTAATGATAATTCAGTCTTATGTCTTTTATAGTTCTAAAGTGATATCTAAAATTGTTGGAGTAATTCACAACCACATCAAAATATATTTATGTGGCAGTCTTCCCAGAATTCCCCTAAATTGGAGATTTTCTATTCTTTTATTGGGTAATATTTGTGTTAATTTTTTATTTCTCTTTACTGTTAATCACTTTAGTATGTTTTAAAATAGTCATTTATAGTTTACAATTCCTTTAAAAAATTTTTTCTCTGCCAAAGAAGAGGCAAAATTATCACTAATTTTTATGGTTTCATTATAAAACCCCAGAGAATCAGGAAAGAAATTAATTGGGACAATTAATAGATGGTAAAGTAGCATGATGCAAATAAACACACTAAAATCAATAGCATTTTCATATAGCAATAACAAAATCCAGGAGGGAATAATAGAATAGGAAATTATACTCAAAATAATAATAATAATAAAATATATAAAATATTTGAAAATAAATCTACTATAGCACACTCCAGACATACAAATACAATCACAAAACAGGTTTTAAAGAAATTTTAAAAAAGACAAATAATTGGAGAGAGATGTAATACTAATAGTTGGTCTGCACAACTGTAATAAAAATGACACCACCTAAATTAAGTTACAGATTTAGTGCTATATCAATCAAACTACCAAGAGGCAATTTTATGGAGTGAGACAAAATAATAACAAAATTCATTTTGAAGAACAAAAGATATAGAATCTCAAGGGAAATTATGAAAAAAACGGAATAAAGAAGGAATAGCCCTTCCAGACTTCATTATTTTTATGAAGCAGCAATCATCAAAAGTATGTGGTATTGTTTGAAAAAAATATGAAAGTAAATCAGTAGAATATATTAGATAGGAAGAATCTTAATTAATTGAGTTCAAAAACCCAAATCACCTGGAGAAAAGACCTCTGCATTTGACATGACCTGCTGGGAAAACAGGAAAGCAATTGGTAAGAATTAGAATTAAACTAACATCTTATACCATATCCTACAGTTAACTCAAAATGGAATGAATATGAAAGATTTTACCATAAAGACATATGTTTATACATTTGAATATGCATATATACACATACACATATATTGACAAACTTACCAAAAGTATGTTTATGTGCTGGTCTTCCCAGTCTAATGCATATATTTTCTATTCTTTCACTATGCTATACTTGTTTTAATTTTCATTTTTTTACTAGTAGTGATTTTTAGTAAGTTTTCAAATTGTCATTTATAATTTGTAATTCCATTTTAAAAAAATCTTCCTTTGTTAAAGAAGAGACAACATTTTCACTATTTTCTAAGGTTTTACATGTGATTATGATAAATTAGGGTCAAAGAAAGTATGGTGGTGTGGATAGGTCCATGAAAAGAAAACATAAGGAACTGAGTCTAGGACTCAAAGTAGACCACCAAAAGATAGAGGCAGAAGTCGGCATGTGGCAGGAGAAGCGTCCAGTCTACAGATGGGTCAATAATACCTACTAATAGTTAACATTTATTTAGCACTTAGTGTGTACTAGACACTGTGCTAAGCACTTTACAAATATTATAAGTGTTATTGATAACCCCATTTTACAGTTGAGGAAACTGAGGCAAATATAGGTTAAGTGATTTGCCCAGGGTCACACAGCTAATAAGTGGCTGAAGGCCATATTTAACTCAGAATTTCCTTACTTCAGACCAACAGTTCTGTATCCAATGTACTACCTAACTGCCCTAGATCAAATAGAGTCTGTCTACCCCATTCAACAGTGTGAGGGAACCAAAGATTTCCCCTGGCATAAAGTCTTAGTCCAGGAACTGAAACTGGACCTAGGAGTAAACAGAAGAATATTCTAAATATACTATATATATATATGTGTGTGTGTGTGTGTGTGTGTGTGTGTGTGTGTGTGTGTGTGTATATGTGTGTGTGTATATATATATATATACACACACACACACATTTATAAATATATGTATGCATGTATATATGTGTATGTATCTGTATCTATAGCTATATCTGTCTATCTGTCATGTTTCCTGGCTCTCTCTTTCATTTCACGTTATTTTGTATATCTTTCCATCTTTCTCTACATTTTTTCTAGTCATTGTTTTTATGACATAATGGTAGTCTTTAATATTAAAACATCGCAGTTTGTTCATACACTCCTAACTTAATAAGCACCCACTTGTTTTCAGGGTTTTATTATCACAAAAAGGTGTATATATTTTATAATATGTAATATATATTCATAATATATATTTAATATACCATTATGATAGATTGTAATGATTATCTTATGACATGTAATCATTTTTATTAATGCACACATATGTATGTGTGCATACGTACTCGTATGTTTATGTGTGTGTGTATACACACATACATGACCTTTCTCCCCTACCTTTGACCTCCTTGGACTATATGCCTAGCAATGAAATTTCTGGGTCAGAGGGTATGTATTGTTTAGTAACTTTTCTTAGAGAATTCAAAATTGTTTTTCAGAAAGGTTAACCCAATTCCCGGCTCTACAAATTCACTTATCTATATTTCTCTTTTTTAACCAATATTAAAAAAATTTACCTCTGCTTCTTGTTCAATATAATAAACCTGTAGCTTTCAAACTTCTGAATAATTTATAATTAATCTATCCTTTTCCATGTCTTAATGACAAATCACATGTGGCAATGTATTTATTACTACCATCTCCTGTGGCCATTGAGGTCACTTAGACTCAAGGTATATTTTGAATTGGTTTAGAACAGGAGTTCTTAACTTGAGGTTGATGATTTTTTTCTTTTGGTCACTGTATTTTTATAAAGTTGCTTACATTTTTAATCTCTTTTTTTTATTTTATTTTATGTGTTTAAAACATTAGAAGGGGTACATAGGTTTTACCAGACTGACAAAGCATGTCATACCCACCCCTCCCCCACAAATGTTAAGGATACCAGGTAAAATATAATTTTTTTCTTTTTTAGAATTTTATTCTTTAATTTTTAGTTCATGTCAATTTGCCTCTTTACATCTTCATCCTATGCGTCAGATGTTGATGCAAAAATTATAATTCTTCATGATATTCTATGTGTCTATTCTTACCATAAGCCCTACAAGATGAGATGTCCTAGTGGTGTTCCTTATTCCTTTTGGGTACACAATGAAATCAACTTTGCCAATTCTCTTAAAGTAGAATGTGCTCTATCTGTCCACTTTTGTGTAATTTCTATACATTTTCTCTTTTCCTTTATACCAACTTGCACTATGGGTGTGGTTCAGTTTTCCCCTAGTATTTCACCTCCTTGGTCACTGGTCACAAATCTCATATTAAGAGTACCAAGAGTTAAATAAATATTTATAGACAAAGCTTTGAGATTCTTAGCACCCTTTTCCAGCAGTGAGCCAGGATCAGCATGGAAGTGCAAAGGGATTGCACAGGACTGAAAACAGTGTTCTCTATGCATTAGAATTCAGTACAAAAATAAAATTGTTAAATCATGTAAGATGATATCACTTTTGAAGTGCCAGAAAAAACCCCTAGTTTTAAGGTGTGTAAATTGTCTTGATTATTTAGGGGTAGTTTTATAAGGTTCATACAAGATTCACTTCCCTCCCCCTTTTCTGCAATTTGGATATGCTGCCACCAGGTGTACTTTAAAAAATTAGTGTTTTTTTTGTTTGTTTTATTTTGTTTGTTTTGTGGTAAGTAGCTAGGTCAACACCTTCCCCCCTACCCCTCTTCCCTTTTTAGTTGTAGACTGGTGACTTCATTGGTGTAAGGAATTCTGGTCAGTAATCTCCCTCTACCAATGCAGGCCAGCTACTTTTCTGCAATGCATATTACTGTGTTTCCTGAGGTACTGAGAAATGAAATGGCCTGCACAGATAGAAGTTGGACTTAGGTCTTCCTGAATCCAAGGCCAACTATCTAGTATGCTAAGTTGCCTCTCTATAATACCATAGTTTGTAAAAATGTATGAATTTGCTCAATTCTCCTTTTTACATAAAATATAGAGACCTTTATAAAATAACTAAGCACAAATCAGTCAGGCATTCATTAGGTACCTGTTATGTACTGGGGACAATGTTAGGAATAGGGAATATGAATGCACAGATGGCATAGTCCTTGACCAGAAAGAGCTTACATTCTCTAGGAGAGAGCACACAACCTATACATACCTTCATATACGCGCAGCATATACATAATAAATTCGAGTTAATTTTGGACAGATGAAGGCACTTACAGCTAAGATCAGTGAACTCCTAATGTAGAAGATGGCAATTGGGTTGAACTTTGAAGGAAAACAAAAGATCTCAAGATTGGAGGTGAGAAGGGAATGTATTCCAGGTATGGGACACAGAATCCCAAAGGTACAGAGATGTGAGATGCAGGGTACTTCTTTCTGCTTTTGCTAAGCTCATAGCCTTCATGAAAGGTAGTAGTGAAACATAAACAGATATTAAGCTAACCATGATATTTTAAAAGGATCACAAGTGGAGCAAACTGTAAATGCCTAGTTATTATTTTCGCGAAATGTTGAACTGTTTTCAGTCACTGTATAATGTGACCCTGATTCTATAGCCAGCCTTAAGTAGAAATAAATTAAAAGTAGAATCTTTTAACTTAGAACCTTCTTGGGATCTGGGGATTTATGACTATTTTTGTATTAACAACACAGGTGGCTTCCCTCTAGTTTTTTATTATATTGAACAAAATATCTCTAATTTCCCATTAAACTACTTCTCAGAAATAAGGTCCTAGTTGGTCTTTACAAATCCCCCTCCCCATCACATCCTTGTTCCTTTAGAGGGAGGGAGGGACAGAGAGAAAGACAGAGAGACAGAAAGACAGACACAGAGAGAGACAGAGAGAGAATTAGTTAAGTCATAATACAATGTTTCTGATGATCATGAAACCCATCGATCAGCCTTTTCCTATTAAGGGGAATTTTTTTTTTCCACTCTATGACCTTTTCATCTTCATGAGGAGACCTCACTCCTTTTTCTTCCGTCTAGTATTTATTTAACTTGTAGGCATTTACTGAATAATTTGCATACATTTGTAACAGATAAAAGGATTATATTCAAAACTGAATTTTTATTATAGATTAAAATTAAAGAAATCTCAGCTGTGTCAGAACTTAACCTTTTGTGAACCTTTACATAGAAATCACTATTATAAAAACCAGTAGGATAAAGTACCTTTTTCAGGTAAGGTGATTTCATCTTAAGGAATTCCCACATACGCTGGGATGACATGATGAAATTCTCTTACATATTATGGTTAAATGAGATTTTGTGTACTTATACATATATGCATGTATACATATATTTATATGTGTATGCATATATATATATATATATATACATATATATATATATACACACCTATATCTATGTATCCCTATATAAATCATAAAGGCAGCTACATTGCTCAGTGGTTAGTATGCTTCACCTAGTATCAGGGAAACATAGGTCCAAATCCAGTGTCAAATATTTACCATCTTTGTAACATTGGGCAAATTATTTAACCTCTGCCTGTCTCAGTTTCCTTGTCTGTCAAATTGGGATAATAATAATTACCTCTAGGGGTGTAGGGAAGCTGAAATGAGACAATGTTTTTAAACACTGAAAACCTTAAGGCATTATATAATATATAAGTGGTAGCTTTTATCTTGATGCATGATGCTGTAAATATAGCATTTAGCTTACTTATTAAAACTTTGTTGAGTGGAGATAAAAATGAGCATTATCTCAGCTAATGATCATCACTCATCCAATTGGAGAAGGTTTTCTGGAGAATATGGGATTTCCTAACTTGTATGATTAGTAAGGAATGGGGATGTGGAGACCCAGATCTAGCCATAGGTAAGGCAAACCACAATCAAAGATACAAAATGCAGGAAGAAGCAATAGGGGTTAATTTTTAATGTTATCCTATATAAATATATTATCTTGATTACCAAACTACCCATTAACTATGTCATATGGATATTTATTTTGCTCTAACTCAAGTCACATGTATTATGGTTAAGGCTTAAAAATTTCCAGTGGACACACATGCAAGACACTTTAATATCCTCCCCCTCCCAGGACACACAGATTTCTCATTTTGACACTTATTAGACAAACTTTGGTGGACTGAAAGGCATCTATATACAGCTTGTGAAAATATAGGATGGTTGAAGTGAGTTATATCAATAAAAGGAGAAAGGAGAACTGAATAGGTTCTTCTCAGAGATTCCTCTCTTGGCATTTTATCCCCTACTGCTAATTATTTAATTGTACTCAAAACCTAAAGATACTTGAACATTGACATATCCAAAAATACGAAGTTGTTTATTCTTTTGGAATTGTGAAATAAAATGGTTACTCAAAATGGAGCCATTTTAAGCATTTGGCTCTAATGAGGGTTATTACAGCTGCTTCTGAGAATCCCTAGCTTCTTTTCAAAGCTTAGCACCAACAGCAGTTCTTCCATTAGGCCATTTTGGATTCCTCTTCTCTCCAGCTGCTAGTGCCCTTCTGTACCATGAAATTAGCTTATATTTATTTTGTATGTAATTTGTATGTACTTATAAGTATATAAATATGTAGATCTAGCCCCCTCATACCTTTCTAGTCTACTTAAACCTTATTCTGGGACATCTAATCTTTAATCTAGTACAATTCAAGCCCCATTGGGAAAACAAATAGTTACTTTGCTAAGTGGTTAATTAGCTATTTTACGTTTCAGCATAGCTGAGCACCATTACATCAAACGTCAAGCATAATCTCCTCTTTTCCTTTCTGATGATTACTCTTTTCCTTGTCTTCAGTCCATTTCTGTGGTTATTGCATTTGTCATAGCTCCAGTAACCATGATTGCTTCTTTTGAATACTATCTGGCCTTCCAGGACCTTTTGATATACTCTAGGCTGATCCTAGAGGAAAGGAAAAACAAAAAGAAAGGCAAGACATTCAGAGGGCCCTAGTATAACCCTGGCCAGTTAAGCTCAAGTTTCATATAGTGTGGAGGAGAGACACACACCTCTCCTCACCATCTCTCCTGACCCACTATTTTATCAGTGGGTTTATCAGATCGCACCTGACCCTCTATTATATCAAGATAGAGAAAGCTCTTTCTTCTTCCATCCACAACTGAAGTCACATCTTCCCTTCTTGATAACTGTCTCTTAAGAGACCCTCAGTTAGAAGCTGCTTTTTTTTTCTCCCTGGTGTAGCACCCTTTGTCATCAGGTTTTCTGGGTCAGAAATTATTGGGGAGGAGTGGGATATCTAGGTGGCCTAGGGGACGCAGTATTGGACTTAGAGTTATGAAAACATGAGTTCAAGTTATCCCTCAGACATCAGCTGTGTGATCCTGGGCAAATCACTTAGCTACTCTCAGCTTCAAATGCTTCATCTATAACATGTGAGTAATAATAACACTTAACTAATGGGGATGGTATGAAGATCAACTTAGATAAGATGTATAAAGTGCTTTGCAAAGCTTAAAGTTCTATATAAATGTCAGTTATAATCCTAGTCATCATCATCTTTATCAGTTGATGATTCAGAAGTTCAAGTTTCTTTGCAATTTCTGGGGAGCAGGCAGTGAATATCTGCACATGCTCCAAAGAATGTTGGGGAAGACCTTGACTGGAATACTCTCAAGGAGTGAGGGGCATTACAGTAAGAATATGCTCTTTTCTTGGATATGGCTTTTCAAGTGGAAATTTGTTTATTGAGAAATGTATCCCTGCTGAGAAGTTTTTTTTCCTCTACTCTTAACTTTGTGTTTTCATGGTCTCTGAGTGGATCTATTTTTTCCAATTGTGTCATGTTCCCTTTCTGTTCTTTTTGTGTTGTATTCCATGTATGCTCATTTAGTAACCTTTCTATATGAGGATGAATGAATATGACAGTGGCATACGCATGTAATTTGTGTGAGTCCCCTTCCATTCTTTCCTTCCTTTCTCCCCCATTAAGTCTCCAATAGCCTGTCAAAGTGTCTAAATTCTACCCTGAGGTTTATATTCTATTTTTTGTGCTAAATCATTTTTGTCTCCAAACTTAATTTGCAAATACCCTTGGAAGGGTAACACCTTAAACAATTTATCATCCATTTAACACCTCAGGGAAGATTAATTTATCAGCTCTTGGTGAACTTGAAAAAAGATGCTATTGTTATCAAGGCAAACTTAGTCTATATCAAAATGTTGCCAATGTCCAATACTTCTGTGTTCCATTGGGTTTTAGAATATAATTTCTGTCCTGAGAAACTGAAGCAAATTTGGATGTTGTTTGATTAGAGCTATTTATTTCTTATTTTAACATTCTGGAGGACTAATAATTTCCTTATGATACAATCTTAGTTGTGCATTGATAATCATTGGACATTAAGGAATAATAAGAAGGTTTTATTCACTTTGGGCAGATCTTGTATGAAGGATTTATGAGAAAACAGATATAAGAATCACACATTGAAATGGGAAGGGGTAGAGATCTTGGAATCTATATTGTCTTGCATCTTCTGTTACAAACAATCTTATACAAAACACAATAATATACATATAATAGTAATAATACTCATATTTTGACATTTCTTCTATAGGAATAACACTGTATAGCCACCCATACGGAGGAACCTTACTGAATGAAGACAAAATGTAAGTTGAAATGACATTGTATAGTGAGTTAATAAATAGATGGAATTTAGGAGTAGTTTGTTGACTTCCTTTAAGTCTTTTCTTTGAGAATAAACAACAAATTTCTCTGGCTTTTTCCTTACTTTCAAATACTTTATTTTTGAAATTAAGAAATATATGCTCTTTAAAAATAAATTCAAATCATATACCTTCCTCCTAACTTATACTGTGGGGATTACTT
The DNA here is from genome assembly GCF_003287225.1 of Phascolarctos cinereus. Taxonomy (NCBI): domain Eukaryota; kingdom Metazoa; phylum Chordata; class Mammalia; order Diprotodontia; family Phascolarctidae; genus Phascolarctos; species Phascolarctos cinereus. The sequence goes on along the minus strand of NW_027555847.1, from coordinate 76,816,649 downwards.
TGGATGAGATATACAGATTTCTTTTTCTCTATCTGGTAAAAACAAAAACATACAAACAAAAGACAAACTAAAAATTAAATGAGACAGTTTTTATAGTTACTGTTTTGTTCTTCAATATGTTTTAATGTTGACTTTCATATTTGTAGTATTACTAATAAAAACAAAATGAATAGGGAAGATAATGGACAATGAATGAATGAACGACTAATGAGAAAGTGTTTATTAAGCTTTTACTATGTGTCAGATACAAATGCAAAAGAGAAATGATTCTTGCCCTCAAGAAATTACATTCTTATATGAAGAGACAACATATAAACAAGGGTAATATCTAGGGGCTTGCTTTAGCTCATGAATTCAAAGAAATGATGAATAGAATCATAAAGCATTTTATTGACGCGTCCTTTCAAGAAGCATTAGTACCATTCATTTGCTTACTGTTCCTGGAGCAAGAGAGTCGAATTTGAATGGGATTTAAGGAGACTAGCTGCCAATTAAAGTAAAACTCTCCCCTCTCAGGACAGTATGGACCCAGAGAGAAGCTAGAGGTTCAGTTAGAAGGGTATAATGATGTCTCTCACATGGTGACATGGCAGGAAGATGTGTGGAAGCATTGTCAAGTAGGTAGCACTGGCGAGATATAGCAAATTCTCACTAATCAGGACAGGGTGGGAGGTTATACATGTTCATTTATTCATTTTTTCATTTATCAAACATTTATTAAGTTCCTACTATGTGTGAACCCTGTACTGGGGGCAGAGGGAGACAAAATCTAAGTTAAGACATGGTCCCTGATCTCATGGAACTTACATTTCAGGAGAGGGAAAAGGTATTAATGTAGTAACATAACATGTATATGCACAGGGATGACATGGAGATGCTAAAGAGATGCTTTTCTTTTGTTTAATTAGACAAAACAATTATGAAATGTCATACCTATGTGGAATTCCTAACAAAGAACACCAAATTCTTATGGCCCATGCAATCTTTGGTCTGGCTTGTTCACCCCATTATTCCCTCACACTGGAAGATCTGGGATCCCAAAGGAGGACTGCTGCTAGAATGCCATAAATAAAACCTCTTTTTGTCCTAGAAATAATGTGTTGTGGAGGAAAACACTCTGATTACTTACCACGTTAGCTCTTAGTAAGCACCACTAATGTGATTTTCAGTTACACAAACCCTGTCCATTCACAATGATGACAGTTCGCTGTTAAATATAACCATGCACTTAATAAGTTGAAAACAAGAATAATTTTAATATCAGGATACTCATTTGAAGCAAATAGAGGAATAACAAACACAATCCACACATGATCCTGAGTCACACGCTTCCATCAATACATTAATTATTTGTGGGAAAGAATGGGCACACACAGAAACCTGACAGGAAATCACATAATTGGGAAAACTAAAAACCTCAGGGTAATTTACAAGTCTGGAATAGCCAACCTCTATGTCCTCTTTCTACATGAAGAAAGGTTCATAAAAATTCTTTGACAAGTTAAGATTATTTGTTGAAAAGATACTTCTATTGCAAAGCATAGTTTATCCATATTGTGCCTGATTAACCCCCATGGGACATGACATCTCAGCTAAATGAGTCAATCTGCTTGGTGAATATTCTGATCCCAACCTAATTCTTCTGCTCAGCTGGACTTCCTCAACAACAACAGTAGTTATCCATCACTCCAGCTTAAAGGATACTGACAACTTTAGGAATATTATTTTATTTTGAAAATGTGATTACTGCTATCCCAAAGTTGGCGAAAAACTTTCTCTTTCTTTTCAGCATTCTTCTTCATTTTCTCTACCTCTAAGCAATAATACATGAAAATATAAAGAAGAAAATCAGTTGCTGAGTTGTTTACCTTTTCTCAGCAGTTGACATATGCCCCAGATGAGGGAACTGTCAATGTTCATTCCCTTATACAAGAAAAATATGCTTTGTCTTTAAATTTTGAGGTTCATGTTAGAGTTATATGTCTAAGTAACACATACAATCTTCATTTGTTCTGATAATTCTTCTCCTTAAACTTTTATTCCCCTTCTAATAACTAATTTTATATTCATAGTTGATGCTGGTTTCAATAATGATTACCCTAGAATATTTCTATAGTAAGGTCAGTGGAGTATATGTTATAGGAACGGCTAGATCTTAATGAACTTTTCCCTTGTTTTACCAGTGGATGATTATTGAAAATACTTTTGAGCCCAAACATATGAATATTATATAGAATTTCATTATGTACTAGTAGTGTTCTATAGTAATACTTGAATATAGGTGAAAATCCCAGGAACTCAAGAGTTGGAAGGAGATTTATAAGGCATCTGGAATTATATACACAAGATTAAGCATAATCATTGTCACTATTCCATTTGTCACTAGCTTTAATTCTAAGTAAAAAAGAAATAGGGATACCTTTTTAAGCCTACTCTTCTTTCATTTTGATGATGCTCCCACTTTAACTTTAGAAGCACTGAAGAATGAATGAGTGAAAAGACATGCATTCAGAAGTCTGTACTTCATCAAATGCAGCCCTGACTGTTTTTACTTTGCTTGTAGACTGGAGAGTGTCCGCCAGTGTGGAGTTGCACTCTGCATCATGCTGGGTTTCTCAATCCTCACAGCATCGATTGGCAGTTCCATAGTAAAAGACCGAGTGTGTGGAGCGAAGAGGTTGCAGCACATCAGTGGACTTGGCTATAGGACCTATTGGTTTACTAATTTCATTTATGATATGGTATGTTACTGAAATAGGATTTGTGGATATGGGCTAGCTGCTAAGTGGGTTGGGAGATCCGATTACCTCAGACAATTTAGAAAATAAGGTGCAATTTCATGGACAGTGTTTATAGTTTTATTTCAGTATGTGACAGATAAATAGGTAGGTTTCCAAAGGACTCATAGGATTTAGAGCTGGAACGGACGATAGAGATCATTTAGTCCAACCCCTTCATTTGATAGAGGAGGAAACTGATGACTGTCCTTTTTTATCACCAGGAATTTGGAGACGGGCTTCACACAACTCAGATTTTCAGCTAAAATTAACCCCACTTTAGAAGGATCTTAAGGCTGACTGTACATGCAACCACAGGCATCATCAGCCTTCTCCAATTTTGCTGATGGCTCTCTAAAGCTCTGGACTTGAGTTTTCATCTGTCACTTAGAAACTATGTGACTCTGGTTGTTATTTTACCTTTCTAAAACTCAATTTCTTTGTCTATAAACTGGGGATAACAATACTTGTCCTTCACAGATTTTTTTAGGGAAATTACTTAATAGAATTTAAAGCATTATATTAGTGTCAGTTTGGTTTTTTTTTAATTGTTGTTATAATGGAAGGAAGCTTGTTTCCTAGACAATAAATTGGCATCTAGATCTGGAAGGATGCATTTTCCCCCCACTTACCGGTTGAACTCTAAATTTCAAGCAAACTGCAGACTGTGTATTTTTTACTTCCTATTCTTCTAGGGGTGTGTTGGTGCTGGCCTATACAGGCCCAGCAAAACTGATTTTTAAATTTTCAGTGCAAATAGCTATACCTCAGAAATCAGCAAATGCTGCCAATTAGGGCTTGATTTATTATTTTGCTGTTTGTCTAGAATTAAGAAAATGATGGAGAAAATGCTATTAAGGCACATTAAGCTTAAAGGCATGTTACAGACACATTTTTTTTTTTAACTGAGAAAGCCAGTTGTTAAACATTTACCCCAACCAGAAGAACCTTTGCTAGCATCTGGGTTGTCTTGAGAACTGAATGAGGCTTGCTTCTTAAGCACATCTAGGCTTACTTTCAAATTGCCTCATTGCTTCCTGGCCTTTCACTCTCCTTTCAGAAGAAAGATTTCTGTGCTATGCCCAGGAGTTTCTAAGATTTGTAGCACAATCATTTCTTTTGGGGAAAACATCAATCAATAACCATGGCCAGATAAACAACACTGTCATTTCAAAATAGATAACAATAAATAAAGTGTGGCTTTTCCCACTGGAGGAAAGAACACCTGGGAGTAGAGTGAGCCAAGTCCTGTGTTCAAAGCCCTGATCTGCTCCTTATTACCTCCATGATCTCGACCAACTCACTCACCATCCCTAGACTCCACATTCTCCTCCATAAAATGAAGGAAGGGATTGTACTGGATCATGTATAAGTGTTCTTTTAGCTCTGAAGTGTATTTTAGAACCAGCAAAATCATGTTCTGATATACTGCAGCTTGCAAAGTAACCATCGAATGAATACTTAAAGTGAGGTCAGATAAAAAATTCTATTGCCTTTTAAAGCTTGTATAAAATTATTAGAACTGTCTTTTCTTCTTAATGTATAACTTCTCCAATTTGACCTCTGGTCTCATTGCAACTAAGTAAATATGTACAGAATTTCAGCTCCCATTTACTGATTCAGTTAGTACAGAAAAACTTTTAGATGAATTCTTTTGACATTTGAAAGGATAATCAACAGGGAATTGATGGATGTATGTGCTGGGTTTTTTTCCCTTCATTTCTAAGGGATTGAACACACATAAAAAAATCTTGAGTGCTATGAAGAGTCTTCCTCATTAATATGCATTCTTGATTTTCAATATTAGCACTGTCCTGTGAATGAGAAAAAGGTGTTCAGTCATCTTTCAAATAGTATTGACCCATATGCATAGTAAAGCTTGATAACATAACCTTAGTCATGTGATATTGACCAAAATTTAAAAATATCTATCAAACCATTTCAAATTTTTTAAAATAATACACATTCCTTAGGAAATGTATAATTATTTAAATTAATTGATGATTTAAATAAGTTCTTTGGTTCATAATGCGTTCCTAAAAAATGTAGGCCCTTAAATATTATACTCAAGGCCTCCTAAATGCTTTTGCTCAGGTCAGATACAAAATTATAGATATTCAGCTGGGAGGATAACCTTCATGCATAAAATGTCTTGAAAGGAAAATATTATGAATGCAAGATGAAGGGGCCCCTCCAAGATAAGTAGATAATGATAAAGAACTCATCTGATCTGCTGTTTGCTGTTTTTTTCTTTAAGCTATTTTACCTGGTTTCAGTCAGCCTGAGTATTGGAGTTATTGTTGCTTTCAAGCTAACAGCCTTCACTTTCCGAGAGAACTTGGCAGCCACTGCCCTCCTGCTGGCCCTTTTCGGGTATGTGATTGGAAATGCCACTGTGGAATTATGGTGTGTTCCTTGCAAAAGAAAAACCCTAGGATTTCTTCGAAACTGCTGTTGGGTGCGTGGTTTTCTCTCTCTTCCAGCAATTATGCTTATGTGAGAGATATTGAGAAAACAAGCTCCAGCATGATGATGAATGCTCTGTGGGAAGAGGGAGAGAATTGATACACTCATAATGAGAACTGCACTGTCCTGATCTCAGAAAGGCCCTCCAGCTGTTTGATAATGTTATACTATATGAAATAGATTCTGTCTTATCGTCACTTTGAGACTAATCTAGGTGTTTAAACTAGGAAAATTGTTAGTCCTGAAATTGCAATGGAGGTGTTTCCATCATGAACTTCTATGCCTTGCAAATATCCTATTTTGCTTCCTGTGATATTAGTGACCAGTTGGGGTTTGTCTGAATGCTCGCTTTTTTATACTTAAAAAAGTATAAACAGGATATACTCACCTTATGATGCCCCAATTACTTTCTAGAAACTAATGGAAAATTAATAGTTCTCAGTAAATTGAACATTTTATAGTTCTAATCTCTTCATCAAATAAAATATGTTGGGGTATAGTAACTAAATCACATATATACATATATACACATATATGTATGTGTATATACAGAGAAATGTATATATACTCATATGTACATGTATACATACATACACAGTACATGTACATATAAATTATGTTATAGGTAGCTAGAATATGGTCTTTAATTTATACACACATACATATGTATATATGTATACGTATGCATATGTATATATGTGTGTATATACATATATACACATATACATACACATGCATATACATATACACATGCATACATACATACACATGCACATGCACATACATATACATATACATATATGTGTGTGTATATATATATATACATATACATATATATATATGTATATATATATGTATATATATACATATACATATGTATATATATATATATGTATATATATATATATATATATATACATATGTATATATATATATATTCTTCCCTCCCCAGGGTATAAGATCTTAAACAAGTAAATTATTATCTAAAATTTTTTTTCATTTTAGCAAATGAAAAGCTGTATAAAATCTTAAGTATCAGAAAGGACTTTACAGGCTCTAGTCTAATCTCACTCCTAATGAAGTTCAGTGTAGTAGAAGGAATATGATATCTAGAGGGAGAGGAGGTAGGTTTGAATAGTGGTTCTGCTTCTTACTATCTATGTGGCATTGTACAGTCATTTAACATTTTTAAGCTCTAATTTCCACATCTGTATGATGACAGGGTTGGACTAAAGAGGCCTATTAGCTAATACAGATTATAGTATTAGAAAGGACAGGTGGTACTCAGATCAAGAAAACTCTGGTTTTTAAATTATTTACAGTAATAATAGTATTTATATAACTCTTACTATGTGCCCAGCACTGTGCTAAATACTTTACATTTCTCATGTTACAGTTGAGGAAACTGAAGTAAATAGAATAAGTGACTTGTCCAGAGTTACATAGCTAGGAAGAGTCTGGGGGCAGATTTGAACTCAGAACTTTTTGACTCTAGGGTAGAATTCTATGCATTGTGGCACCTAGCTACAACTTCCTGTCATTAGCTGTCTTAGAGAGAGAGGTAATAAAAGTGTTATTATATTATATTATATATTATATATACACATAAGCAATTTGAGAATTACACATGTTGTATCTTGTTGGAACTGGAATTGTCATTCAGATGTCTTGTCTGTATTTAGTGTCCATTGGGGTCTCTCAAAGTCAGATTCTATTTGTGTTCATTTCTGGACTGATACTGTATTTAAGGTGAGCAGAGCAAGAATGAGACAAATCAGATGATCATAAATAATTGGTAAGCACTCTGAATAGCATATAATAAACTGTCAAAAGATTTTTGGGGAAATCTAGGTAATTTCAAAAACGTGGAAGACTAGCATGTAGAAAGGGAACAAAAAAAATGTCAGCATGTATTACCAAATATAAAACTAAGCCAATTATTGGAAGCTACAGTGAATCATATTTTGACTGACTAAAAAGAACAACTTTCTTACAATTCAAGCTGTTTAATAATAGAAAAGATTGATGCATAAAGCAATGAGGTCTTTGTCTATGGAAGAGTTCAAGTAAGGGATGGTTGACTATCTATAAGGGATGTTATAGAAGGAATTCCTGCATTCAAAGGGAGGTAGGGGTAGATGTTTTATGAAGCCCTTTCTAATTCTAAGATTCTGTTTATCAATTTATTTGTTAGAAGAAAAAAGTAATCATAACTAACATATCTACAAATCAAAAGATTACAATATGTAGAGCAGGAAGGGACATTAGGAGCCATATAGTTCAATCAGCCATTCATTTTACAAATGAAGAAATGGAGACAAGAAAGATTAAATAAATGGCACAAGGTCACACAGATAGTGAAAATGAGATGAGGTTTGAATCCAGGTCCTCTGACTCTACAGTTGGTGATTTTCCATTGGTTACTTATATAAAGTATTGCCTCCCTTCTGCTCTTTGTATGTAAGTAGTTTGGTTGTTGAAGAGAATCAAAAAGAACATTTATGTATGGAAGACTGATAAACCAACTTGTAAAGAAACAGTATTGAGGAGATAGACTGCTGAAGTCCAAAAAATTGCCCCTCAGATGAATATACTAGAAGACCTTTTTGAAGTTAGAGTAACAACTGGCATAATGTTAGCTGCAGGGTATTGTGGTCCATCAGCTCCTTTGCATTTTCTATTTTTAGAGTTTTAAGGTTTATAACTGTGAAGTCACAAGTGAAATTGCTTTTGAGGACTGTGGGAAGATGTTACAAGGACTGATGGGTTATAACTGAAAGTCTGTTTCTCGAGTTTTACTTGCTAAGGCAAAGATAAGTAACTGACCACCAGAAGGATCTGATTTGAGACATTGGAACATGTAAGGCAAGAGAAGACAGAAGAGAGAAAAGCTAGAGGAAAAGAAAGAAAGATGTAGGGGAAGAAACTGATGAGGTGAGGGAGTCAGAAAAAGCTGAAGGCAGAAGATATTGAAGGCTAATAGACAAGCATGTTGACTGGAAGAGGGGCCGGCACTGCTTTGATAACTGACTGCAGAAAGGGTACTTCAGCTGAGGGAGCATTTCAGCACCTGTGCTGACTGGAGGAGAGCTAAAGCCTGCTGATATATTTAGAGCTGTTTAGCTTATGGCTCTATAACACCATCTAACCTTAGAGATGGGAAACTTTAAAGAGTTACTGGCTCACCTCTACTTGACCTTTGTAGTTTCAGAAGGAGAAACAAAGAGAAGACAAATTTTGCATGTTTTACCATGAACTGTGCTTTCTGAAGAAGAGGTTTTGCTTTTCTGGAAGCTGATCGGAGAAAGTTGAATCCTTTTGAGTGAAGACTTGTCTGGGCATGTCTACCATGCCCAGAGAGTCAACCTGAGGAATTTTGCTGTTCTTTGGAATAAGGGAATTGCTTGTCACTGGATGAGTCCAATGTTGGTAATATTTCCCTCTTGCTCAAAGAATGTGTTACTTTCCCAGTGCCCTGTTAAGGATGGTTGTGAGTTAAAGGCTTTCATCAGCTTAAAGGAAGGTTGGGGCTCAGAGGAAGAGAAGGGGACAGTATGAGTACCATGTTGAGTACACTATAGGTATTCTGCCTGCATGAGTGTGTCTAAGGGCATTCCAGGGCTGCATGTTCCTTAAAATAAATTTTTACTGTAGACAGAGATATTACAAATTCCTTGAGAGCAAAACCTATATCTTCTGGCTCTCAGTGCCATGTCTAGCAACTTTCTCAAGGCAGACATTGCTTTTTAAAGTTTGTTTATAGAATAAATGAAATTTCTGACCACCTACATATTTTCAATTTTAAGATAGTCTTTAGAAAACTCAATATATGTTTTCTAATCAATCAATCATTGATCATCTATTATGTATCAAGCACTGTGTTAGGGAGCTGATGATACAAAGATATGAATGAAGTAATTGTTGCCCTATGAGTACACACATAAACATAAGAAAATGCAATTATGTACAAGGTTTTTGTAGGATTTTATTTTATTTTTTTTTGTAAATGTACTAACATGGGGAGGGAATCAAGAAAATTTTCTTTAGAAAATGACATTTGAGCTGCATCTGAAGGTGTCTAAGAAGAGAAAGTGAGGAGGGAGTACATTCCAGATATAGCAGACAGACTATTTGTAGACTGAGAGAAGATACAGGTTATTGTGTGTGAAGATCACCTAATAAGGCAGTTTGGCTGGAATACAGAGTGTATGAAGTACAGTAGGATATAACAAGGTCAAGTGGACCCAGATTGTAAAGTGGTGGTGTCAAACTCAAATAGAAATGGGGGTGACTAACCCATATAAAAGGATTCCTGTGGGCTACGTATTGGCTTAGAAAACTGCATTAACACTGTCTGTGTTCTTGTGTATTGTTATTTATTTTGTTAAATATTTCCCCATTACATTTTAATGTGGTTCACGAAGGGAGCAACCTGCAGCCACGTGTTTGACATCTGTACTGTAAGAGTTTAATGCCAAACAGAAGAGTTTGTATTTTATCCTAGTAGCAGAAGGAAGCCACTCATTTTTTTTTTGAACCATAGAGTGATATGATCCAGACCTGTGCTTTAGGAAATGCATAGATTCAATTTATACTTTTATGCATCTAGAAATGTCAATAAGTGTATGTGCTTCCATTTTCAGACATTCCCATTTATCTGAAAGTCATAATTTAGATATTATAAGGGAGTGAATGTCTTTAGCTTGTTTCCTAATGTGATTTTTTTTACATAGTCATTACTTTAAAGCTTTTCGTTGAATACATTCTCTGTTCTCTGAATGCCTTATAAGTAAGGAACTTCTAAAATTTTCCTCCCCCAATTATGAGGCTGATGGATACTACATGTCATTTGTAAGAAATTCATATAACTTCATCTGTGACATTTTTGACTTGTTATTTTTTGAAATGTATGAATGCCACAGTGTGACTGATTAATGAATTCAGAACATAATGGATGTCTTAAGAATACAGGGAACACACTAAGAAATCTGTATCTTTGGCAGCTCTTAAGGATTTGGCATCATTCACTTCATGCTGCACTGTCATCATTTTCAGGGACTGGTAAAACATTAGGAAAACCTCAGTTATTTAAACCACACTGAGGTTGTGCAGGCTAAAGTAATACGTCATTCCATGATAAAAATGACACACATCCTGACAGTACTGTTATCTTGTGCATAGGTGGGTGGGGAGGGGGGTTAAAGGAGAAGGAAGGGCTGATATGTGGAACTCTTAGGGAAATGGCAATGCTTTCAAAGTTAAAGTCACATTCTCCTCAGGTGGCATTCTGAAGGAATATAGTTCTAAATGTCAGCTCCCTGTAACTGGCTGAAATGGTTCTGAAAAATCAAGAAACTGAGTGGGAAAGCCAAATGAAGCCAGGACTCCAGATCCTTGGCTCATCCAAGAAGTTATTATTATTATTTTAAAACCTGTTTGTTTCAAGGACTTATTGAGCACTTTCCTAGCTGATGCTAGGGAAAATTTTCCAGAGAACAGCATGGTTAGATTTCAATGTGCATCTTTTTAACTCCACTTTATGTTATCCTGCATATCAAATTTGGACTTCAGGGACCTGTGGATAATGTTAGAGATGGTTTTCTCCTTTGTTTGATGAAACGAAAGGCCATTTCGACAATTTATAAATTAACTAATTTATGCAGCTTATAATCTCTTATGTGAACAGTATTTTATATATGTACATATGGATGTTGATAAGTAATATATAAGGAGACAACATATTATAATGGATAGAAGGTGATTTTAGAGTCAAGAAGACCTGGGTTCTTGTCCTGCCTGTTTCTCCATGGCCATATCACGTAAATTCTCTCTGCTCTACTAAAGCAGGTGATGAAGCTGCTGATCTGTGTTTATGGAAGTTCTTTATAATCTGAGAATTCCTTATGTCAGTGGAACCACAGGTCTAATTTATGCATAGATTAGTTGTAAATATGTTATAATAGAATTTGCAGTAATTGTCTAATAATGCTATATTCTTGTCCATTTTCTTTTGTAGTTATGCCACTCTACCATGGATGTATCTTCTATCCCGAATCTTTTCCAGTTCTGATGTGGCTTTCATCTCTTACATCTCTTTAAACTTTATCTTTGGTCTTTGCACCATGTTAATGACAATAATGCCAAGATTACTTGCTGTGGTCTCCAAAGCACAGGTTAGTGAACCTACTTCTCCCGAAGGTTTGATAAGGTCAAATTAATTTCCAGAGTAAATATTAGTAGAATGGTGGCTCTGAAACCACATAATCCAGAAACATGCATTGAGTTTCCTTTTGGAAAGTAATGCTATTTTAAGAGAGGGGGCAGTTCAAACCTGAGCAATTTTCGTGGAGACATGCCTGATTCTAACTTAGATAAAGAGTAGGGGGAGGGTCAGGCTGGCATAAATATCCTTTGGAATATTCAGAAAACATATAGATAGGAGTAGAATCACCTTCAATGTAGATGCTCTAACAGCATGATGCATATGGGCAGTGCCTTCCCAAAGCACCAGGCATTTCAGGGGGCCAGAGTTTATACCTTTATAGGATTTTTTGAGATGGACTTAATTTTTCTCCATGCTCTTGTCAAGGGCTTTGTGGCATAGTTTTGGAAGGGATGCATTAAAATAAAATTCCTTTGTTAGTGGCCACCTAGGTGGCCAGCAGCTGGGGAATTTCCTCTGCTAGAGAATGAGCTTCATTCACTGCTCTAAGCCAACTCCCTTAATTGATTATCATGTGCAGACCTTTGGACCAGGCTCACTCCATATTGATTCTCACCAGGGTTAGAGGGAAAGAAAGGCAACTAAGTAGGAAACACCAAAACAATATGCTGATGCTATAGCAATTTTATTTTCTTTGAGGCTGGGACTCTGCATCTTTTCTTTTTGCTTTATTCGGCCTTCATTGTTCAATTCTTTCAAATCCTTTGGTTCTTTAGGGGATAATTTTGCATAAACATTATTGAGCCTGGAATTAGACAATCTGCGTTTGAGACTTGACTCCCTCCCCTACTCATGACCTAGGAAAACAATTCACATCTACTTTCTGGGCTTTAGTTTTTTCACCTGTAAAACAGGGTGTGGAGAGGTATTGGGCCTGAGATTTGATAGGAGTAGGGAACTCACAGCTGAGGAAGCACTCTCTACCAATATAAGTTATTACATTCTCTGCAACTTATAGTCTTAGAATTGCCTAGAGGCAGCTAGCTGGCACAGTGGATAAATAGGAGGCTGGACCTGTAGTTGAGGAGACCATAATTCAAATCCTGCCTCAAACATTTGGTGGCTATGTGACACTGGGCAAGTCACTAAACCTGTTTTAGCCTCAAGTTCCTCATCTGTAAAATGTAGGGGTGGAGGGAGTAATAATGACACCTTCCTCACAGGGCTTGTTGTGAGGATAAAATGAGCCTATTTGTAAAGTACTTTGTAAACCTTAAATCTCTCTATAAATGCCAGCTACCATCACCATCACCATTATTATTGTCATTGTTATCCATAGCAGTGGTGTAAATTTCAAATAGAAACAGAGGTCACTAATCCATATGTAAGGATTTCTGTGAGACACATATCAACAATTTTAATATGTAATGTTAATTCTGTTTTATTGTATTTTCATTTATTTAGTTGTTTCCCACTTACATTTTAATCTGGTTTAGGAGTGTTGCTTTCCTCAAAGTCTGAGGGCTGCAGGTTTGACACCTGTGGTCTGGAGCACTGAAAGTGAGAATTACTTTCCCAGGGTCTTGCAAAAAGTATATGTCAGAAACAAGGCCTGAACCCAAGCCACTGTGGCCAGCATTCTACCTCTTATTCTATGCTGCCTCTCTACCTGTAAAATGGAGTTAATATTTTTACTACTTGCTACATAGCCTTGCTGTGAGGCTCAACTGATATATGTGACATTATTTGTAAACAATTATTGTCAGTACTTAAATATAAACTATGATAAAAAGCTTCCACCAGGGGTTATGCAAAGTGAGGGAGATTGCTCAGTGACAAAAGAGGGGAAGAGTAGTTAAAATTCTGAACAGACTTTCCATTCTCACAAGATAGAAAATGATAGATGAATTCAAGTGACTGGTGTTATACTTAAGGTACATTGTGAGTAACCTAGACTAGAATGAGCAGAACTGAGAATTTAGCCACCATTTATAGCACTGCTACTGTGGAAAATGTGTTCCAGGTAAGCCAACTTACAAATAGACAGTTTGAAAGACAACCTATTGCTGAGTTAAAGGCCTGTATATAAATCAAACAGTACCCTATGTGTATAATTTAGAGTTAGCACTGCCTTTTTATTCTTTGCTTTGTTGAGAGCCATAAGGTAGCAATGCCCCAGATAGTGACTCCTTTGAGCTTTCAACAGTTAGTATTAATCAGGAAAACCTTTCTTTTGGAACAAAACCTTCCTGTTATGATATTTTCTCTCTGGAGCCTCACCCTTTTCCTTTTGACTTCCTTCTGGAGTAAAGACATTACCTGACACTGCTAGGTTCCCTATTTTCTCATTGACCTTTCTGATTACATTTTTTTTAACATGAAAGCCCAGGGTTAGTCATTGTTTCAGCTGACTGAAAATTGCTACTTGGGTTAAAGCTCATGAATAGCTCAACCTGGAGATTTTTTGATACAGAACACCTTTTACCTTTTAGATACAAAATTGAACCTTTAAAATTAACAAAAGATACGTCTTCATGAATTCTACAATCTCTAAATATTTATAGCCTTTTGTCCATCTAGTTCTTTCCTTGTTAGAATGCCTTAAAATGTAGTAGTACTAGTAGTAGTACTAGTAGTAGTAGTAATAGCTAACATTTCCTTAGGGTGGAAAGTTTCACTGATAAGAGACTCATTATTAGAAGTTGACTACTGGTTGATAGATATTTTTCACTCACAACTTATTTTAAAAAATTATCTGCTCAGGTATAACAGGGTAAAGATTTTCATCAGTGGAAGAAGTGTGTACTGATATGGTACACTGATATGTGCCCTAATGAAATCAGAGATTCTTGAGGCATTGAGCACAGACATATATACACAGAGGCATATTATAAAACAAGATACTTATATGATTATTCTCTAGGTAATATTTAGACAAGTCCCCAAAGGCTCAAAGTATACAACTTGGCAACAGTGCCAACTTAACACATAAAGTAGTTGACAGTTATAACAATTGACAGTGGCACTGAAATAATTTTTAAAATGGAACTAACAAGTCACTACCAATAATGAGTTTTTCACAATGAAATAAGGACTCCCTGATAAACCATGGTTGTACCCATTCTAATAACAATAGATCATGGCTAGTCTGATTCTTCCTTGAGTGTTTGTGGAAAAAAAATGCTATCTCAAACATCATATATCCCTATTCAGACTGATAACAAGCCACTGTAGCAGAGTAATAAATGTCCCTAGCCGTTTTCATTGATTTGTATAAGTATTATTAGTTTTGTTCTCCCAATAACAGTCATATTATTTTCATCTCCCTAATTTTAGTTACACATTTTGTATCCCACAAACAGGACGATTCATATGAAAACCCATAGTAACAAATATTTCCAGCATTTACAAAAATAGGAATGGTGTTTAGCTTCAATAGTATTGACAAGGTTTACTCTTTTGAACATGAAAAAGACTACTGTTTTAATCACTTCTCTCTAATTACACTCCCTGGATAATTGCAAGTCTACACCTTTGTATTTAAGTCCTGGCATATCCGGTGCAGTGAATCATATACACATACATATTATACCAACTTATTATTTCATAAAAGACACCTTTTTAAAAAATTTGGAGGTAACAATTAAAGAAAATCAAGGAAGAATGGGATGAAAAGATATGGATATCACTCTTACTCAGATTGTAACAGTATTCCTATAGTTGTGAAAGATGCTTTCCTAAGAGCTTAAACGATATTATTTTTTTTTTAGAACCACTTTTTACCCTCCTTGTATTTCATTCACTCCAAATGTCACTGATGAAATTCTAGACCTGGTTTTGCTGACTTACTCTCTCTATCACCTTACCCCTCCATGCTCCCTTCCCTCTCTCTATCACCTTACCATTTTATTTCATCTGAATTTAGAAGGCTTTTATACTCTCTAGATATATATGTATTGTTCCCTCTTAAACCCATTCCAGATGAAAGTAGGTTACCAGAACTACCAACCCTTCTCCCCCATCTAATTCCTCTGTATAGATTATTCTTCTTGCACCTCATTTATATAAAATAATTACTATTTTTAGCTGTTCCTAAATGGTTTTAACTTTTTAAATCATATCATACTCAAGTCTACCCCAATCTTTCTTACAAACTACCCAATTACTAATGACAGTCTTAGACATACATTTAAATTTTACATATATAAAAAGTAAATGGTCTGTCCTTATAGAATCCCTTGTAACCAATCTTTGGTATGTACCTTATGTTTCTCTTGGCTTTTGTATGTCAAATCTTCTATTAAGTTCAGGTGGTTTGTTTTTAGGTTTGTTTGGTTTTTTTTAAAGTAAAGTCTTAAAAATCTTACAGATGATCCAATGCCCATTTTTTTCATTCAGGATCATGCTTAACTTTGGTGGGTATGATATTTTCAGCAGAAGCCCTGGCTCTTTTCTTTTCAATATATAGTGTTCCAAAACCTGTGGTCCTTTAGTGTCCCTACTGTTAGGTCTTGTGTGAGTCTAATTGTGGCACCATCATACTTAAATTATTTTTTTCTTCTTGTTTTTAATATCTTATCCTTGAGCTGGGGGTTTTGGAATTTGACTACAATATTCCTATGAGTTCTTCTCATAGGCTCTCTTTCAAGTGGTAATCGATGGATTTTTTTCTAGTTCTACTCTCCCCCTTGTTCTAATGCTTCAGGACAATTTTCTTTAATTATTTCTTGTATTATTGTATCAACATTCCATTTTTGATCATAGCCTTCAGGTAGCCTGATTATTCTTATGTTTCCTCTTCTTGATCTGTTCTCCAAATCAATTATTTTTCTTATAGGATGTTTCACTTTCTCTATTTTTTAATCCTTTATGCTTTGTTTAATTATATCTTGATCTCTTACAATTTTGCTGGCTTTGCCTTGCCCGATTCTAATTTTTAAGGCGGCATTTTCTTCCTTAAGATTCTGGATCTTCTTTTCTAATTGGTTAACTTTCTTTTCATAATTTTCTTGTTTTTCTAGGATTATTCTTACTATTTTTTTTTAGTTTTTCCTCCATCTCTCTCATTTGATTTTTAAAGTCTTTTTTAAGATCGTCTATGAATTCTTTTGGGGCAGGTGACCATCTGACATTACTCTTTGGGGTAGCAGAGGGTTTCTTTGCTTCAATATCCTCCTCTGAAGAGGAACCCCTGTCTTCTCTATTCCCATAATAACTTTCTCCTTTGCCCGAGCATTTTTGGGTAGTAGTAGTTTAATTTGTGTAATCGCCTCTGGCCCTGGGGTATGTGGAATGGTGCCTCTTGCCTCAGACCTTCAGTTCTCCCCTCTAGCCTGGAACCAATCCAAACCTCCAGCTTCCTGTAAGTGCCCACAGCCAGGGGCATTCTGCCCCACTGCTTCTGCACTCACCAGGTGTGTACTGCTTCCTTCTTGCTCCTGCCACTCTCCACCACATAGCTGGATCTGGTATTCCGTGTCAGCAGAGGTTCCCCCAATCTTCCCCGGCTCAGACACCCAACTCCCGTCGCTGTCCCAGAGGTAAAAGTTCCTTCGGCTGGGGTAGAGGCAGCCTCTCAACCCCGCTACCCCCTGGGCTTGCCTCTAACCTGGAGGTGTTTACTTTTCACAGGAAACAAACACCATCCTGAGATTTTTCTTCTCATCTACTCCAGTTGACCCAGGAAGATCCCTGTTGTGCCCTTATTCTTATTTATTTTCACCCACACTTTATTAGTTCTAAGGTGCTATTTTATCTCTTGTGGGGGAAAATCTTGAGGGCTTGGAATTTTCTGACCTACTCTGCCACCTTCCTAGAATCCTCTCCCCAAGTACCTTTTCTTGCCAGATGATCTTCAGAATCTTCTTAAGAGGATTCAAATAGAAGCACTTCAGTCTCCTAACATGGTGCTGATATGCTGTCCAGGTTTCTCAGACAAACATTGTTGAAGTCAGCACAATGGCTTTATAGACTTTCAGTTTGATAGACAATCTGATACCTCTTCTCTCACACACTTTTCTTTGGAACTCTTCAAACACTGAGCTAGCTCTGGTAATGTGTTCATCAACTTCATCATCTCTATGTATACCCCTGGAAAGTATACTGCCAAGGTAAGTAACTTATTCACAGCATTCAAAATTTCTCCATTTGTTATAATCAATTGTTCTATGCGTGAATGGTGTGGTGCTGGCTGGTAGAGAACCTCTATTTTCTTAGTGTTGATTGGCAGGCCAAAATTAGCACAAGTAGCTAAGAACTGATCAGTACTTTGTTGCATCTCAGCCTCAGAGGCTACAATGAATGCATGGTCATCTATGAACAAAAATCATGCACCAAACCTGCTATGCTTTAGTCTTGGCTATCAGTGCAATAGCTGACCTTGATGCCATTTCTGTCCTCCTTGAAGGCATCCAACACAACTGAAAACATCATGCTGAAAAGCATAAGAACAAGCACATGGCCTGCTTCACACCACTGGTGACAATGCAAGAGTACCGTCCATTATCCAGAATGTGTGCAAGCACGCCATTATGAAAGTGATGTACAATAGTGGTGAACTTCTCTGGACAACCAAATTTTGCCATGATTTTCCAACATATTACATATTACAGCAACATATCACAAAGATCACACGCTATTACCAGGCTAGATTGTAGAGCTAGCTCAGTATTAAAAGCATAATTGACCACATCAATAACAAAAAACCACAAAAGTCACATGATTATCTCAAAAGGCTTTGACAAAATGCAACACTCATTCCTATTTAAAAAAAAACTCTAGAAAGCATAGGAATAAATGGAGCTTTACTTAAAATGATAATTAGTATCTATCTAAAACCATCAGCAAATATTATCCCTAATAGGGATAAGCTAGAAGGCTTTCCGATGAGATTGAGGTAAAGCAAGGATGCCCATTGTCACCACTATTATTCAATATTGTACTAGAAATGCTAGCTAGAGCAATAAGAAAAGAAAAAGAAATGGAAGGAATTAGAATAGGCAAGGAAGAAGCAAAACTATCACTCTTTGCAGATGATATGGTGGCATATTTGAAGAATCTTAGAGAATCAATTTTAAAACCAGTTGAAATAATTAATAACTTTAGCAAAGTTGCAAGATGTACAAAAAAACTCACATAAATCATCAGGAGTCCTATATATTACCAACAAGTCCAGCAGCAAGAGATAGAAAAAGAAATTACATTTAAGATAACTGTGTCAGTCATTTCCAATCTGGTCAACTCTTCTTGACCCCATTTTGGGGTTTTCTTGGCAAAAATACTAGAGTGGTTTGCCATTTCCTCCTCCAACTCATTTTACAGATGCGGAAAGTAAGGCAAATAAGGATGAGGTTAAGTGACTTGCCCAGGGTCACACAGCTAATAAGTGTCTGAAGTGGGACATGAAAAAAATTGGGATTCTAATGCATTGTCAAAGGAGTTGTGAATTTATCCATACCCTTTCACCCATCAATAGCAATACTATGTCTGTATCCCAAGGAGATGAAAGGAAGGAAGGAAGGAGAGAGAGAGGGAGAGGGAGAAAGAGAGGTAGGGAGAGAGAGAGAAGGACCTAGATGTACAAAAACTTATAGAAGCTTTTTTTGTGGTAAAAAAGATTGGAAATTGAGGGGATGCCCATCAATTGGGGAATAGCTGAACAAGATGAGGTATAAGATTGGAGACTCAGGAATCATTTGCATGGAGGTAATAGTTGGAACTCTGAGAGAAGATGAGATCACCAAAGGGAAGCATATGGAGGGAAAAGAAGGCTAAGAGCAGAGGCTCAGGGAATGTTCCACTTAGAGTGTGAAGGAATAAGGGAAGCAAACTAAAGAATCAGAAAAGGAGACGTTAAATAAGTCAGCAAAACCAGTCTAGAATTTCATCAGTGACATTTGGAGTGAATGAAATACAAGGAGGGTAAAAGTGGTTCTAAAAAAAAAATAATATCGTTTTAAGCTCTTAGGAAAGCATCTTTCACAACTATAGGAATACTGTACAATCTGAGTAAGAGTGATATCCATATCTTTTCATCCCATTCTTCCTTGATTTTCTTTAATTGTTACCTCCAAATTTTTTAAAAAGGTGTCTTTTATGAAATAATAAGTTGGTATAATATGTATGTGTATATGATTCACTGCACCGGATATGCCAGGACTTAAATACAAAGGTGTAGACTTGCAATTATCCAGGGAGTGTAATTAGAGAGAAGTGATTAAAACAGTAGTCTTTGTTCATGTTCAAAAGAGTAAACCTTGTCAATACTATTGAAGCTAAACACCATTCCTATTTTTGTAAATGCTGGAAATATTTGTTACTATGGGTTTTCATATGAATCGTCCTGTTTGTGGGATACAAAATGTGTAACTAAAATTAGGGAGATGAAAATAATATGACTGTTATTGGGAGAACAAAACTAATAATACTTATACAAATCAATGAAAACGCTAGGGACATTTATTACTCTGCTACAGTGGCTTGTTATCAGTCTGAATAGGGATATATGATGTTTGAGATAGCATTTTTTTTCCACAAACACTCAAGGAAGAATCAGACTAGCCATGATCTATTGTTATTAGAATGGGTACAACCATGGTTTATCAGGGAGTCCTTATTTCATTGTGAAAAACTCATTATTGGTAGTGACTTGTTAGTTCCATTTTAAAAATTATTTCAGTGCCACTGTCAATTGTTATAACTGTCAACTACTTTATGTGTTAAGTTGGCACTGTTGCCAAGTTGTATACTTTGAGCCTTTGGGGACTTGTCTAAATATTACCTAGAGAATAATCATATAAGTATCTTGTTTTATAATATGCCTCTGTGTATATATGTCTGTGCTCAATGCCTCAAGAATCTCTGATTTCATTAGGGCACATATCAGTGTACCATATCAGTGCACACTTCTTCCACTGATGAAAATCTTTACCCTGTTATACCTGAGCAGATAATTTTTTAAAATAAGTTGTGAGTGAAAAATATCTATCAACCAGTAGTCAACTTCTAATAATGAGTCTCTTATCAGTGAAACTTTCCACCCTAAGGAAATGTTAGCTATTACTACTACTACTAGTACTACTACTAGTACATTTTTAAGGCATTCTAACAAGGAAAGAACTAGATGGACAAAAGGCTATAAATATTTAGAGATTGTAGAATTCATGAAGACGTATCTTTTGTTAATTTTAAAGGTTCAATTTTGTATCTAAAAGGTAAAAGGTGTTCTGTATCAAAAAATCTCCAGGTTGAGCTATTCATGAGCTTTAACCCAAGTAGCAATTTTCAGTCAGCTGAAACAATGACTAACCCTGGGCTTTCATGTTAAAAAAAATGTAATCAGAAAGGTCAATGAGAAAATAGGGAACCTAGCAGTGTCAGGTAATGTCTTTACTCCAGAAGGAAGTCAAAAGGAAAAGGGTGAGGCTCCAGAGAGAAAATATCATAACAGGAAGGTTTTGTTCCAAAAGAAAGGTTTTCCTGATTAATACTAACTGTTGAAAGCTCAAAGGAGTCACTATCTGGGGCATTGCTACCTTATGGCTCTCAACAAAGCAAAGAATAAAAAGGCAGTGCTAACTCTAAATTATACACATAGGGTACTGTTTGATTTATATACAGGCCTTTAACTCAGCAATAGGTTGTCTTTCAAACTGTCTATTTGTAAGTTGGCTTACCTGGAACACATTTTCCACAGTAGCAGTGCTATAAATGGTGGCTAAATTCTCAGTTCTGCTCATTCTAGTCTAGGTTACTCACAATGTACCTTAAGTATAACACCAGTCACTTGAATTCATCTATCATTTTCTATCTTGTGAGAATGGAAAGTCTGTTCAGAATTTTAACTACTCTTCCCCTCTCTTGTCACTGAGCAATCTCCCTCACTTTGCATAACCCCTGGTGGAAGCTTTTTATCATAGTTTATATTTAAGTACTGACAATAATTGTTTACAAATAATGTCACATATATCAGTTGAGCCTCACAGCAAGGCTATGTAGCAAGTAGTAAAAATATTAACTCCATTTTACAGGTAGAGAGGCAGCATAGAATAAGAGGTAGAATGCTGGCCACAGTGGCTTGGGTTCAGGCCTTGTTTCTGACATATACTTTTTGCAAGACCCTGGGAAAGTAATTCTCACTTTCAGTGCTCCAGACCACAGGTGTCAAACCTGCAGCCCTCAGACTTTGAGGAAAGCAACACTCCTAAACCAGATTAAAATGTAAGTGGGAAACAACTAAATAAATGAAAATACAATAAAACAGAATTAACATTACATATTAAAATTGTTGATATGTGTCTCACAGAAATCCTTACGTATGGATTAGTGACCTCTGTTTCTATTTGAAATTTACACCACTGCTATGGATAACAATGACAATAATAATGGTGATGGTGATGGTAGCTGGCATTTATAGAGAGATTTAAGGTTTACAAAGTGCTTTACAAATAGGTTCATTTTATCCTCACAACAAGCCCTGTGAGGAAGGTGTCATTATTACTCCCTCCACCCCTACATTTTACAGATGAGGAACTTGAGGCTAAAACAGGTTTAGTGACTTGCCCAGTGTCACATAGCCACCAAATGTTTGAGGCAGGATTTGAATTATGGTCTCCTCAACTACAGGTCCAGCCTCCTATTTATCCACTGTGCCAGCTAGCTGCCTCTAGACAATTCTAAGACTATAAGTTGCAGAGAATGTAATAACTTATATTGGTAGAGAGTGCTTCCTCAGCTGTGAGTTCCCTACTCCTATCAAATCTCAGGCCCAATACCTCTCCACACCCTGTTTTACAGGTGAAAAAACTAAAGCCCAGAAAGTAGATGTGAATTGTTTTCCTAGGTCATGAGTAGGGGAGGGAGTCAAGTCTCAAACGCAGATTGTCTAATTCCAGGCTCAATAATGTTTATGCAAAATTATCCCCTAAAGAACCAAAGGATTTGAAAGAATTGAACAATGAAGGCCGAATAAAGCAAAAAGAAAAGATGCAGAGCCCAGCCTCAAAGAAAATAAAATTGCTATAGCATCAGCATATTGTTTTGGTGTTTCCTACTTAGTTGCCTTTCTTTCCCTCTAACCCTGGTGAGAATCAATATGGAGTGAGCCTGGTCCAAAGGTCTGCACATGATAATCAATTAAGGGAGTTGGCTTAGAGCAGTGAATGAAGCTCATTCTCTAGCAGAGGAAATTCCCCAGCTGCTGGCCACCTAGGTGGCCACTAACAAAGGAATTTTATTTTAATGCATCCCTTCCAAAACTATGCCACAAAGCCCTTGACAAGAGCATGGAGAAAAATTAAGTCCATCTCAAAAAATCCTATAAAGGTATAAACTCTGGCCCCCTGAAATGCCTGGTGCTTTGGGAAGGCACTGCCCATATGCATCATGCTGTTAGAGCATCTACATTGAAGGTGATTCTACTCCTATCTATATGTTTTCTGAATATTCCAAAGGATATTTATGCCAGCCTGACCCTCCCCCTACTCTTTATCTAAGTTAGAATCAGGCATGTCTCCACGAAAATTGCTCAGGTTTGAACTGCCCCCTCTCTTAAAATAGCATTACTTTCCAAAAGGAAACTCAATGCATGTTTCTGGATTATGTGGTTTCAGAGCCACCATTCTACTAATATTTACTCTGGAAATTAATTTGACCTTATCAAACCTTCGGGAGAAGTAGGTTCACTAACCTGTGCTTTGGAGACCACAGCAAGTAATCTTGGCATTATTGTCATTAACATGGTGCAAAGACCAAAGATAAAGTTTAAAGAGATGTAAGAGATGAAAGCCACATCAGAACTGGAAAAGATTCGGGATAGAAGATACATCCATGGTAGAGTGGCATAACTACAAAAGAAAATGGACAAGAATATAGCATTATTAGACAATTACTGCAAATTCTATTATAACATATTTACAACTAATCTATGCATAAATTAGACCTGTGGTTCCACTGACATAAGGAATTCTCAGATTATAAAGAACTTCCATAAACACAGATCAGCAGCTTCATCACCTGCTTTAGTAGAGCAGAGAGAATTTACGTGATATGGCCATGGAGAAACAGGCAGGACAAGAACCCAGGTCTTCTTGACTCTAAAATCACCTTCTATCCATTATAATATGTTGTCTCCTTATATATTACTTATCAACATCCATATGTACATATATAAAATACTGTTCACATAAGAGATTATAAGCTGCATAAATTAGTTAATTTATAAATTGTCGAAATGGCCTTTCGTTTCATCAAACAAAGGAGAAAACCATCTCTAACATTATCCACAGGTCCCTGAAGTCCAAATTTGATATGCAGGATAACATAAAGTGGAGTTAAAAAGATGCACATTGAAATCTAACCATGCTGTTCTCTGGAAAATTTTCCCTAGCATCAGCTAGGAAAGTGCTCAATAAGTCCTTGAAACAAACAGGTTTTAAAATAATAATAATAACTTCTTGGATGAGCCAAGGATCTGGAGTCCTGGCTTCATTTGGCTTTCCCACTCAGTTTCTTGATTTTTCAGAACCATTTCAGCCAGTTACAGGGAGCTGACATTTAGAACTATATTCCTTCAGAATGCCACCTGAGGAGAATGTGACTTTAACTTTGAAAGCATTGCCATTTCCCTAAGAGTTCCACATATCAGCCCTTCCTTCTCCTTTAACCCCCCTCCCCACCCACCTATGCACAAGATAACAGTACTGTCAGGATGTGTGTCATTTTTATCATGGAATGACGTATTACTTTAGCCTGCACAACCTCAGTGTGGTTTAAATAACTGAGGTTTTCCTAATGTTTTACCAGTCCCTGAAAATGATGACAGTGCAGCATGAAGTGAATGATGCCAAATCCTTAAGAGCTGCCAAAGATACAGATTTCTTAGTGTGTTCCCTGTATTCTTAAGACATCCATTATGTTCTGAATTCATTAATCAGTCACACTGTGGCATTCATACATTTCAAAAAATAACAAGTCAAAAATGTCACAGATGAAGTTATATGAATTTCTTACAAATGACATGTAGTATCCATCAGCCTCATAATTGGGGGAGGAAAATTTTAGAAGTTCCTTACTTATAAGGCATTCAGAGAACAGAGAATGTATTCAACGAAAAGCTTTAAAGTAATGACTATGTAAAAAAAATCACATTAGGAAACAAGCTAAAGACATTCACTCCCTTATAATATCTAAATTATGACTTTCAGATAAATGGGAATGTCTGAAAATGGAAGCACATACACTTATTGACATTTCTAGATGCATAAAAGTATAAATTGAATCTATGCATTTCCTAAAGCACAGGTCTGGATCATATCACTCTATGGTTCAAAAAAAAAATGAGTGGCTTCCTTCTGCTACTAGGATAAAATACAAACTCTTCTGTTTGGCATTAAACTCTTACAGTACAGATGTCAAACACGTGGCTGCAGGTTGCTCCCTTCGTGAACCACATTAAAATGTAATGGGGAAATATTTAACAAAATAAATAACAATACACAAGAACACAGACAGTGTTAATGCAGTTTTCTAAGCCAATACGTAGCCCACAGGAATCCTTTTATATGGGTTAGTCACCCCCATTTCTATTTGAGTTTGACACCACCACTTTACAATCTGGGTCCACTTGACCTTGTTATATCCTACTGTACTTCATACACTCTGTATTCCAGCCAAACTGCCTTATTAGGTGATCTTCACACACAATAACCTGTATCTTCTCTCAGTCTACAAATAGTCTGTCTGCTATATCTGGAATGTACTCCCTCCTCACTTTCTCTTCTTAGACACCTTCAGATGCAGCTCAAATGTCATTTTCTAAAGAAAATTTTCTTGATTCCCTCCCCATGTTAGTACATTTACAAAAAAAAATAAAATAAAATCCTACAAAGCCTTGTACATAATTGCATTTTCTTATGTTTATGTGTGTACTCATAGGGCAACAATTACTTCATTCATATCTTTGTATCATCAGCTCCCTAACACAGTGCTTGATACATAATAGATGATCAATGATTGATTGATTAGAAAACATATATTGAGTTTTCTAAAGACTATCTTAAAATTGAAAATATGTAGGTGGTCAGAAATTTCATTTATTCTATAAACAAACTTTAAAAAGCAATGTCTGCCTTGAGAAAGTTGCTAGACATGGCACTGAGAGCCAGAAGATATAGGTTTTGCTCTCAAGGAATTTGTAATATCTCTGTCTACAGTAAAAATTTATTTTAAGGAACATGCAGCCCTGGAATGCCCTTAGACACACTCATGCAGGCAGAATACCTATAGTGTACTCAACATGGTACTCATACTGTCCCCTTCTCTTCCTCTGAGCCCCAACCTTCCTTTAAGCTGATGAAAGCCTTTAACTCACAACCATCCTTAACAGGGCACTGGGAAAGTAACACATTCTTTGAGCAAGAGGGAAATATTACCAACATTGGACTCATCCAGTGACAAGCAATTCCCTTATTCCAAAGAACAGCAAAATTCCTCAGGTTGACTCTCTGGGCATGGTAGACATGCCCAGACAAGTCTTCACTCAAAAGGATTCAACTTTCTCCGATCAGCTTCCAGAAAAGCAAAACCTCTTCTTCAGAAAGCACAGTTCATGGTAAAACATGCAAAATTTGTCTTCTCTTTGTTTCTCCTTCTGAAACTACAAAGGTCAAGTAGAGGTGAGCCAGTAACTCTTTAAAGTTTCCCATCTCTAAGGTTAGATGGTGTTATAGAGCCATAAGCTAAACAGCTCTAAATATATCAGCAGGCTTTAGCTCTCCTCCAGTCAGCACAGGTGCTGAAATGCTCCCTCAGCTGAAGTACCCTTTCTGCAGTCAGTTATCAAAGCAGTGCCGGCCCCTCTTCCAGTCAACATGCTTGTCTATTAGCCTTCAATATCTTCTGCCTTCAGCTTTTTCTGACTCCCTCACCTCATCAGTTTCTTCCCCTACATCTTTCTTTCTTTTCCTCTAGCTTTTCTCTCTTCTGTCTTCTCTTGCCTTACATGTTCCAATGTCTCAAATCAGATCCTTCTGGTGGTCAGTTACTTATCTTTGCCTTAGCAAGTAAAACTCGAGAAACAGACTTTCAGTTATAACCCATCAGTCCTTGTAACATCTTCCCACAGTCCTCAAAAGCAATTTCACTTGTGACTTCACAGTTATAAACCTTAAAACTCTAAAACTAGAAAATGCAAAGGAGCCGATGGACCACAATACCCTGCAGCTAACATTATGCCAGTTGTTACTCTAACTTCAAAAAGGTCTTCTAGTATATTCATCTGAGGGGCAATTTTTTGGACTTCAGCAGTCTATCTCCTCAATACTGTTTCTTTACAAGTTGGTTTTATCAGTCTTCCATACATAAATGTTCTTTTTGATTCTCTTCAACAACCAAACTACTTACATACAAAGAGCAGAAGGGAGGCAATACTTTATATAAGTAACCAATGGAAAGATCACCAACTGTAGAGTCAGAGGACCTGGATTCAAACCTCATCTCATTTTCACTATCTGTGTGACCTTGTGCCATTTATTTAATCTTTCTTGTCTCCATTTCTTCATTTGTAAAATGAATGGGCTGATTGAACTATATGGCTCCTAATGTCCCTTCCTGCTCTACATATTGTAATCTTTTGATTTGTAGATATGTTAGTTATGATTACTTTTTTCTTCTAACAAATAAATTGATAAACAGAATCTTAGAATTAGAAAGGGCTTCATAAAACATCTACCCCTACCTCCCTTTGAATGCAGGAATTCCTTCTATAACATCCCTTATAGATAGTCAACCATCCCTTACTTGAACTCTTCCATAGACAAAGACCTCATTGCTTTATGCATCAATCTTTTCTATTATTAAACAGCTTGAATTGTAAGAAAGTTGTTCTTTTTAGTCAGTCAAAATATGATTCACTGTAGCTTCCGATAATTGGCTTAGTTTTATATTTGGTAATACATGCTGACATTTTTTTTGTTCCCTTTCTACATGCTAGTCTTCCACGTTTTTGAAATTACCTAGATTTCCCCAAAAATCTTTTGACAGTTTATTATATGCTATTCAGAGTGCTTACCAATTATTTATGATCATCTGATTTGTCTCATTCTTGCTCTGCTCACCTTAAATACAGTATCAGTCCAGAAATGAACACAAATAGAATCTGACTTTGAGAGACCCCAATGGACACTAAATACAGACAAGACATCTGAATGACAATTCCAGTTCCAACAAGATACAACATGTGTAATTCTCAAATTGCTTATGTGTATATATAATAATATATAATATAATAACACTTTTATTACCTCTCTCTCTAAGACAGCTAATGACAGGAAGTTGTAGCTAGGTGCCACAATGCATAGAATTCTACCCTAGAGTCAAAAAGTTCTGAGTTCAAATCTGCCCCCAGACTCTTCCTAGCTATGTAACTCTGGACAAGTCACTTATTCTATTTACTTCAGTTTCCTCAACTGTAACATGAGAAATGTAAAGTATTTAGCACAGTGCTGGGCACATAGTAAGAGTTATATAAATACTATTATTACTGTAAATAATTTAAAAACCAGAGTTTTCTTGATCTGAGTACCACCTGTCCTTTCTAATACTATAATCTGTATTAGCTAATAGGCCTCTTTAGTCCAACCCTGTCATCATACAGATGTGGAAATTAGAGCTTAAAAATGTTAAATGACTGTACAATGCCACATAGATAGTAAGAAGCAGAACCACTATTCAAACCTACCTCCTCTCCCTCTAGATATCATATTCCTTCTACTACACTGAACTTCATTAGGAGTGAGATTAGACTAGAGCCTGTAAAGTCCTTTCTGATACTTAAGATTTTATACAGCTTTTCATTTGCTAAAATGAAAAAAAATTTTAGATAATAATTTACTTGTTTAAGATCTTATACCCTGGGAGGGAAGAATATATATATATATACATATGTATATATATATATATATATATATATATTATATATATACATATGTATATGTATATATATACATATATATATACATATATATATATGTATATGTATATATATATACATATATATGTATATGTATATGTATGTGCATGTGCATGTGTATGTATGTATGCATGTGTATATGTATATGCATGTGTATGTATATGTGTATATATGTATATACACACATATATACATATGCATACGTATACATATATACATATGTATGTGTGTATAAATTAAAGACCATATTCTAGCTACCTATAACATAATTTATATGTACATGTACTGTGTATGTATGTATACATGTACATATGAGTATATATACATTTCTCTGTATATACACATACATATATGTGTATATATGTATATATGTGATTTAGTTACTATACCCCAACATATTTTATTTGATGAAGAGATTAGAACTATAAAATGTTCAATTTACTGAGAACTATTAATTTTCCATTAGTTTCTAGAAAGTAATTGGGGCATCATAAGGTGAGTATATCCTGTTTATACTTTTTTAAGTATAAAAAAGCGAGCATTCAGACAAACCCCAACTGGTCACTAATATCACAGGAAGCAAAATAGGATATTTGCAAGGCATAGAAGT
Source organism: Phascolarctos cinereus (assembly GCF_003287225.1). NCBI lineage: Eukaryota > Metazoa > Chordata > Mammalia > Diprotodontia > Phascolarctidae > Phascolarctos > Phascolarctos cinereus. The sequence goes on along the minus strand of NW_027555847.1, from coordinate 76,787,667 downwards.
TCATGATGGAAACACCTCCATTGCAATTTCAGGACTAACAATTTTCCTAGTTTAAACACCTAGATTAGTCTCAAAGTGACGATAAGACAGAATCTATTTCATATAGTATAACATTATCAAACAGCTGGAGGGCCTTTCTGAGATCAGGACAGTGCAGTTCTCATTATGAGTGTATCAATTCTCTCCCTCTTCCCACAGAGCATTCATCATCATGCTGGAGCTTGTTTTCTCAATATCTCTCACATAAGCATAATTGCTGGAAGAGAGAGAAAACCACGCACCCAACAGCAGTTTCGAAGAAATCCTAGGGTTTTTCTTTTGCAAGGAACACACCATAATTCCACAGTGGCATTTCCAATCACATACCCGAAAAGGGCCAGCAGGAGGGCAGTGGCTGCCAAGTTCTCTCGGAAAGTGAAGGCTGTTAGCTTGAAAGCAACAATAACTCCAATACTCAGGCTGACTGAAACCAGGTAAAATAGCTTAAAGAAAAAAACAGCAAACAGCAGATCAGATGAGTTCTTTATCATTATCTACTTATCTTGGAGGGGCCCCTTCATCTTGCATTCATAATATTTTCCTTTCAAGACATTTTATGCATGAAGGTTATCCTCCCAGCTGAATATCTATAATTTTGTATCTGACCTGAGCAAAAGCATTTAGGAGGCCTTGAGTATAATATTTAAGGGCCTACATTTTTTAGGAACGCATTATGAACCAAAGAACTTATTTAAATCATCAATTAATTTAAATAATTATACATTTCCTAAGGAATGTGTATTATTTTAAAAAATTTGAAATGGTTTGATAGATATTTTTAAATTTTGGTCAATATCACATGACTAAGGTTATGTTATCAAGCTTTACTATGCATATGGGTCAATACTATTTGAAAGATGACTGAACACCTTTTTCTCATTCACAGGACAGTGCTAATATTGAAAATCAAGAATGCATATTAATGAGGAAGACTCTTCATAGCACTCAAGATTTTTTTATGTGTGTTCAATCCCTTAGAAATGAAGGGAAAAAAACCCAGCACATACATCCATCAATTCCCTGTTGATTATCCTTTCAAATGTCAAAAGAATTCATCTAAAAGTTTTTCTGTACTAACTGAATCAGTAAATGGGAGCTGAAATTCTGTACATATTTACTTAGTTGCAATGAGACCAGAGGTCAAATTGGAGAAGTTATACATTAAGAAGAAAAGACAGTTCTAATAATTTTATACAAGCTTTAAAAGGCAATAGAATTTTTTATCTGACCTCACTTTAAGTATTCATTCGATGGTTACTTTGCAAGCTGCAGTATATCAGAACATGATTTTGCTGGTTCTAAAATACACTTCAGAGCTAAAAGAACACTTATACATGATCCAGTACAATCCCTTCCTTCATTTTATGGAGGAGAATGTGGAGTCTAGGGATGGTGAGTGAGTTGGTCGAGATCACGGAGGTAATAAGGAGCAGATCAGGGCTTTGAACACAGGACTTGGCTCACTCTACTCCCAGGTGTTCTTTCCTCCAGTGGGAAAAGCCACACTTTATTTATTGTTATCTATTTTGAAATGACAGTGTTGTTTATCTGGCCATGGTTATTGATTGATGTTTTCCCCAAAAGAAATGATTGTGCTACAAATCTTAGAAACTCCTGGGCATAGCACAGAAATCTTTCTTCTGAAAGGAGAGTGAAAGGCCAGGAAGCAATGAGGCAATTTGAAAGTAAGCCTAGATGTGCTTAAGAAGCAAGCCTCATTCAGTTCTCAAGACAACCCAGATGCTAGCAAAGGTTCTTCTGGTTGGGGTAAATGTTTAACAACTGGCTTTCTCAGTTAAAAAAAAAAATGTGTCTGTAACATGCCTTTAAGCTTAATGTGCCTTAATAGCATTTTCTCCATCATTTTCTTAATTCAAGACAAACAGCAAAATAATAAATCAAGCCCTAATTGGCAGCATTTGCTGATTTCTGAGGTATAGCTATTTGCACTGAAAATTTAAAAATCAGTTTTGCTGGGCCTGTATAGGCCAGCACCAACACACCCCTAGAAGAATAGGAAGTAAAAAATACACAGTCTGCAGTTTGCTTGAAATTTAGAGTTCAACCGGTAAGTGGGGGAAAATGCATCCTTCCAGATCTAGATGCCAATTTATTGTTTAGGAAACAAGCTTCCTTCCATTATAACAACAATTTAAAAAAAAACAAACTGACACTAATATAATGCTTTAAATTCTATTAATTAATTTCCCTAAAAAATCTGTGAAGGACAAGTATTGTTATCCCAGTTTATAGACAAAGAAATTGAGTTTTAGAAAGGTAAAATAACAACCAGAGTCACATAGTTTCTAAGTGACAGATGAAAACTCAAGTTGTCTCTTCATATATGGCTTAGAGAGCCATCAGCAAAATTGGAGAAGGCTGATGATGCCTGTGGTTGCATGTACAGTCAGCCTTAAGACCTTCTAAAGTGGGGTTAATTTTAGCTGAAAATCTGAGTTGTGTGAAGCCCGTCTCCAAATTCCTGGTGATAAAAAAGGACAGTCATCAGTTTCCTCCTCTATCAAATGAAGGGGTTGGACTAAATGATCTCTATGGCCCGTTCCAGCTCTAAATCCTATGAGTCCTTTGGAAACCTACCTATTTATCTGTCACATACTGAAATAAAACTATAAACACTGTCCATGAAATTGCACCTTATTTTCTAAATTGTCTGAGGTAATCGGATCTCCCAACCCACTTAGCAGCTAGCCCATATCCACAAATCCTATTTCAGTAACATACCATATCATAAATGAAATTAGTAAACCAATAGGTCCTATAGCCAAGTCCACTGATGTGCTGCAACCTCTTCGCTCCACACACTCGGTCTTTTACTATGGAACTGCCAATCGATGCTGTGAGGATTGAGAAACCCAGCATGATGCAGAGTGCAACTCCACACTGGCGGACACTCTCCAGTCTACAAGCAAAGTAAAAACAGTCAGGGCTGCATTTGATGAAGTACAGACTTCTGAATGCATGTCTTTTCACTCATTCATTCTTCAGTGCTTCTAAAGTTAAAGTGGGAGCATCATCAAAATGAAAGAAGAGTAGGCTTAAAAAGGTATCCCTATTTCTTTTTTACTTAGAATTAAAGCTAGTGACAAATGGAATAGTGACAATGATTATGCTTAATCTTGTGTATATAATTCCAGATGCCTTATAAATCTCCTTCCAACTCTTGAGTTCCTGGGATTTTCACCTATATTCAAGTATTACTATAGAACACTACTAGTACATAATGAAATTCTATATAATATTCATATGTTTGGGCTCAAAAGTATTTTCAATAATCATCCACTGGTAAAACAAGGGAAAAGTTCATTAAGATCTAGCCGTTCCTATAACATATACTCCACTGACCTTACTATAGAAATATTCTAGGGTAATCATTATTGAAACCAGCATCAACTATGAATATAAAATTAGTTATTAGAAGGGGAATAAAAGTTTAAGGAGAAGAATTATCAGAACAAATGAAGATTGTATGTGTTACTTAGACATATAACTCTAACATGAACCTCAAAATTTAAAGACAAAGCATATTTTTCTTGTATAAGGGAATGAACATTGACAGTTCCCTCATCTGGGGCATATGTCAACTGCTGAGAAAAGGTAAACAACTCAGCAACTGATTTTCTTCTTTATATTTTCATGTATTATTGCTTAGAGGTAGAGAAAATGAAGAAGAATGCTGAAAAGAAAGAGAAAGTTTTTCGCCAACTTTGGGATAGCAGTAATCACATTTTCAAAATAAAATAATATTCCTAAAGTTGTCAGTATCCTTTAAGCTGGAGTGATGGATAACTACTGTTGTTGTTGAGGAAGTCCAGCTGAGCAGAAGAATTAGGTTGGGATCAGAATATTCACCAAGCAGATTGACTCATTTAGCTGAGATGTCATGTCCCATGGGGGTTAATCAGGCACAATATGGATAAACTATGCTTTGCAATAGAAGTATCTTTTCAACAAATAATCTTAACTTGTCAAAGAATTTTTATGAACCTTTCTTCATGTAGAAAGAGGACATAGAGGTTGGCTATTCCAGACTTGTAAATTACCCTGAGGTTTTTAGTTTTCCCAATTATGTGATTTCCTGTCAGGTTTCTGTGTGTGCCCATTCTTTCCCACAAATAATTAATGTATTGATGGAAGCGTGTGACTCAGGATCATGTGTGGATTGTGTTTGTTATTCCTCTATTTGCTTCAAATGAGTATCCTGATATTAAAATTATTCTTGTTTTCAACTTATTAAGTGCATGGTTATATTTAACAGCGAACTGTCATCATTGTGAATGGACAGGGTTTGTGTAACTGAAAATCACATTAGTGGTGCTTACTAAGAGCTAACGTGGTAAGTAATCAGAGTGTTTTCCTCCACAACACATTATTTCTAGGACAAAAAGAGGTTTTATTTATGGCATTCTAGCAGCAGTCCTCCTTTGGGATCCCAGATCTTCCAGTGTGAGGGAATAATGGGGTGAACAAGCCAGACCAAAGATTGCATGGGCCATAAGAATTTGGTGTTCTTTGTTAGGAATTCCACATAGGTATGACATTTCATAATTGTTTTGTCTAATTAAACAAAAGAAAAGCATCTCTTTAGCATCTCCATGTCATCCCTGTGCATATACATGTTATGTTACTACATTAATACCTTTTCCCTCTCCTGAAATGTAAGTTCCATGAGATCAGGGACCATGTCTTAACTTAGATTTTGTCTCCCTCTGCCCCCAGTACAGGGTTCACACATAGTAGGAACTTAATAAATGTTTGATAAATGAAAAAATGAATAAATGAACATGTATAACCTCCCACCCTGTCCTGATTAGTGAGAATTTGCTATATCTCGCCAGTGCTACCTACTTGACAATGCTTCCACATCATCTTCCTGCCATGTCACCATGTGAGAGACATCATTATACCCTTCTAACTGAACCTCTAGCTTCTCTCTGGGTCCATACTGTCCTGAGAGGGGAGAGTTTTACTTTAATTGGCAGCTAGTCTCCTTAAATCCCATTCAAATTCGACTCTCTTGCTCCAGGAACAGTAAGCAAATGAATGGTACTAATGCTTCTTGAAAGGACGCGTCAATAAAATGCTTTATGATTCTATTCATCATTTCTTTGAATTCATGAGCTAAAGCAAGCCCCTAGATATTACCCTTGTTTATATGTTGTCTCTTCATATAAGAATGTAATTTCTTGAGGGCAAGAATCATTTCTCTTTTGCATTTGTATCTGACACATAGTAAAAGCTTAATAAACACTTTCTCATTAGTCGTTCATTCATTCATTGTCCATTATCTTCCCTATTCATTTTGTTTTTATTAGTAATACTACAAATATGAAAGTCAACATTAAAACATATTGAAGAACAAAACAGTAACTATAAAAACTGTCTCATTTAATTTTTAGTTTGTCTTTTGTTTGTATGTTTTTGTTTTTACCAGATAGAGAAAAAGAAATCTGTATATCTCATCCAAAGTAATCCCCACAGTATAAGTTAGGAGGAAGGTATATGATTTGAATTTATTTTTAAAGAGCATATATTTCTTAATTTCAAAAATAAAGTATTTGAAAGTAAGGAAAAAGCCAGAGAAATTTGTTGTTTATTCTCAAAGAAAAGACTTAAAGGAAGTCAACAAACTACTCCTAAATTCCATCTATTTATTAACTCACTATACAATGTCATTTCAACTTACATTTTGTCTTCATTCAGTAAGGTTCCTCCGTATGGGTGGCTATACAGTGTTATTCCTATAGAAGAAATGTCAAAATATGAGTATTATTACTATTATATGTATATTATTGTGTTTTGTATAAGATTGTTTGTAACAGAAGATGCAAGACAATATAGATTCCAAGATCTCTACCCCTTCCCATTTCAATGTGTGATTCTTATATCTGTTTTCTCATAAATCCTTCATACAAGATCTGCCCAAAGTGAATAAAACCTTCTTATTATTCCTTAATGTCCAATGATTATCAATGCACAACAAGATTGTATCATAAGGAAATTATTAGTCCTCCAGAATGTTAAAATAAGAAATAAATAGCTCTAATCAAACAACATCCAAATTTGCTTCAGTTTCTCAGGACAGAAATTATATTCTAAAACCCAATGGAACACAGAAGTATTGGACATTGGCAACATTTTGATATAGACTAAGTTTGCCTTGATAACAATAGCATCTTTTTTCAAGTTCACCAAGAGCTGATAAATTAATCTTCCCTGAGGTGTTAAATGGATGATAAATTGTTTAAGGTGTTACCCTTCCAAGGGTATTTGCAAATTAAGTTTGGAGACAAAAATGATTTAGCACAAAAAATAGAATATAAACCTCAGGGTAGAATTTAGACACTTTGACAGGCTATTGGAACTTAATGGGGGAGAAAGGAAGGAAAGAATGGAAGGGGACTCACACAAATTACATGCGTATGCCACTGTCATATTCATTCATCCTCATATAGAAAGGTTACTAAATGAGCATACATGGAATACAACACAAAAAGAACAGAAAGGGAACATGACACAATTGGAAAAAATAGATCCACTCAGAGACCATGAAAACACAAAGTTAAGAGTAGAGGAAAAAAAACTTCTCAGCAGGGAATACATTTCTCAATAAACAAATTTCCACTTGAAAAGCCATATCCAAGAAAAGAGCATATTCTTACTGTAATGCCCCTCACTCCTTGAGAGTATTCCAGTCAAGGTCTTCCCCAACATTCTTTGGAGCATGTGCATATTCACTGCCTGCTCCCCAGAAATTGCAAAGAAACTTGAACTTCTGAATCATCAACTGATAAAGATGATGATGACTAGGATTATAACTGACATTTATATAGAACTTTAAGCTTTGCAAAGCACTTTATACATCTTATCTAAGTTGATCTTCATACCATCCCCATTAGTTAAGTGTTATTATTACTCACATGTTATAGATGAAGCATTTGAAGCTGAGAGTAGCTAAGTGATTTGCCCAGGATCACACAGCTGATGTCTGAGGGATAACTTGAACTCATGTTTTCATAACTCTAAGTCCAATACTGCGTCCCCTAGGCCACCTAGATATCCCACCTCCTCCCCAATAATTTCTGACCCAGAAAACCTGATGACAAAGGGTGCTACACCAGGGGAGAAAAAAAAAAGCAGCTTCTAACTGAGGGTCTCTTAAGAGACAGTTATCAAGAAGGGAAGATGTGACTTCAGTTGTGGATGGAAGAAGAAAGAGCTTTCTCTATCTTGATATAATAGAGGGTCAGGTGCGATCTGATAAACCCACTGATAAAATAGTGGGTCAGGAGAGATGGTGAGGAGAGGTGTGTGTCTCTCCTCCACACTATATGAAACTTGAGCTTAACTGGCCAGGGTTATACTAGGGCCCTCTGAATGTCTTGCCTTTCTTTTTGTTTTTCCTTTCCTCTAGGATCAGCCTAGAGTATATCAAAAGGTCCTGGAAGGCCAGATAGTATTCAAAAGAAGCAATCATGGTTACTGGAGCTATGACAAATGCAATAACCACAGAAATGGACTGAAGACAAGGAAAAGAGTAATCATCAGAAAGGAAAAGAGGAGATTATGCTTGACGTTTGATGTAATGGTGCTCAGCTATGCTGAAACGTAAAATAGCTAATTAACCACTTAGCAAAGTAACTATTTGTTTTCCCAATGGGGCTTGAATTGTACTAGATTAAAGATTAGATGTCCCAGAATAAGGTTTAAGTAGACTAGAAAGGTATGAGGGGGCTAGATCTACATATTTATATACTTATAAGTACATACAAATTACATACAAAATAAATATAAGCTAATTTCATGGTACAGAAGGGCACTAGCAGCTGGAGAGAAGAGGAATCCAAAATGGCCTAATGGAAGAACTGCTGTTGGTGCTAAGCTTTGAAAAGAAGCTAGGGATTCTCAGAAGCAGCTGTAATAACCCTCATTAGAGCCAAATGCTTAAAATGGCTCCATTTTGAGTAACCATTTTATTTCACAATTCCAAAAGAATAAACAACTTCATATTTTTGGATATGTCAATGTTCAAGTATCTTTAGGTTTTGAGTACAATTAAATAATTAGCAGTAGGAGATAAAATGCCAAGAGAGGAATCTCTGAGAAGAACCTATTCAGTTCTCCTTTCTCCTTTTATTGATATAACTCACTTCAACCATCCTATATTTTCACAAGCTGTATATAGATGCCTTTCAGTCCACCAAAGTTTGTCTAATAAGTGTCAAAATGAGAAATCTGTGTGTCCTGGGAGGGGGAGGATATTAAAGTGTCTTGCATGTGTGTCCACTGGAAATTTTTAAGCCTTAACCATAATACATGTGACTTGAGTTAGAGCAAAATAAATATCCATATGAAATAGTTAATGGGTAGTTTGGTAATCAAGATAATATATTTATATAGGATAACATTAAAAATTAACCCCTATTGCTTCTTCCTGCATTTTGTATCTTTGATTGTGGTTTGCCTTACCTATGGCTAGATCTGGGTCTCCACATCCCCATTCCTTACTAATCATACAAGTTAGGAAATCCCATATTCTCCAGAAAACCTTCTCCAATTGGATGAGTGATGATCATTAGCTGAGATAATGCTCATTTTTATCTCCACTCAACAAAGTTTTAATAAGTAAGCTAAATGCTATATTTACAGCATCATGCATCAAGATAAAAGCTACCACTTATATATTATATAATGCCTTAAGGTTTTCAGTGTTTAAAAACATTATCTCATTTCAGCTTCCCTACACCCCTAGAGGTAATTATTATTATCCCAATTTGACAGACAAGGAAACTGAGACAGGCAGAGGTTAAATAATTTGCCCATGTTACAAAGATGGTAAATATTTGACACTGGATTTGGACCTATGTTTCCCTGATACTAGGTGAAGCATACTAACCACTGAGCAATGTAGCTGCCTTTATGATTTATATAGGGATACATAGATATAGGTGTGTATATATATATGTATATATATATATATATATATGCATACACATATAAATATATGTATACATGCATATATGTATAAGTACACAAAATCTCATTTAACCATAATATGTAAGAGAATTTCATCATGTCATCCCAGCGTATGTGGGAATTCCTTAAGATGAAATCACCTTACCTGAAAAAGGTACTTTATCCTACTGGTTTTTATAATAGTGATTTCTATGTAAAGGTTCACAAAAGGTTAAGTTCTGACATAGCTGAGATTTCTTTAATTTTAATCTATAATAAAAATTCAGTTTTGAATATAATCCTTTTATCTGTTACAAATGTATGCAAATTATTCAGTAAATGCCTACAAGTTAAATAAATACTAGACGGAAGAAAAAGGAGTGAGGTCTCCTCATGAAGATGAAAAGGTCATAGAGTGGAAAAAAAAAATTCCCCTTAATAGGAAAAGGCTGATCGATGGGTTTCATGATCATCAGAAACATTGTATTATGACTTAACTAATTCTCTCTCTGTCTCTCTCTGTGTCTGTCTTTCTGTCTCTCTGTCTTTCTCTCTGTCCCTCCCTCCCTCTAAAGGAACAAGGATGTGATGGGGGAGGGGGATTTGTAAAGACCAACTAGGACCTTATTTCTGAGAAGTAGTTTAATGGGAAATTAGAGATATTTTGTTCAATATAATAAAAAACTAGAGGGAAGCCACCTGTGTTGTTAATACAAAAATAGTCATAAATCCCCAGATCCCAAGAAGGTTCTAAGTTAAAAGATTCTACTTTTAATTTATTTCTACTTAAGGCTGGCTATAGAATCAGGGTCACATTATACAGTGACTGAAAACAGTTCAACATTTCGCGAAAATAATAACTAGGCATTTACAGTTTGCTCCACTTGTGATCCTTTTAAAATATCATGGTTAGCTTAATATCTGTTTATGTTTCACTACTACCTTTCATGAAGGCTATGAGCTTAGCAAAAGCAGAAAGAAGTACCCTGCATCTCACATCTCTGTACCTTTGGGATTCTGTGTCCCATACCTGGAATACATTCCCTTCTCACCTCCCAATCTTGAGATCTTTTGTTTTCCTTCAAAGTTCAACCCAATTGCCATCTTCTACATTAGGAGTTCACTGATCTTAGCTGTAAGTGCCTTCATCTGTCCAAAATTAACTCGAATTTATTATGTATATGCTGTGCGTATATGAAGGTATGTATAGGTTGTGTGCTCTCTCCTAGAGAATGTAAGCTCTTTCTGGTCAAGGACTATGCCATCTGTGCATTCATATTCCCTATTCCTAACATTGTCCCCAGTACATAACAGGTACCTAATGAATGCCTGACTGATTTGTGCTTAGTTATTTTATAAAGGTCTCTATATTTTATGTAAAAAGGAGAATTGAGCAAATTCATACATTTTTACAAACTATGGTATTATAGAGAGGCAACTTAGCATACTAGATAGTTGGCCTTGGATTCAGGAAGACCTAAGTCCAACTTCTATCTGTGCAGGCCATTTCATTTCTCAGTACCTCAGGAAACACAGTAATATGCATTGCAGAAAAGTAGCTGGCCTGCATTGGTAGAGGGAGATTACTGACCAGAATTCCTTACACCAATGAAGTCACCAGTCTACAACTAAAAAGGGAAGAGGGGTAGGGGGGAAGGTGTTGACCTAGCTACTTACCACAAAACAAACAAAATAAAACAAACAAAAAAAACACTAATTTTTTAAAGTACACCTGGTGGCAGCATATCCAAATTGCAGAAAAGGGGGAAAGTGAATCTTGTATGAACCTTATAAAACTACCCCTAAATAATCAAGACAATTTACACACCTTAAAACTAGGGGTTTTTTCTGGCACTTCAAAAGTGATATCATCTTACATGGCATTTAACAATTTTATTTTTGTACTGAATTCTAATGCATAGAGAACACTGTTTTCAGTCCTGTGCAATCCCTTTGCACTTCCATGCTGATCCTGGCTCACTGCTGGAAAAGGGTGCTAAGAATCTCAAAGCTTTGTCTATAAATATTTATTTAACTCTTGGTACTCTTAATATGAGATTTGTGACCAGTGACCAAGGAGGTGAAATACTAGGGGAGAAACTGAACCACACCCATAGTGCAAGTTGGTATAAAGGAAAAGAGAAAATGTATAGAAATTACACAAAAGTGGACAGATAGAGCACATTCTACTTTAAGAGAATTGGCAAAGTTGATTTCATTGTGTACCCAAAAGGAATAAGGAACACCACTAGGACATCTCATCTTGTAGGGCTTATGGTAAGAATAGACACATAGAATATCATGAAGAATTATAATTTTTGCATCAACATCTGACGCATAGGATGAAGATGTAAAGAGGCAAATTGACATGAACTAAAAATTAAAGAATAAAATTCTAAAAAAGAAAAAAATTATATTTTACCTGGTATCCTTAACATTTGTGGGGGAGGGGTGGGTATGACATGCTTTGTCAGTCTGGTAAAACCTATGCACCCCTTCTAATGTTTTAAACACATAAAATAAAATAAAAATACGAGATTAAAAATGTAAGCAACTTTATAAAAATACAGTGACCAAAAGAAAAAAATCATCAACCTCAAGTTAAGAACTCCTGTTCTAAACCAATTCAAAATATACCTTGAGTCTAAGTGACCTCAATGGCCACAGGAGATGGTAGTAATAAATACATTGCCACATGTGATTTGTCATTAAGACATGGAAAAGGATAGATTAATTATAAATTATTCAGAAGTTTGAAAGCTACAGGTTTATTATATTGAACAAGAAGCAGAGGTAAATTTTTTTAATATTGGTTAAAAAAGAGAAATATAGATAAGTGAATTTGTAGAGCCGGGAATTGGGTTAACCTTTCTGAAAAACAATTTTGAATTCTCTAAGAAAAGTTACTAAACAATACATACCCTCTGACCCAGAAATTTCATTGCTAGGCATATAGTCCAAGGAGGTCAAAGGTAGGGGAGAAAGGTCATGTATGTGTGTATACACACACACATAAACATACGAGTACGTATGCACACATACATATGTGTGCATTAATAAAAATGATTACATGTCATAAGATAATCATTACAATCTATCATAATGGTATATTATAAATAATTATGAATATATATTAATATTATAAAATATATACACCTTTTTGTGATAATAAACCCTGAAAACAAGTGGGTGCTTATTAAGTTAGGAGTGTATGAACAAACTGCGATGTTTTAATATTAAAGACTACCATTATGTCATAAAAACAATGACTAGAAAAAATGTAGAGAAAGATGGAAAGATATACAAAATAACGTGAAATGAAAGAGAGAGCCAGGAAACATGACAGATAGACAGATATAGCTATAGATACAGATACATACACATATATACATGCATACATATATTATAAATGTGTGTGTGTGTGTATATATATATATATACATATACACACACACACATATACACACACACACACACACACACACACACATATATATATATATATATAGTATATTTAGAATATTCTTCTGTTTACTCCTAGGTCCAGTTTCAGTTCCTGGACTAAGACTTTATGCCAGGGGAAATCTTTGGTTCCCTCACACTGTTGAATGGGGTAGACAGACTCTATTTGATCTAGGGCAGTTAGGTAGTACATTGGATACAGAACTGTTGGTCTGAAGTAAGGAAATTCTGAGTTAAATATGGCCTTCAGCCACTTATTAGCTGTGTGACCCTGGGCAAATCACTTAACCTATATTTGCCTCAGTTTCCTCAACTGTAAAATGGGGATATCAATAACACTTATAATATTTGTAAAGTGCTTAGCACAGTGTCTAGTACACACTAAGTGCTAAATAAATGTTAACTATTAGTAGGTATTATTGACCCATCTGTAGACTGGACGCTTCTCCTGCCACATGCCGGCTTCTGCCTCTATCTTTTGGTGGTCTACTTTGAGTCCTAGACTCAGTTCCTTATGTTTTCTTTTCATGGACCTATCCACACCACCATACTTTCTTTGACCCTAATTTATCATAATCACATGTAAAACCTTAGAAAATAGTGAAAATGTTGTCTCTTCTTTAACAAAGGAAGATTTTTTTAAAATGGAATTACAAATTATAAATGACAATTTGAAAACTTACTAAAAATCACTACTAGTAAAAAAATGAAAATTAAAACAAGTATAGCATAGTGAAAGAATAGAAAATATATGCATTAGACTGGGAAGACCAGCACATAAACATACTTTTGGTAAGTTTGTCAATATATGTGTATGTGTATATATGCATATTCAAATGTATAAACATATGTCTTTATGGTAAAATCTTTCATATTCATTCCATTTTGAGTTAACTGTAGGATATGGTATAAGATGTTAGTTTAATTCTAATTCTTACCAATTGCTTTCCTGTTTTCCCAGCAGGTCATGTCAAATGCAGAGGTCTTTTCTCCAGGTGATTGGGTTTTTGAACTCAATTAATTAAGATTCTTCCTATCTAATATATTCTACTGATTTACTTTCATATTTTTTTCAAACAATACCACATACTTTTGATGATTGCTGCTTCATAAAAATAATGAAGTCTGGAAGGGCTATTCCTTCTTTATTCCGTTTTTTCTCATAATTTCCCTTGAGATTCTATATCTTTTGTTCTTCAAAATGAATTTTGTTATTATTTTGTCTCACTCCATAAAATTGCCTCTTGGTAGTTTGATTGATATAGCACTAAATCTGTAACTTAATTTAGGTGGTGTCATTTTTATTACAGTTGTGCAGACCAACTATTAGTATTACATCTCTCTCCAATTATTTGTCTTTTTTAAAATTTCTTTAAAACCTGTTTTGTGATTGTATTTGTATGTCTGGAGTGTGCTATAGTAGATTTATTTTCAAATATTTTATATATTTTATTATTATTATTTTGAGTATAATTTCCTATTCTATTATTCCCTCCTGGATTTTGTTATTGCTATATGAAAATGCTATTGATTTTAGTGTGTTTATTTGCATCATGCTACTTTACCATCTATTAATTGTCCCAATTAATTTCTTTCCTGATTCTCTGGGGTTTTATAATGAAACCATAAAAATTAGTGATAATTTTGCCTCTTCTTTGGCAGAGAAAAAATTTTTTAAAGGAATTGTAAACTATAAATGACTATTTTAAAACATACTAAAGTGATTAACAGTAAAGAGAAATAAAAAATTAACACAAATATTACCCAAAAAAGAATAGAAAATCTCCAATTTAGGGGAATTCTGGGAAGACTGCCACATAAATATATTTGATGTGGTTGTGAATTACTCCAACAATTTTAGATATCACTTTAGAACTATAAAAGACATAAGACTGAATTATCATTAAATTATAATCCATTGGTACCACTACCAGGCATGCAAGTGAGATACACAGAGAAAAAGAGAGAGACAGAAATAAACAGAGATATGACAGAGATGACAGAAGGAGATCAGATAAAGAAATAAATACACAAACATATGTAAATATTCATAACAACATTAAATGTG